>NC_090923.1:1301753564-1302056594 GCF_040938575.1 Ambystoma mexicanum | reverse complement strand
GGGAAGGAATTGTCCCCTTTGGAGCTTCTCTGTCACATAGAAAACGGGGTCAGGACAGCAGTGGTCGCTTCACAGTGTTGTAAGGGGACCGCAGGCGTCTCTGGTAATCTTCTTTGGTTACCTCAGTTTCCAGTGGTCGACTTGCCTTTCACCTCAGGTACCTCACATTTTATTCCGTTTCAGCACACACTCATCTGCAATCTCTCTCAGCAGTTTACAGAAAGGGGCAGGTGGCTGTCCAGTCAGGACTGCCAGCCCCCTAGTGGGCACTGGTTCCATTCAGGCACTCAGGCAAACAGAGCAAGGGAGTGAAAAACTCCTCCCCTACTTCCTGCCTGCCCAGAGACAATGGAGCATAGACAGGAACACCCAAGGGTTCCTGCCAAAGGCAACACACATACACAGACCTCCCCCTCCCAGAATGGTTGAAGAAGGACTAGTGAAGGTCAACCACACTAGAAATGCCGAAAAAATAAAGGATCCACCATCTTAGTACATAGGTGACCCTATTGTGCATAACCAGGACTGTGAATACAGTATGCAGTAAACAATAGCACAATAGTTGGTAGAACACGTCCACTGCCACCAGCCATAACAAGAGGGTTGTGTATGTGACTAAAAAGCCACAGGAGCAGAGAGAATGGGGGTAATAGGTATCCCCTTATCACTCCACATAAGGTAGTATGTGCTAATCTCTCAGAGTATAACGTTTTAGGAAGGATACAAAGTGTCTCTCTGTCCGTAATAGCTGTAGTTAGAAAGGATAAGTAAAGAATCTCAAAGGAGAACCCAAGAGGTTTCCCAGCAACACTGCTTATATAGAGCTGTGTGCTGCAAATGTCAAACACTGATGCCTTAAAAGAGAGATGGAGGAAAGTAGATGCCACAGAAATCAGAGTTCCAAAAGAAAGGCCATAAAGGAAGGAATGAGTGGAAATAGGCTCCACTCATTCAGGATATAAAGAAAAATGTCCAGAAGTCCAGCAAAAAGTTCTGGGGTTCTCACTAGGATTGGAGATCAAGCATAACAATGATAAATCTCCCTAACACGGTACTGTTGCTGTGTATGTATTTATGTATTTTTATGGGTTTCTAACACAAGCGTTTACAGTGGGTTATTTGTTTGAATCAAATCTTTGGACCCAACGTGATGTATTGCCTTATGTATTAAGTATAGCACTTTACACTTTGTGCACTCATTTACCAGAGGACAGTATGATTGGATAAGAGCTGGGGTTAATTTTAGTGTAGTTCTGGCTACTGTATTCTGGATTCTTGCAGCTTTTTAGTGTGTTTTTGGGGCAGTGCCAGATAAATAGAATGACCATAGTCCTTCCTCGATGCAATAAATGCATGACCTGTTGGGAGTAGGAAAAGAAGTGTAATCTTTTGTGCATCTTTCCAGCATCTATGAAGAAATACACTGTGATCAAGAAAAGCCCTGAAACCTCATTCTTTCTCAACCTATAACAGAAAATGCACTGGTTCTCTCAGGGTCACCAAAGTTTCCCCTTTCTTTATTCTGTTCAGAGTTGATTGAATTCCCAGAGACGGGGTTACACAAAACAAAATTAAAAGCAAAAATGTTTCTCAGTCCATTTTCAAGCCCCAGCCTGCCTCCCTCCCAGTAGCTTGTTACTTGTGACCAGATGGGGAGCAGCAGGTGTTGTCACACAAGTGACAGGGCTCATCAGCATATACCAAATACCAATGCTTCAGAAACAAAGGCTTATTAAGGATCTGGTGAACACTGGGGCTAAAAAAATAAAACTGTAAGATTTAACTAAACCAAAGTTGTTGTCAGGATGGTTATTCTTTAGGATCTGAGTAATACTTTAGGACAACTTATCTAAAGAAAGTGTCTCTGGCAGAAATAAAGTGTTCAAACAGGGGTGTGGCTATGCTGGTTGCCATGTAGAACGTGCTTCTATCTTGCTCCGGTGGGACTGGGAACTCTTCCTCACAGCACCGTAGATCACTGTGACACATCGCTCCCACGAAGGGCGAGATCCGATGACTGATGTAACGCCCCATTAGCTCTTCTATAGCAACCAAATAGAATTGTCATGGTGGACCCGAGGTGTGAATACAGATCTATGAAGATGGGGGCCAGCGGAGCGGATCATTGGTGCATGGCTCCAAACAGATGCTGCTCTGAAGAGTCTATGAAGTAGTGAGCTTGCTGTTGCCATCCCAGTGGCCGACGCCTCCTCTCAGGGGGGCAGTACAGTCTTGGCTGGTGCTGTTGGGTCATGTTAGCCCTGGTCTATGGATCAATGCCAGCAAGTCAATGTGGCCAACGGACTCCCCCTAATTTGCGAAAGTGGGAGGTGCGTGCCCCTGGGCGTTTTGGCCCACAAGGAAAGAGCCCAATCTAATGAGTGCATGGTATGGATCCAAGATCAGTGGGAGAGAAGCTACCCTGTAATGTGTTTTCACTACTTGTACCTTACATAGCAGTGAAGATTGTCCTCCTCTTTAAATCCATGAGTTTGAGCCAGCTTTCCGATCCTACATGCAGACGGGGGGGAAATCCGAGCCTGATTGAGGTGAGACTGGTTGGAGTATGCCTCTGCTGGGATGTTCTTGCTCCAATACCCACCATCCCAGCTCTGCAATCCCAGCTCTGCTATAAATTTCAGGTTACCTTGATGATCTAGGTCTCACTTCAGGAGAGGATGTAGCAAGGTACAGACATTGTTGACTTCAGTAGGTGATGGATGCTCCAATCTTGGAGTTTCTGCCATGATCGGTCGCAATCCGGCTGCTCCTTTCTGTGGTCAAAGCAAAATACATTTTCTTTTTTAGCCAAAGTTATCAAAGACTATGGAATGGTAAACATAAAGGAAATTACATTTTGGCAGTGGTGGGTGCCCAAGAAAAATCTAGAAAGCACGACAGCTCATGTACACATAGAATCTTCAGAAGAAGCACTTTGTGATGTCATTATGAAGAATGTCTTGTAGCGTCTTTGGAGCAAAATAAAAAGGGAAATTCAGAGCAGCATTGTAGACTTGCTTCAGAGGGTACCAAATCGGGATAAACAAGTGGTGGATGCTGAGAAGAGTATTGGTGAGGCCAGGGCCACCACATGTGAACAGAGCTAAGACCGGTCTGTGCTAAGCAATAGAGTTGACTGCTCGAGGCTCATTATCTAGTCATATAAACAAAGCGAGAAGACGGTGAAAACAGGGTTGGAATTCCCACAATAAGCAATGCAGGGCTAAACCTGTTCACCCAGGATTTACTTTGCAGCCTTTTCAAACTACTGTGCGATACACAAATAGAACTGGACAGGATTCTAGCTCACGACAGCAGAACTATTGCACTCTAGATGTCCTAACCACGGTACATTATTTTCTGTTAAAGGAATGTATCACAGAGTATGCACACAACTGAACACATTCCACCCGAGTAGCTTGGATTAAACTGTTCCAGGACTTGCCAGCTTTGACACTCGGTTTTGACACTCGGCAAACTGACAATTTTGTGTGAAGTTATCTCTTAGAGCCAGGTCAAATAAATAAAAAATAAGTAGGACTTTCCGCGTTCTCCAAATTGCTATTTGGAAGGGAGGGCATAGTCTATTAAATCAGATCATGAGGTAGCTCGCTCATGCACTCTAATAAAGGGGCATCATCCACTGGTCCTTCATGACATGAGACGCATGCTTCATCAATAGGAAGTCCCTCAAAGAATTGGGCTAAATTGAGGATGGTCCGGTTGGATAAAAGGGATAGATGGTGAACTCAAGTCTGTTGTGAATCTTTTGCGCATTTAATTTATTTTTTGGAGGCACTGACATCCATAATAGATTTTGAAGTTGGGAGGGAGTGCTGACGGTTTGAGAAATCACTTCATGGTATGTCTGCTCATCACAAGCCCCCAAGTTGGGAACACGATTTTTTATATTGTGTTAACTTCTTGTTTCTTGGTGGTAAATGCTTAGTTGATTAGTATGAAAGATTATGTACACTACTTTAAAGATCACTTTAAATCTGTGAGGGGTGTTCCCTGGGCCCAAAGGGACTTTTCCAGGGATTTATGCTTATTGGTTGGCTCTGTTTTTCTCTGATTTCAATGGGGGAACTTAATTTTTGGTGTGGGGGTGAGAATGGTAGACAAAAAGGGCATGATTTTATGGTGTTCAAGAAATGCCAGCTATGCATGCCTAAATATGAGGGACTTATATCAGTTAGGTTAATGATGCTGTATCATGCTTGTAAATGACAGAATTCCAGAGAATAACTCAAAATTGTGAGGGTTGTAACTGGTCACTGAAGAGGAAATCCATACTGAAATATTTGGACGATCTTGGGGCATCTGTGGCCTTGGTCCAGGAAACACATCTTGGTCCCAAGGATGCATTTAGATAAAAAGGCCTCAAGGTTTCCCTTTACACAATTTTGCAAAGAGTGGGGATAAAAAAAAGCTATCCATATTGCGAACAAGGTTCCATTTCAAATGATCAACACTGTCAACGACCTGGGGGCAAGATATCTTCTATTGAAGGGAACCCTTTTTGGGCACTTCATGACCCGCTGCTTGATATATGCCCCCAATTAAGAAACAATATACCTTTCTAAGTGGGCTTCTTCCTAGGATTGCTGCATTTAATGATGGTGGGGGGTCATAATAGGCAGAGCCTTCAATTTATTCAGCCTTCAATTGATCTAACAGTGGATAAATCATATCCTCCCTCCCCTGTTGACTTTAGAATGCTATAACTTGGATGAAATTTCATTTGTGAATTGAGTCTGATAGGTGATGGTAGGCCTGCTTTGGCGGAGTGGTAAAAAAAGTGGGGCTAATTCTGTTACCCACAATATTTGTGCAATAATGGAATTACTGCCATTTCTAACCACTCAGGCAAATCCCTAGTTTGGCTTTGACATGGAGGATTTACCTTTAGCATCATGCTGGAAGTAAATCCTCCACTTTAATGCTAAAAAACTGCCGAATTACTGTGGCGGACTTCCAGCTTGCTGTAATTCCACCAAAATCACCATGGAGTCCTATGACTACAAAACTGGGGACTAAGACCACCTTACAACCAGTTGTAATCCTGTTGTAAATGCACTGTACCAAGTGGTGGTAGCGGTAACCGATTACGGCAGTAATTAGTCAATAGTACCACCAAACTCGTAATGGAACCCGCTGTCTTTTTCACCCAGGGCAAAAAGACTATGGGGGTCATTCCAAGGTTGGCGGTAAGGGATACCGGGCACCGGTAAGGAGACCGGTGCCGGTTATCCCTTACCGCCCTACTACAAGGTCCCTTAGCGGGTCCCACCAGTAATGGCTGGTCTGACCAGCCGTTGTGGACGGGACCCGTTAAAAGACCAGGGCGCAAATAACGGGCTTGCCATTCGTGAGCCCGTTATTTGCACCCTCCACATTCCCATTGAGCCCTATGGGGGCTCAAATGGGAATGAGGAATGGCATTTTCAATGGGGACTTACCGGTCCCGCAAAGCTCGGACTACACCGGTAAATCCCCATTGAACTATACCGGTGCCAGACCTGTTATTGGTGGCAGTCATGGTGCAAATAGCGCCATGGCTACCACCAACCTCGGAATGAGGGCGTTTTTCCCCACATACATTGTGGGATTCCACTGATTGATTTATTATTGATTGCTACAAAACTTATTTATATATATCTGTGGTTAAGATAGAGGCACGAGTATTATCAGACCACTCCCCAGTTGACACGACTCTGAGAATGCTTTCAGTGGAGATGGTATGATCCCATACTTTGGGATCCGGAATTAAAAGGTAACATTGCAACATGAAGCTTTGAAAGTGAGTAATATGCCTATTTTGGACAGGTTTAATCTGGTATTAATCTGGTTTATTAGTCATATTGGCAGTGTACGTGCAGAGTGTTTTGTGGAGACGCGAGTTTGTCTACTTTGTTACTTGCCTGGAGGCAGACATATCTTCACAAATATCCCGTTTCTTAGTGGAGCGGTGTGATTGCGTGCAGAGTGTTTTGTGGCTCTGCGGCTCTGTGTTTTGTCTTACTGGAAATCTTCTTATATTCTGCCATGCTTTAAAAACTTTGTTAGATCAAAGACTGCAACAGAAGGCAACTGTAACTGACTCTTCCTTAGCTTCCATTAATATGGTGTGCAGTCAAAATATCGAAAAAAAGGTCAAAAATGTCGAAAAATAAATGTCGAAAAAAAAAAGTCGAATTCCTCTTTTTTTAATTATATATTTATTTTGGGGTCCAGGAATAAAAAAAATGGTTAAAACAAAAATAAAAATAAAAAAAGGGGGGATGGAGGGAAACCCCCCCATTTCGAAAAAAAACATCCTAAAATTTTTTTTTGTTCGACATTTTGACTTTCGACCTTTTTGTTTTCGATTATATCACTATAAACCCCTTAATATAACTCTGTAAGGAGTATTTTAGCAAGTGGGCTTGTACCGCTTTTCAAAAACAGGCAACTGAGCTATCCACTCGAGGTATAAGGAGCAGAGAGATTGCTTGTACTTTAACTGTGGTGCTGGTAACTACGGGGTTAAGTGTTCTGCTTTTTCCTTTCAGCCTATTACCTGCAGTTCTTTTACTTTTCGCCTCTGGCAAAAAATCTTCTCTTAAATAAAAGCCTTAATCGCATCACGCACTGGCTTGAGAAGCCAGTCCGGACCTGCCTGCCTCAATCAGCTGGACATTTCTACAAGTGGTGCCTCTTTAGGTCTTAAGTCTGGTGACTCATTATGTGATCTGGTTAGAGCAAATGCTACGTTCTATCAAGAAGAAGAAATCGTAGCTGCCTTGATGCACAATCTCGGCGAAGATAGGCTGTGCTTAATACACAGCCCAAGGTTCTGGGCTTAACTGCCTATCAAATTGAGTATTGCTCCAAAGGAAGAAGGAAGCAATCCTTAAAAACTGATTTCACTGTGCAGAAATCTGTGCTTCAGCCTATTTTATCACCTGTAGTGGGTCAGAGGATTACTGACTATGTTCATAGGTCTTCTGGCCCTTGTACTGAAATGAAATCTATTGTGCCATTTGGAGGGATTGCTACGCTGAACTGCGCGCAAATGAATGACTTGAATGATTTAGCGGATTCAGTTATTCAGGGTAATGAGCAAAGAGTGTGGTCCAACAAACCTGTGACACATCTTTAATTGGGTCCCCTACTGACTTGACTAACTTTTTGGATCAAGATGGGGGTACAGATTTACTACCAAAGCCCTTAGAGGAGGATGATTTGCAGGGTGAGGGCGCCATTCACCATACCCTAAGGGAGGTTGATGAACGCATACATCTCACTTCAACCACTGTGTCTGCACTAAACATGGAGTTTAGTTCTTTTGTCAAACTATATGACATTTGGAGCGAAATAAAGGCTCACACCATGATGGTAAGTGCAATTAATGTGAAAGTGAAGATCTGGTGGAATTGAATTTAGGGCAACTTATCCCCAGATGTGACCCTCTTACTATGTGCCCACCTGGTGAATTAGGTCAAAATGTTCTTAATAACACCCCTATATTTAACTGTGACGAATCATGCAAACCTAAAATCAATTCTGATCTGTTAGCTGTTTCTGTTGGTGTACGTGAGGAGGAGTTGGTTATTAATGAGGATATGAGTGCTGTGGCTCATTCTGTTTTACCCAAATGTGCTTCAATAACTACACGTACTGGGGAGGAGGGAAAGAATTGTATTAACATCGACCAATTTGGGGTGTAGACAGAAAATCAAAAATTGGTAAAAAGAAGAAATGTTTCTTCCCACACATTTTTAAGAAATCTATCTATTGCGGTCTATGAAAAGAGCTCAAACTGGGGGGTAAGCAAGTTCCTCCAGTAATGACTCTGATAATTGAGGAATGTACAATTACTCCAATTGTGAATCTTGAAGTTCTAAGTGGCGAAAGCCTAACATTCCCTGAGTCCTTGTGTCCACCCTTGGGAAAAGGAGGTGGATTTTTTTAACAAGCAACAAGTAGTAGATTGGGTATAGGGATACAAACTGATGTGATAGATACAGGTTTATTTTGAGGAGGGGAAAGTTTTGTGCAATCAATCTCTAAAGTCTCACGGCTCAATGTTTACTGCTCCCCTAACTAATATAAAGATAACTAACTATTCTGTTTTTTCTCTGTCTAAAGAGCCACTGATTGTTCGACCCATTTTTCATAATCTGGCCGGGTGGAGTTTAACTGAGCAACCTACTCTGAGTGTTCCTCCCGAATATTGGCTTTTTGAATAAACTGTATAAGCCAGATAGTGCGGGGGCTAATGACTCAAGTGAGCTTTCACATTGCGATAGAATGATGAGGGATATTCGTATTAATGTGCCTATTCATCAGGCTTTTGAAAGGGAAGTTGGAACTAGTGTCCAATCCTGTCTTCCTAGTATTGAAAGTAATAAACCTTATAGTGTATTAAGGCAGATGAAAAGATGTCCCGGCGCAATTTAAATCTAAAAAATCCCTAATAAGGCCCATGTTCACCAAGAGCGTATTACGGGTTTAAATCAAGCCAGTGCCAAAAAACTAGTGGTGTCCAGCACACTGGGCGACAATTTCCTGGTCTGCTTGAATTGCAGTAATGTTCTAACAATATTTTCTGAGATTCCAAGTCTGAGTGCCTTGTCGCCGGTCGATATTGAAAGAGTGGAATTTCCCAGCTGAGGGAAAACAGATTGCTGTATACTTTATTTTGGCTCGAGACTTGTCAAATATTTAGTCTATTCAGAATGGGCAAATTTAAACACTCTTGGTTTCATGATCAACCAATGGAGTGAGTGTGCTGCTGATAATGTGGATTTGTAATGCAGGGGCAATTTAACTATCTCATCTCTCTCAGATGGCACAAGAATTAGTAAGCGGAAACTAATATTAGGAAAAAGGTTCTGATCCGAAGGCAAACTGGCCACAAATTACATCTTCCCTATGGAACAGGAGCGGACAGTGATGAAATTGGTGTCTGTGATCCTGTTCGCAATTGGG
Organism: Ambystoma mexicanum; assembly: GCF_040938575.1. NCBI lineage: Eukaryota > Metazoa > Chordata > Amphibia > Caudata > Ambystomatidae > Ambystoma > Ambystoma mexicanum. Next base: position 1,302,047,618 of record NC_090923.1, on the reverse strand, counting down.
AAGATTTAAAGTTACTTTCATTGAACACCTGGGGGATTACTCGTTTGTTGTAAAATGTTGATATCTGGGCACTTTTAAGAGAGTCTAATTGCTTGCTTTTTTCAAGAAACTTGGCTTATTACACCCCTGTACTCAATGGGTTGCATGTTTTTTCGCAACCAGCTAAGCCGAGTAGAGTCGGACGGCATGCCGGGGGCTTAATTATCGCTATTGACAGTAGTCTTCAGTTAACTGCTGAAGAATAGCCTAATATTCCATATGGTGTATTGGCATTTGCTTGATCCAGGCCAGGAGTCTTTCACCACTTATTTTGATTCATATTTATTGGCACAGAGAGGTCTCTCCTTTGGATGATTTTCTTCCTATTGTTACGGAACGTATAGTATTGTGGCAAACTAAAACTAAGAAGGGACATATAATCCTTTCAGGAGATTTGAATGTTAATTGTTTTTTGCCAGACTTAGAGTGTGAGCCATGGTATATCTCATCGGATTTGGTAGCCATAGAGTTCAAATCCCAAGCTGGCAGGAAATTGTCTCTTGCAATGTCATCTTTAGGGCTACAGCTAATAAATGGCAGGATAGGGGGAAATCGAAGCAGTGAGCCAACTTGGTATTGAGGTAATAGTGCATCCGTCTCAGACTACATTTTTGTGGATCACCTCTTGTTGGATTGTTGTTCTGATTTTAAATTCCTGAAAAATACCTGGAGTGATCACTGGATTCTGAAGGCTAATTTTAGAATATTGCTAAAAAAATATATAAGGGTGGACCTATTAACTTGAAGGTAAATGCACAGAAAGATTCCCTGCGTTGGTCACCTCATAATATTGAGATCATGAATGATAACTTTGTAATTGTAATTGTTTATTTATACAGCGCTTATACACAGGTGGAGTGCTTCAAAGCACTTCAAGGCAGGAAAGGAACAAGGGAATACATAATCATTCTTAAGCCTTGACATTTCCAAATTATCTAACAGAAAAAGTAGCATACCTGGCCTGACGGCATTTATCCTGGTGCAAGTGCATGAAATGTTACAGTTGCGACCAAGCTGGGGAGGGGGGACATAAAGGAGGCGGGGGGCAGGACAAACAAACTTACTAGTCATAGTACATTTAGGTCATGCATGCGTACAGACAGAGGTGCGAGGAAGGGGGTGTGGGCGGGAACAAGCACGTCCAATCCAGCAGGGCCCCGGTTTAAGTGCAGAGTGGTTGCCCTGCTCATGGAGCATAAGCTGAAAGTGCAGTATTGCTGAACATATTGCAGCGGCCCGGAGTCAAGTTAAAAAGTGGGTTATGAAATATTCTACGTTATATTGGAAAATTGCAGTTTTTAATGTAGTGCATTTGACACATTGATTGAGAACTTCATGGAGACAGTATTAAAGAACCCTCTGGGAGGAAAAGGAAACACCCCCTACATGTTTTTGATGAGTTATTTCGTTGCAGAAAAAATGATCCATGAAGCAGATTATTAGGGAAATTAATAGCTCTAATGAACCAAGCAAAGTACAGCTGATTAAATGCAAAAAAGTGAAGCAAAGATAATCCTTTTTAAGATTATTGTAACTCTTGGTACATTCCCAAAGTCTTGGGATACGGCCTACTTGATCCCTATTTTCAAGAGGGGTGCAAGATCTGATCCTAAAAACTACCGCCCAATCTCTTTGATTGACGCGAACAGTAAGATCTTTGCACCCCTCTTGCTTCAACACCTAGTTACGTCGTCCTTTTCTACTCAACGATTAAACACACTCCAAACAGGTTTTCGAAAAGGTCACTCAACCAAGCATGATGGGTTGGTTTTGAGAGCAATCCAAGAAATTGCTGGGTCAGATCTGTCCAGTTGCACCTATGTGGTTTCAGTGGATCTCTCGTGGCCTTTGACAGCGTGGACCGCAGAAGGCTTTGGTGGAAACTAGACACTTGCGGACTCCTGTATGGTCTACTGAAGCTACTTATTGGTTTGCATGACAACTCTGGTATTCAAGTTCGATTGGACAGAGATGGTACCTTGTCTAGAAGGATTTTGTTTAAAACAGGCCTGAGACAGGGATGTGTTTTGGCCCCCTGCCTCTTCAATTTGTACGTATCTGACATTAGCGAATATCTGACAACTGCAGCTTTCATTACTCCTAAACTGGGCCCCCTGAAGATTTCATGGATAGCATATGCACATGATTTGCTGCTTTTTGATAATTCTCAGGTTGGATTGAGGAGACTATTGCAAGCCTTTTCAGCCTATGCAGAGGACACTAACCCCCGGATGTCTTCATATAAAACCAAGATTTGGGCTTTGCCAATGAGCAGGAAACGGAGGACTGCAGTATAGGCGTTTGGAAATACTATGCTGAAATCCACTGCAAGTATGGTCTACCTAAGGTTTCAATTTCTCAGCCCAGCCAGTGTTTGGGAATGTTCATCAGGTGTTGATCCAGAAGGCCGTGGTTTTAACCAGCCAAATGGTAATGCTTAACTGAAAATGTGGGCGATTTTCAGTTAGACCAGCTAGGAATTTTGATAAGGGAAAGTAGGCCCTAAGATTATATGCGGGCTGGAACTGTACACAAATGTAGCTCTTGAATGGCTTGATTCTTTAGAAGCTAAGATTTGGAAACATATTTTGGGCATCCTGAATACAGTTCCCCGAGCTGCAATAAGATATGAGTTGGGTATGCTCTCTTTGGGAGCACAAGTGTATTGGAACTTGCTGACATGATACTGTAATATAATTCTGTCTAATCCTGGTTCCTTATATGAAGAAATGAAAACATGCATGAGTTTGAAATGTTCTGAGGGTGGTGCAGCCAATTCTGTGGCACAATTGGGGATGATTGGCAAAAGTATTCCATGTAAAGTGAGTTAGACCTTGCTTATCAGCCCCGTTAAGGACATGTTTTATGATAGAGACTGGGTTGAGACAATCAAATGCTTTCATGGCTACCCTTCAATGAATCATCTAGCTCATGAATATAAGAAGAGGCAGACAATTTCGCCTTTTATATTGCAGTTCCCTAATAACCTCTGCAGATCTATATCATTGAGGTTTTGATGGAATCTGCTGCCAACTAAGGAAGTCCTTCTGAGAAGGGGTAAGAGGCAGATTCTGCAACAATGTGGACACAATTGAAACTATTAAGCATTTGGTGTATTGTCCCTCCTTGAATATTCATAGGATGATCTATTTGGGGAAAATGATTTCATTTATTCATTGGAGCGCTAAAGAACATTTTTGGTAGCGCTGTTTGTACAGCGAAAACATGTCTGAGAGGTTGGCACTGGCCGCGTTTTTAAAATCAAGCCATTTAAATATTTCTAATTAGTGCCTGTTTAGTGGTTCTATGCAGTATTTTAGCACTCATTTTAATAAAAAACTTAAATGAAACTTAATTTTCTGTTTTAGCAATTTTTGTGGAATTTTAATGTTGAATTTTTTCATATGTCAATGTGAAGTGTTGGTTTTGACTTTTGTGAAGAATTCAATTTCAATCGATAGTGTACATACTATTTTTAAATCTTTTTTTCTTGAAATTCCTGTTTTGAAAGTTATTTTTTGTAAAGTTTTGTTTTAAACTACATACAAAAACGAGATACAAATTAAAAATAGGTTTATTAGCCCTTCCTTTGCCTACATGAAGAACAGAGGAAGTTTGATATTGCCACTAGAAAAAGTAGTTCTCGAAAAGGAGCAAAAACACAAAGTGAGAGGATTTTAAAGACTACAAAGAGAGCTAAGAATTGCAAGACCCAAATTGGAAACTGAGCAAAAAAGGCCCCACAGTCCCTGCTAAAAACTAAACAGCCTTATTTTCAGGGGAATAAAGCTAATTACCTATAAGCATATAAGATATGAAAGAAAGATACCAAAAATGAAATTATCTATTTTAAGGATGAAGCGGGCACAACAAAGTATGAGGAAAAGGAGAAGAAGAAAATTCTTAGTAACTACTTTTACTCACTGATGACTAGCTAAGGAGCCCTGCCATGAGAGGAAGCAATGCTATCTCAGTCGATCTCCCTCCCGCAATTGGGAGAAAATGAACTCCAGAAGCTAGAATGTCCAATTTCTAAAGACAAAATTGACCAGGCAATTTCTTCCCTCCATAATAATAAAACTATGAGCACCAAATGGTGTACAGACCTTTTTTACAAACCTTTTAAATCAGAAACGCACAAACCCATAAAGACATTTCACTCTTTCCCCGTTCAATGTTCATTACACCTACTGTGGCAGAATCCATTACTACTCTACTCCAGAAACACAATAAAAAGCCTTCAGACTGTAGCTCCTAGCACCCTGTTAGCCTACCAAACATTGACTCCAAAATGCATTCTAAAGTTCAGGCCTCACACATCATGTCCATTTTCCAATTACTGATAGATTCGGACCAATCTAGATAGGCCTACACATAACATCAGATGTGTCCTAAATTTGTCCGACGAGAAGGGTTTGATAGACTAGATTGGCTTTATATCCCTAACATCATCTAAGCTTTTGGGTTCAGCCCCTTATTCATCTCATATGTTCTATCAGATGTTAGCTGCCCAGTGGCTAGATTACAGAAACATGAATCTCGGACTCTCTCAATGAATGTATCTGGGAGAACTCACCAAAGTTGCCCCTTCTCCCCTTTGATTCTTGCACTGTTCATGGAGACTTGTTTTGCCCAGAACATCAGGAATGGGGGAATTGCCAAGGGTTACGCATTATAGAAAGTTCCCATGAATCGGCCTTATATGCATATGATGTCTTATTCTGTATGACAAAGACTCGGGAAACTCTACCGTTGATTATGTTTGAGCTAGAGGAATTTTGAGAAGTCTCTGGCTCTAAGGTAGATTATACTAAATAAATGGCTCTGAATATATTGCACTCTCCAGATTTCATAGTCTCAGTTTTTAGCCCATTTCCCTCTTTTGGTCTGATGAGGCATTAGAGCATTTAAGGGTCTAAATTGCACTTCAATGCTGGGTCTTTTTAAAGCGAACACTCTTCCCTTTTTTGATAAGTTCACACATTATTTGGAGAGATGACATAGACCAGAGATGTCCTGGTTTGGCTGAATAAGCTATAATGAAAATTCACTTGATCCCTAGATTTCCATATGCTTGCATGGCCCTTCCTATGAAGATTCCTTCAACTGCACTAAGAAAACTTCAACAAATAAAATGTAGATTCATCTGGGTTAAGAAAGACCAATGGTCCATATAATGATATTGACTTCAGAGGCTGACACAGGAGTATCTGGTGTTCCGTGCCTCAGGAGGTATATGTGGGCAGCCCAAATATATCATATTTTTGATTGGGCCGGAAAACTTGCTGGGTTGAAATTGAACTGGCTGTTGCAGGGAGTCCTTTAATTTCTCTTTCTTTTATAGGTTCAACAGGGGTTATCTCAAGGCGGTCATTCTTTACTCTATCCAGACTATCCTGTATTATTGCAATTAAGACTTTTTTATGGGGGTACATTTATTTATTTTATTGTTTGTTTTTTAGGCACTTATACAATAAGAAAATACTGTTTCAAATCCCCAACAGGGCATGGAGGGAGCAGGGGAGGGAAATACATTACAACACAATATTTAGGAGCAGAGGGGGAGGGGTGAACCTACTCTGCCTTGTGAGCATTCAGAACATGCAAGTGCAGAAAGGGAGAAGGAAAAGGAGGTAAGTGCTGGGGAGTCCGAGCTCGAGAGTGAGCCATGAACGAAGTGCTAGGAATGTTGAGTGCTACACAGCTTGGGCCGCGGCAAATATAAGTGCGAGCCTCCAGGGCGGAGGGTGTGCAGATGCTAAGTGCTATGGATAGACAGGAGCTGGGAAGAATTGGTGTGGGAATTCAAGGCCCCAAGGATGCATAAGGGCCAAGGACACCAAATTCAGCAACTGTGGCTTAGCAGAGGAGAGAAGGAGGGAAAGATGAGGAAAAGAGGAAGGTCTTAAGGAGCCCACAGAGGAACGTGAGCAACCCCCTGCCCTCTGTTTAGCAAAACTCTTTACACGCAGAGAATTGGTGCCAGAGGATGGAAGACTTTACATTGCAGACTGAAACCCCTTTCACCAGTCCTGGATAACCCAGATTTCTCACCATGGAAGGGTACATTAGCTTTTCAGACATGGACAAGGAATGTAAATGGGTCTTTCTTATTAATGAAATTGGTAGATTCTAGTATGCCAAGATTCATAGTTGAATATCAAATCTCCAGATGTGAAGGGCGGGGTCATGACAGTTAACTACTTTTTTGGGTTTTTTTTTCTGGTGTTTCATGGGGGCCTCTAGTGCAAAAATACAAATTGCTTGATACAGCTCACCCCGTAGGGAAACTTCCATATATTGAGATGGAGAAAGATCTACAGTGGACAATAGACCTGGATTCTAGGAACCAAATTTGGGATAGCGTACACAAATCATCTAACTCTATAAAACATAAAAACTACTCATATAAAATATATTTTAAATGGTATTTGACAACATTCCAGATGTATACATTTTACCATCTTATTCACAACTATGCTGGAGAAATTGCAGCAAGGTGGGAACCTTGACACATTTGTCGTGGAGATTTCCCAAATCTGAAATATATTGCAAAGAAGTCGTAGTAAAAATAACAATGATGACTGAATTCAACAATTTATGGATCCATTTATTGTACTTCCAGGAAACACAGCAGAAGGATTATACACATTGTTTGGGCATACAAATGACTTTATCGCACACTCATTAACAGTGGCCAAACAAGTTTTAGGAAAGCATTGAAAGGATCCAGGAGGACATTTGATAAATATGTTGTGGTGGAAACTTTGGGCCATTCTCTTGGCTGAAAAAATGATTTGAATTTCGAGAGAATTGATTTGAGAAATATAACCAGGTATGGTCCTCATTTATATAATTGTATGTGGATAATCCTGGCCGTGTAATTAGACCATTCTTATTTTACCATTTTTCACTAAATGGAACATATATGCTTTGTATATTTTAAATGTGTTATTCTTTGTCATCTTCATAGTGTTTCTTTAAGTGAAATGCATCACAACTCCTCTCTGGCTACCTGTACACAACCTGAGCAATATAATGTTTTTTAAATTACTATTAGCACAATTCAGCCACACAATGGCTTTAAAAAATGTTTATATAACCCATTCAATCCATGCATAATCGAATAAAACAGAATAAAAAGAGAGTTAAATAAAAACACTAAAATAATCACCAATTGAGTACATTATCAACATACATCATAATCACAATTCCCCTTTAATCACATAATAGAGCTCATATGTTTTTCATGTGAAACCAGCATCTATTAAGACGATAACCCAATGGCATATCATTTACCATCCTATAGTAGCCCCATAACCCATCTATAGTAAGATAGGAATGTTCTCTGGCCCCAGTGGCCTTAATGGCTTGAGTCCTAGGTGTAGTTAGAGAGATACAAGAGCAGATTAAGTGCCTAGCCATTTCAAGACACAGTTTGTTTCTTACACAGTTTACAATTCTGCTCTTTTTTCCATACCTTCTCTGGCATCTGTAATATCCAGAGTGTCCACCCGATTGAATTTAGCGTGCCAGTATCCCATTCTTATGTATGTGCTTGGAAACTCTTCGGTTTATAAAAGCAAAGGATGTGGTGAACCCAAACTAAGAATGCAATCTCGACTGATGCTTTTGGTTGCAAGATTTACCCAATTGTTCTCTTTATGAAACGCTACTAGAAACATTTCAATAGTCTTTAAAATTTGAAAATCATAGTATTGAGTGGGTTGATGTTCAGTCTAGTACAGCGAGCCCTTCCTACATCCAGAATCCTGCCACAAGTGGTAGTTTTTGAGTAGCTATGCATCTTAGTATCCCTGTATACCAAAGCTTTTAGTAAGATTTTATGTGAGTTAAACAATTTCCAATAATAGGACATCCGTCAGATTATGAAAAGAGTAAAAACTGAACGAAGATCCAATTCACAGTAGATCCATTCTACTGGGAGACTAATGAGTAGGTTCAAAATCGTTTTTTAACGATACCCTTCCAATTTGCTCAATTCTCTATCAGCCTTGCCTTCTCATGCTTCGATACATATGTTATTTTAGCCATGGTTTTCATCTTATGTACCATTACAAGGAAAGACAGGTATACACAGCATGCAGGCAGAAGAATTTTTTAATAGCACCTGCCAGCTGTTGTGCTTCTATCCCGACTTTAGTTAGTTGATTTGACCAACTCAATCACTGGTCTATAGTCACACCTAGGTAATTATAATGAGGTACTCATTCAGTCATGTCTCCATTCAAATGCCAGTTATAACTAGGCCTGTACCTCTTCTTCCCACTTTGGGAAATCATGATTTTAGTTTTAACGATATTTATGGTTAAATCATACATATTTGGAAAATCGGCAAGTTGATTAATTTGAGCTTGGAGGCCTCAAGGTGTTAGGTTTAATAGTAAAAGGTAATCTGCATAACTGATTGCCTATTTTAGGTGGAAACGATAGGGGGCACTAAATGAAAAATGGTGTGCACCATGTATGTTAAAAAGTAATGGAGCCAGAATGCCCGTTGTTTTAATCCACAATATGCTGTCAATGAGTCAGTCAGTGATCCCTTAAGGTCAAGACGTGCATGTACCCTGGTGTTTTGACGTAGCGAGGAGATCGCATTGAGTAAACCATTAGGGAGTCCTGTCCCCTTCATTTCTGCCGGATTTTATCTCTATTGACTGAATCAAACGTGGCACTAAAATCAACATATGCCACATGGATTGATTGATCATGCAGCTGCCAAGCACTCTCTACAATGCTGATAAATGCCATAATATTGTCTAGACTAGAGAATGTTTTCCTGAAACCCTTTTGTTAAACAGCAAAATCTGGTTTAGGGGTGCCCAGTCATTCAGTTTTAAGAGCAATCTGGCAAACATTTTCCCTGGGGCATCAAGCATTGCTAAAATGTGATAACTCCTAGGGTTAACTCTAGGGCCTCCTTTTATAAACAGGGTCAACTATACTACGTGTCCAAGAATTTAAGATACATACAGTTTTTTCCATAGCAAAGTAAAGGATCCTAGCCCAAAAAAAGCGGTTCTGTTTCATTAAGGCATTACATGTCCCATCGGGACCTGGGGCTATAGAATCCTTAGAATGAACAATAAAGGAGATGAGAGTCCATTTATTGGAGGAGTCATCATTACAAAGAGAACAAAACAATTTTTTACCAATAGTGTCCTTAATATAAATAACCCAATATTACTGGGAAGCCCCCACCACCAAGGTGGCATTTTGTTTCTTACCATTGCCTACATGTAGCTGCCGAAACCTGCGTACATCGTTAGACCTGCAAATATGCAAAAAGTCAGCCCAACATGCTAATTTAAGCCTGTACATATGTCCTCGGAACCAAAGACAGTATTCCAATTTTATATATTTACAATGTAGAGCTAAAGCCATCAGGTCTACATGTATTTTGGTCGTCGTCGTAAATTCACCCTCATCTCTATTTATCTCTAATAACTGGATCGTAGCTGTTAAAGTACTAAGAGTGGCTATCATTGGTTTTAGAGAAGGTGCGAGACAAAGAGGAACTACAAGGAAATAACTGCCTAATAAGATGAAGGACAAGTGCCTCACATGTTAATAAAAAGCCTCACCCACACTAGATGAATCAACTCAATCAGTAGCCTTCCTGAGTAAAGGAGGGAGGACTCCGATAGTCCAGCATGAGCACCTGGGAGCCATATATATCAAACATTTCAAAAAAGGTAGCAGTTGTTAGGCCTCATCAGTGAAGTAAAGCTGTGCCTCTCTGAGCACAGTGAGCAGGGAGTCCACGTCTGGTTGCCCCCAGGTAACTCAGGGTGACCAACCCCAAGTTCCTTGCAAATATTTCCAAAAAGGTAGCAGGCGCTCCTCACCAGAAAGAACATGGCATGATAACCTGTTCTGAGATGAGAGTTTGCAGCACACGCGTTTTGCTCAGTGTACCTTTCACAGATGGGAAATTTCTATTTGCATATCAGTCTTTGTCCCACCCACATGGGCAGTCCAGCACCGAAATGCTATGGCAATTCCTCTCTGAACAAGAGTACCAACAGCAACCCTATACACATGTTTCAGCCTTGTTGGGTCTCATCAGTGAGGTGAAGCTGTGCCTCTCTGAGCACAGTGAGCAGGGAGTCCACATCTGGTGGCCCCAGGTAACTCAGGGTGACCAACCCCAAGTTCCTTGCAAATATTTCAAAAAAGGTAGCAGGCACTCCTCTCTCTATATCAAGGTACATATTAGCAAAGTCTAGTTTATTAGCTCTCCGGATAATACGTTTGTTTTTATTATTTAAGTTAATGTTTCCAATCAGATCAAATTCCTTCTTATTGGGAAGCGAAGTGCAGGAGATGACCAACGTGAAGTAGTCGCTCTCTTCTCTATGTTCAACCTCTAATCTTTGAAATTGAAAAAAGTGGCCTGTACAAAACAATAATCTAATGTTGAAGCACTATTAACGGCAGCCTTAGTAAATTCTCCAGGAATATCTCCAGTACAGCGACCATTGAATATGACGAAGCCATATTGGAAGAGAAATTTGACAAAGCCATATTGGAAGAGAAATGTGTACCATTTAATTTCCCAGTTATTCTAAGTGGTTTGCCTAAGTTATAATGGCGGTATGTTCATTGCTAACTCATTTCCATCCACCCACTCAATGCTTGGTTGAGCTTTGGAATTTTAGAGTTAGAATCTCCTCAAATAATAAAAGGGATATTATAGCCCCAATATTCACTAACCAGCATGTTTTTCAGTTTACTCCTGGTTGCTGCACTCGATTTAGGTCCCGGAGGGTCATAGATGTTAATGGCCAAGGTTTTATTAGGTCTGCCTAACCAGTTGGCCGTAATCAGCCCCGCCAGGATGAAATCAGAATTCAAGGGAATGTGCCTAATAGTAAGAATATTATTTATGCTGATCGTTAATCCTCCTTTCGGTCTATCGCTATCACCTTGTTTGGCCGCCAGCTGTGTAGTATTTCTGCCATCACAAATCAATTCATCCACCGCCCAGGTTTCTTGAAAGGAAACACTCATATTGGGTCTTGTTATGAGTTTGATAGTGTGACCAAAAACAGTGGTAATGCAGTGGTAGCATAGTTACCACTGCATTATCTCCGCATTACCACATCACCGAACTACGGGTTTGTAGGTAAGGCAGAGGAAAAACCTCCAGCAGAATGCTGAATGCAATTCCTCTGCTTTACAATAAAAAAAGGCCAAATTGGCAGAATTACCTACCGGCCAACTTACTCTCTGTGATAATTCTGCCAAAATCCCCATGGAGTCCTATAGACTCCAATAAATGGGGACTAACACCACCTACCACCACTCGTAATCTGCTGGCGATTCTGCCATACCAAATGGTGGTAACAGTAAATCCGTTTGGTGGTATCTCGGCAGATTTACCACCAAGATAGCACCATACTTGTAATGAGGACCATAGTCCTGTAGAGAAGACCAGATACCCTCTTCCCCAAAATAGAAAGTGTGTCCTCTAGTGTTCCAGGATAGCAACTGAGTTTCATTGTCAGGATCTACTAGCTCCCCTGATTTGAAGGGTACCGGCCAACCAGGACCCATCTTCTCTGTCTGGTACACTAGGGATACAGAGTACGGTAGACTTCATGAAGATTGTCCTTTAACGGTTCCTAGCCACTTTCACCCTGATTTCATTCCCAGCCCAGGAGGGTTGTATCAAATGGGAAGTAGTTATATTATCTGGTTCTTGTTGATCACACCCTCTAATAAGTGGTAAGTCAACCTCACTATAATCGTAACCCAATTTTTTAAAAAATGTTGCTGTTAAGCCAGAAAACATTGCAACAAGTCGAATCAAAGTGGAGAATAGCCGTGGCCCAGTGCACGCCTTCCGGCTCTTCCACTATTTGAATGTCACTAGATTAGGCGCAGAGGAAAAATTAGGTGAAACAAGTTTAATATAGCTGCTCTTTTGAGGATACACTGAGAGGGAGAACAGAATAGACTTTGCATTTTCAAAGCACGTTGAACGTTGGCTTCAATTTGAGTAATGGGTGATGGAAAGTAGTTCCGGGAAGTCAAAGTTCCTTTACTGACCATGGAGCTAGCAGTGCCAGTTTCATAGTTGGAATTGGTCCCCTTATCTTGTGTGTACGTGATATGGATGCTAGGTGTAACCATGGCAGCCTTGCCCCTCTCCACGAGATCATGAGTCACCTCCGCCTCAGAATGTTCAAATAAGTTACTCAAACCTTCTAGGAGAGCAGAATCATTGGAGGAGTGAGCAGAAGTCAATTGCGATGTAAGTTTGGGGCATGTTTGTTTGTTATGTTATGTTACAACACTTGTATAGCGCCAAAGCCCTAGGGCGTCCAGGCACTTACAACAGAGGCAGACAAAAAAGGCTAGGGCTGCAAAAACGTACACGAACAGCATTGTTTTCAGGCTTTTTCTAAAGGCTACGTGATTTGCTTCTTCCCTGAATCTTTGGGGCAGATCATTCCAAGCACATGCAGCCAGAACTGGAAAGGAGCGTCCATTTCCCTGTGTTTTCTTTACCCTGGCCACTTTCAAGAGGTGAGCTGAGGTAGATCGAAGGTCTCTCTTAGGGTTGTACGCAGAGACTTTTTCCTTCAGATAACTAGGTGCTGATCCTTAAACGCACTTATGACATAAGGTCAAATGTTTGAAGGAGATCCTAGCTGATATGGGCTTAGCTGATAAATAGCCACGAATATCCATAGTTCAACAGCACACTTCACACCCAGCAGCAGTGTCAACAGTAGCTTTAGTACACGTAGAGTGCGTTCCTTTCAAGGAAGCTTTAGGCTTACGGCATGTGTCCCCCTCAATAAGAGATGCTGGCATATCTCTAGCCACTTTTTTTGTTGCTGTTTTTATTAATTTTTCTTGGTAAAAGTGTATAGGCCTTCGCTAGTAATTTTCAAGGAATTATTGACCAAATCAGAGTCAATGAGACATAGATATGTAGGCTTGTCTAAGGGATCAGCCCTGGTGTTGATAGTATTCTTTAAACTTACTTTGGTTTTTCCCTTTGCATTTAATTTGTGCATTCTATGGTTAAACAGAGGTAGCAGGCGCCCCTCTCTCGGAAGAACAAGGCATGATAACCTGTTCAGTGGTTGTTAACCACATTGAGAGTTCGCAGCCATCTGCTTTTTGCTCACTGTATCTTTCACAGATGGGAAATACCCATTTGCATATCAGTCTTTGTCCTGCCCTTTGTCCTGGGTAGTCCAGCACCGAAATGCAATGGCAATTCCTCTCTGAACAAGAGTACCAACAGCAACCCTATACACGTGTTTCAGCCTTGTTGGGCCTCATCAGTGAGGTGAAGCTGCGCCTCTCTGAGCGCAGTGAGCAGGGAGGCCACGTCTGGTTGCCCCAGGTAACTCAGGGTGACCAACCCCAAGTTCTTTGCAAATATTTCAAAAAAGGTAGCAGGCACTCCTCTCTATGTATCAAGGTACATATTAGCAAAGTTTATTAGCTCTCCAGATAATACGTTTGTTTTTATTATTTAAGTTAATGTTTCCAATCAGATCAAATTCCTTTTTATTGGGAAATGAAGTGCAGGAGATGACCAACGCATTCTATGGTTGACTGTTGATTTCTGCCGATGTCGAGTAGATCTGGTTTGTTCATCATTTGAATTCAAAGTTATAGTCAAGGCAGGATCCTCACCCATTACCGGTTGTGGCGTCACTAGCTTCCCAGCTCTCGGCATCACCATTATTAACTTGTTTCATTTCTCTCCTGGGGATCTTCTTACTACCTTTAGGATTGGCGCAAGCCAGCGGTGGCAGCGCAGGGAGTGAATTGTTCTCGCGAGTAACGTGATCTAGGAGAATGCAAGCCACGTTAGTTAGCAGCAGGCCAATGCCCAGATGTTTAGTAATAGCATTCAACAGGGCTGAGTGATGATGTATCTTTTTATAAGAGTCAATAGTGGGTTCTACAACAGTAGACACAAGGTTGTTTATAGCTTGTAATTTTAAAGTACAAGATAATGAATTCCGTGAAAACGAGCTCCCTGCTGTACAGGATCGAGCATCCATGCCTGTCTCGTCAATCAATGTATTTACATGTTCAGGACATATGCCTGCACCCTTCTCATGGGTGGACACGTAGAGCAATGGTCCCTTGTGCACATGGGGATCAACCACAGGTTCTTCATCGGATAACGTCGAATTCCTATAGGGCAACACAAGGGAGCGCGGGAGACTCTTGCCCAATAGGTCATGATTGTCCACATGTATGTTAAAATCATCATTGCCAATAACTTGAACTGACTGAATAACAGGTAAGTCAGAATCAACCAACTGCACAGTGATAGCGTTAGTCAAAACGACACGCGTGTCTAGGATAGGGGCACTTGTATCAGCAACATCCACTGTGAGTGTGTGTGTGTGTTGGTGTGTCGTGCTCCCCATTCAGCGGTTGTATAATAGATTATGTGACTTTAGTACCAAGACAAGTTATCAATGTACTCCGTTGTTCGCTAGTGGGAGTGTTTGCAGATTCTCTGGGATTACATGGAAAGTAGGAGGTGATTTTATGATTGGTCGGTTTATCAGGCAAAGGACTGTCCATAGTTGAATTTATCTTATGAAGTTTGTGTGTAATATGACATAAGTCATATGGATGGGTATTTAGAGGGCTAGCATAACACAGTACAGACCGAGAGCTCATTGTAATGATGGACTTCTTGGGTTTGCTCGAATCAGTGGCTGCCATAGGTGCTAGTAGCGAAGGCAACTCCACACGTCTCCTCCATAATGCTGGTAGCCATCGTACTGTGTGATGGTGCGTTGCTGACATGCCACTGAAGCCACTGTTTCAGCTTGGCGTGCCGGTTATGTAGGTAAAGTAGGCGTGGCCAAGACTGCAACTCAAGGGGATGAGCCCTGCAGTTGTCGCAGCCAAGTCTCCTGCGACCGCAGGAGACTCCTCACAGGTAAGACGAGAATCAATTCAAAAAGCGCCGCTTCAGCTTGGTGCACCGGTTCTGTAGGTAGAGTAAGCATGGCCAAGTCCGCAACTCAAGGGGAGAAACACCGCAGTTGTCACAGCCAAAGGAGACTTTTTGCCGGGGTAAGCTGGGAATCAATCCAAAACATTTTGAAATGTTTAATAAATGTTTGATAAATAAACATTGAGAGAAGGGTGTTCAAACAAGAACTTCACCCAGTTCTCAGTAAGTCTGGGTCTCTTCCAGTAGGTTAACCCAATAACCATTGAGTTTACAGTCTCAGGTTTAAGGTGTTTCTACCCCTTTCTTCTCACTTTCTCTTGGGTTCTCCCTCTATGTTCTTAATCTCTGGACCATGCTTTCCTCCTGCTGTGTCTCAGCTCCAGACGGTCATCTGCTGGAAGATTCTAGGGGTACTGTCACAGTGGAGCTGGCTTTCAACCAAGGCCAGCAGTCACTGGGCGCCACCCTAGTGTCTTGACATGGTACTGACTAGGCCTCTTACCACCTCCCTATCCTTTATGGTTCTGACTCACCAGCCACATACAGCAGTTTTTCTCTCGCCCTCGACCACTCGGCTTAGTCCTGTTCCTTCAGAGTTCCAGCTTTCACTCTCTGGTCTGAGCTTCTCCTCTCCCTCATGGACGTTCCGATACAGGTTCTGTCTTCAGCCCCTCCCAGTTGTAACACTTTGTAACTTAGGGTCCACCGCTTTCTACTCCTTGTTACTGCTCTTCCCCTTCTCTTCGAATGTAAAGTCTCCCTCCTGCTTATCAACATTCCAACCCTTATCTCTTTCGCATTTCTCCTTCACCCCCCCTTGAAGTCCCTCCTGTCTCCTCGTCACTTCTTTCTACCACCGCCTTGATGTTCCTTAACGTTTTTCCTCTGCTTCTCTCACCTCCGTCTTCTCCTTCCAGTTGTTTCTCCACCCCTGAATCTCTTTCAACAACTCTTCAACCAATCCCTTATGGCTTATCTCTATCGCCTTCTCTTTTCATGTCCACATCTCCTGGTCAAATAAGTCTTACCAGCCTTCTGGGTCTTTGTCCTACCAGCCCTCTGAGTCTTACTTCCTTCCCCCAGCTTTTCTCCTCCTAGCCTTCTGTGTCTTTCTCCTCCTAGCCCTCTGGGCTACGTGCATCACAACCTTCTGCACCTTTCTCTCTCCTACCCCCTGTCTCTTTCTTTGCCCAGTCCATAGGGTCTCTCAATTCAGCACCTCCAGGGCATGCCTTTCCTGGGCCTCCCCTGCAGCTTTCTGTCAAATTCTCACCCTATCTTTTGGGTCTCTCCTCCAGCCTTCTGTTTCCTGCTCTCCCCAGGTTCAAGGGCTTTCCTCCAGGGTCCTACCTCCTTGCACTTGCTCCAGCTCCTTCTGATAGCCTCACCAATTGACTTAGAATTACCTCTTAATCACACAGCTTTCTGGCAGCAGCCATGCCATGTATAGGGCGTAATCCCCACCTTCCAGTTTCTACCTGATGTAAGGGAACTGGTATCCAGTTAAATAATCGAATGCACATTTTCGAATGCCTTTTTCTCGAAAACCAATTTGCCGGAAAATAAAAATCCGAATATGTGTTTTTTTATTTTATATGTTTTTTTCGGTTTAGTTAGTTAAAAAAAAGTGTAAATTAAAAAAACGGGGTGCTGGGGGGAACCCCCCCAAATAAAATAAAAAACAGAATTTTTTTTTCCGGCATATTTGTGTCGAGAATAAGGCATTCGAAAAAGTGACAATCAAAAAAGTCACTATAAACCAAGGGAACTATAGTGTGTTTCTTTTAGTTTCAAGGAATTGGCTGGCAGGTGCTGCACCTGGGAATGGTTTACAGCCCTTATATGGGGGATAAGATTAGCTCATCCCTCCCCTCAGTGGTAACTCTCTCTGCCTGCCGCACATTTGCTCTGCCCTTGGAGTGCATGTCGTTATCCTTACTGGTCTAAACTGTATGCTTATGGGTACCTTGGGTGGTGACTGCCGGACTGCACAATTTCTACCTCCTGGCTCCAGTACTGCTCTTTCCACTTGCCGTTCTATATTGGATTTCTGTACCCATGTGAGGGGAGCCAAGTGGTGGGCATGGGCAGCACTGAGGGATTGGCGCTCCTTGATCCCGTTAAAGGGAAAGGAGCGTTTACACTGGCAATGTGACAAGCACCTGCCTCCTGCACATGGCATGGTCAGCGTAGCCAGGAGAACCTTGCCCCACCAGTCCCGGGCCCTCCATCCCCTGGATTGTGGAGGCTCTCTATGCAAGCTCACCTTCCACAAAGGTCAGTCTATGGACATTATCACAGTGGTCAGTGAGCTGAAAAAGTACTTCAATAACCCACCTCTAATGTCTCACAATATTCCCTTGGTGTCTCTCAGTCGCTGTGTGGATGCTCTCTCCTTGTCCCTTTATCTCCTGATTTTCCAGATTTTGTCGGTTTCTTTAGGTAGCTTGAGCACAGTGTGGAGATCTCACCCCGGAGGCCCAGGGTGAAGGACTGGTGCTTGTTTGTTGGACTCTTGCCACACCACACGTCGGAGTTGTATTTTCATCGAGGTCTGAAGCATTGCGCAATTAGGTGGGACCTGTGGTGGGAAAAGTTAAATTGTACCTTCCGTTTATGTACTACTCTGTTCCTCGCTTGTGAAAACTCAGCCGCCAATGGCTGCCACCTTGAATTGTGCCTAACTTCCTAAAACTGCACCGTCCTATATCGTTGTGCGCAAGTCCTCAACAGAATATAGACCAGCTACACTGCAAGAAGCAGTCCTGCGTCATTGTCTTACCGGCTTCTTACGCATTTCCTGTTTGACTCAGACAGTAGTGTTTTAGTTCTCTGCATCGCTAGGCGACATGGCTTCAGCATGTAGAATTAGCACCATTAGGCGGGCCATGCATTGCCTGAGCCGCGTGAGAATCGTAGTCATAGTAGAAAACGCTAACACACTATAAATGTATAAATAGCAAAAGAGGCAATCCGGAAAGGAAATTTAAAAAACGAATGGATAATGACGCCCATTTGTCAGCACTTACAACTCAAAATCATGGCAAATAAAAAAAATATTTTTTAAGACCCATCGGCATATTTGGAATAGCAGAAACAGCTCCTTAAAAACCACTCGGTTTGCTTTCAAAAGGAACACATCAATTAGAGATAAGATCATCAGAAGTTAACAGCCAGATACATCGGGACCACACCCTAAGAGAATTATGCAATTTACCATTGGTAACTGGACTGTCTTTGTGCGGCGGGTGATCGGAGTGTAGCGAACCAATGCGTTGGACCAATGGAAATAAATATCTTTCTCCAATTGCAACTCTACAATAGTAATGCATGCCATTTTCTGCCCATACAAACGTTTGTACATTGGCAAAACAAAAATAAAAACACAAATCTATGAACATCTAAGCTGTATATGGAATCGCCTTGTGACTCCTCCCCTTGCGCAACACTTTACAGAATGTATCCACACAGGTGACTTATGAAATGGACTGTACATAGGAAGGCTGTGCACAAACATCCCGCACAGCTAAAATGATCCTTAGAAACTTTGAACATAGATCATTCTTTTTGACAAAAAGTAATATCCGGGGATTGAATGGTAGAATCGAATCGATCTACTGTGTAGCGAAAGAGGTAATCATTTCTGTATGGTTAAAAGAATAACCTTTAAAAGGAAACACAAAGAAGAATGTTCTAATTTTGAATATTAGAATGAACTGTTACATTGAAAGATTATTCCAGAAGATACATTTAAAACAGTGATGTGAAGAAGGCAAAAAGAAAGAAAAAAGAATTAATACATACAGAAATCAAAATTAATTGTGATACACTGTCTCAATATTCAATGCTCTTAAAAACGAGGTAAGCAACATAACAACAGAAGAAATAAATCCAGCTAGACAATAAAAAATCTACCACAATCCATCTACCGCAGGGCAGAGGACCAACAAATGACTAAGGGTTTCAAGTTCATCTTTGTCCTGACAGAACCTGCAAAACGCATGCCCCAGCCCAAATCGGATCAGAACTTCTTTAGTAAGCACGAGGTTCCATCGGAACCTAAGAAATAGACGCTATGTGCTCATGTCAGGATAGATTGCCAAGAAAGCTGCTAATGTCCCCAATCTCTTGTGATCCTCCTGCAAGTGGCGCAGTGAAGCGTACCAGTGGAAACCATCAACAGTGTGTATCCAATCAAGATAGCACAAGGCGTATTTTACTTCAGTTGGATTCCCCATCAAATCACTCACAGTGCAACCACATTCAACAATTGGGGTTGTACACAAGTCATCAAATTCTTGCAATACTCCACGTCCCTTTTCCAACAAAATTTGCTTCAGATCCACAAAGTCCCCACGCTGGGTGACAAGATTTTCCAATGGAGTGAAATACACTTCCACTGAGCTCCAGCTTTCAAACAAACTATGCCCAGCTCATATTGCATTTCGAGCAGAAGGATGGAGCCAGGGACATGAGTCTTTCCTCCAATATGCACCTACTCTATCAGAATTGTCCCTGAACCTGGTATGACAGCAACCTCATCTGTCTCCTCCCCGATCCCCTTACTGTTCCACCTCCCTAAACCACTTTCTGAAATGTTGTCAGGCCTAGTACGATAGTCGCTTGTTTTGTTCCTCCCCTTCCTTTCTGCACCCCCTCCGTCACCTTTTGTTTTCCTCACGCTCTACCAGCAATGTCGTCAGGCCTAGTACGATAGTCGCTTGTTTTGTTCCTCCCCTCCCTTTCTGCACCCCCTACGTCACCTTTTGTTTTTCTCAGGCTCTACCAGCAATGTCGTCAGGCCTAGTACGGTAGTCGCCTGTCTGTTTCCATTTCCTTCCCACTCCCCCCCTCCCTTCCTTATCTATGGCTTAGCTCTTGCACTATCTGAAATGTCGTCAGGCTGAGTACGATAGTAAATTTCACATCCTTACTGTTCATGGCCTGTAAGAATGTCATTGTATTTTCCCTTGTTCCCTCCCTTGCCTTGAAGCGCTTTGAAACACATTGTGTATAGGCGCTATATAAATAAACTATCATATCATCATATCAGGGCTTCAAGTACAGGTAGGTAGTCCAGAATAGTCAGATTATGCATTTCATTTCCATATAGGATCTTCAGTACTATTTTCTCTTCGTAGAAACGAATGCAAGGCAAGGAAAATCCCCGAAGAGCATGGGCGTAGGACATGGAGGGCATAGGGGGGACAAACCCCCCCACAATTTTAAGTGGGGGATACAATGGTATTTATCCACCCCCAGTTTCTTCCAGTTTGTGTGTCTCTCTGCTGCACCAGTTTGTGTACTGCAGCGTGTCCCTGTGCAGTGATGCGTGCAAACTTCAGACTCTGAGGTTTACACGCAGTTCAGACACTGGCATAACCCCCCCCCCCCCCCCTGCAGCCCCAGCTAGCACATGTCCTGGGAGATGCCCCCTCAGAGAAAAAAATGACAAAATATATTTTTCTAATATTTTTTTTAAAATGTTTTTTGTAGTCACTCTGGATTCATAAAGAAATTATTTCTGTAACAGAAATAATTTCTTTATGTAGACAAAGTGCCTACAAAAAGAAGCTTTCTTTTTGAAGTCCGAGGTCTCTCCCCACCCCATGACATGGAGGACCCATAGGCTGTAGGCCACCATGTCATGGGGTGTGGGAGCCCTATGACTTTAAAAAGAAATAGTTTATTTTTGAAGGCACTCTGCCTTCATAAAGAAATTATTTCCGTTATGGATCAGTCCTTAATGGAAATAATTTCTTTATGAAGTCAGAGTGACTTCAAAAAGAAACAATTTATTTTGGAAGTAAAAGGGATCCCCTCAACCCCATAACATGTGCATGTCTGAGTGAATTATGAAAGGCTGTACACTTAAACATGTAGGTGGCTGCCTGTGTGAGTGTATGGTGAAAGGGTGCACACTTAAATGTATGGGTGGGTGCCTGGCTGGGTGTGCCTCTATGGTGAAAGTGTGCACACTTAAATGTACGGGTGGCTGCTTGGATGTGCCTGCATGGTGAAAGGGTGCACACTTAAATGTATGGATGGCTGGGTGTGGGTGTGTGTATATGGTGAATGGTGTGTGTGCTTGTGTTCAGGGGTGCAACAAAACCTACATTTCGGGGGGGCTAAACCTTCAAATGTTGGGAGAGGCGCTAACTTCACGGGCGGTGGGGGAGGGGCAAACTTATTCGTGTGGGGGCATCTAACTTCTTTATGCATTTTAATGAGACTATTCTAGTGCAGCTTCAATGTTACACACAGTTAACTCTCTCCTTTAAGTTGAAAGCACCCATTTAAGGACTGCTGTGAGAATGAGCCGTCACCTGTCCCCTCTCTACCCTTCCTACCCTTCCAATCACTCCCCTGACATGAAAGTACTAAACCCACATCACGATTTTAATTGCCTAAAAAATGTGGCATTTGAATGCAGGTACTAACAGTGAAATGCTTTACGTTGGTAATTGCTGAGCCCTTGTTAACAGCAAAACCCAGGTGCCGTTTAACATCTGTGTCCTGTTCTGTCCGGCAACTGCTCTGAGTGAACATAGCCCAAAATTTCAGGGGGGGGGTGTGTGCTGAAGCCCAGTCAACTCACGCCATTACTTGTGTTTAATGCCTTGATTACTTATTGGTAATTGTCATTACTCCTAGCCCTATTCTTCCTCATCCCTGTACTTGTGTATGAGGCAGTACCGGGATGAGGTAGAGGTACATGGAGGTAATGCCTGACTTAGCTACCGGTAATCTTCATTACTCCTATTCCCACTATTCCTTATCCCAATACTTACATATGAGGCAAGGAGCCTCATACGTAAGCTGTGGGACAAGGAAGAGGGACGTGAAGGTAATTCTGGGTGAATGAGCTGATTTTGGAGGATGGGTAGGAGATGGGAGAGAGAGGGTATGTGTGGGTGTCGGGATTGTGCGATAAATCATAATGGTTGTCCATGTCCAGGCTAAGCAGTCATGATATGTGCTATTAGTGCTTAGAGAAGCATTTTGGTGCAGCCAGTCTAGTCATTCCTCAGTTTGGTATGACTTTTTTTTAACTGCGCATTTCTGATAAAGCAGACCTGCTAAGTGTAATTACCTGGCTAGACTGGCATTTGGATGCTTCCAGTCTAGCTGTTTCTTACTGTGGCATTGTATATTTTTCTGGACATCTGTAATAAAATGATATGATATGATATAAGTCATTTATAACAGTCCTATAAACAAGTGTTTCTAGGCACGACAAGACAAGGGGGGGAAGAGAGAGGGAGAACAAGACAAACAATCTTACTAGGGCTTGTGTCATTCAGATCGGGGAGTGCAAGGAAGAGGGGAGGGGAAAGCAGGGCAGTAATGCTCTGAGTGGGTGCATCCAGGGCAGCGCGGCTCTGGGTAGTGAAAGGAGAACAAGGGACTGTAGGGATACAGTTACAGCCCCTTTGTGCGTGGTAGGCCAGGAGTTAGTGCAAGAGTGACTGATCAAGAAAGAACCTGGACTAGGTAAGACTCTGAGGGTAGCCAAACAACCAGTCGGTACAGCAGATGGGTAGGCCAGCAGGGGAGGGAGAGAGAGAACGCAGAGGATAGAGGAAGTGTTGAACTGCTTCCGGAACTTCAGGTGGTCCGCTCAAGTTTGAGAGGGGCAGGGAGGTCATTCCAGAGGGAGGCACCTGCAAAGGAGAGAGATCTACCACCCCCCCCCACTCCTTAGGGAGTTGGAGGTATCTGGGGGGAAGGGCTCAAAAAGGAACGTAT
The DNA here is from genome assembly GCF_040938575.1 of Ambystoma mexicanum. Taxonomy (NCBI): domain Eukaryota; kingdom Metazoa; phylum Chordata; class Amphibia; order Caudata; family Ambystomatidae; genus Ambystoma; species Ambystoma mexicanum. The sequence goes on along the minus strand of NC_090923.1, from coordinate 1,302,024,856 downwards.
TTTGGAAGAGAGCATTGGATGTATTGTAGGCCCCTGTCCCAGAAAGCCTTGTGGACAATGTAAAGGGTCTTGAACTTGATCCTTGCAGACAGTGGAGAGATTTCAGGGCTGGAAAGATACAATCCCTCAGCTTGAGGCCAAGGATGAGTCTCTCAGTCCTGTTCTGGATTAGTTCCAGAGGCAGAGAGTAGAGGAAGGCAGATTGAGAAAGAGGTTGTTGCAGTAGTCCAGCCTAGAGTGAAACAGGGCTCTGGAGACAGTGAGTTTCTGGGGAAAAGTGAGAAAAGGAAGAGTCCCTTTGAAGAGGAGCAGCTGGTAGTGGGACTTCTTGGCGACGTCCGAGATGTGAGGAGAGAAAGAGAGAGGTTTTTTGTCTCAAAGGAAGGTGAAGGAAGAGGGCCCAAGGTGGGCGGCCAGAGTGTGAGAGGGAAAGCAAGGGCATGGGTCCCAATGAGAATGATCTCCGTCTTCCTGGCATTAAGGCAGAGATCGCTGGTGGCGCACCAATCCTGATTCGCAGATAGACAGTCAGGAATGAGCGAGAGAGTAGAGGATCCTGAAGGAAATCTGAGTGTCAACTGCATAACACTGAACGTTAGAGGAGAAGGTAGAGATCAGGTGGGCCAATGGCGCCAAGTAGAGGGTGAAAAACCCGGGTGAGAGGATAGAGCCTTGGGGAACGCCACAGGTAAAGAGAGAGGTGGCAGATAGAAAGGGACCAAGTTCGACCTGGAGGGGCAGTCCATGAGGAAGGAGGTTAGCCACTCCAGGGCCTGATCCGTGATGCCCAGGTTCTCACATAGTTGATTGATCAGGATGGCGTGGTTGACTGTGTCGAAAGAAGAGGAAAGATCAAGGAGGATTTGGACAAAAGGAATGCTGGAATCAAGGTTAGAGAGCAGATCTTCACTGGTGTTCAGCGGAGCAGTTTGCATGCCTTTGCAGCTCTAAAGCCATGCCATGAAGACAACCAACAGATTCAGTGTGGAGAGTCAGCTGGGAGATGGCCAGCTTTTCCAAGAGTTTGCCCAGGAAAAGGGTGATGGAGATTGGGCGATAGTTTGCCAGGCAGGTAGGATCGGCACACAGCTTCTTGAGGAGTAGGTGCATAAGGGAGTGCTTAACGGGAGAGGGGAACGTTCCAGTGCCGAAAGAGTGATTTCAGAAATCGGCCAAGGCTGGAGCGAGGGTGTCAATATGGTCCTTGATGGTACTAGAGGAGCAGGGGAGCACCTGTTTGGACGACACTTTCATAGATCAGACTTGTCTAGAAACCTTGTCAGATGTTGTCAGAGAGAAAGAGGAGAAAGGTGGAGGAGAGGTAGAGATGGCCAAAGGGGGGCAGAGAGAGGGAGAGGGAGAGGAAGAGGAGAGATGACAGCATGTCCTGAGTTTTAGCAGAGATGTGAAAGGCTAGAGCCATACAGAGGGCCTGGAGGTAGCAGGAGGGGTGGAGATCGGACCAGGAATGACCAGTTCCTTGCAGATTTTAAACAGTTTGGCTGTGTTGTTACAGGGCGCAGAGACCCGGGCTTGAATGTGTGCTCTCTTCTTGATGACTGTTATTGCTTCGACTGGCATTTTGGTGCAACCAGTCTAGGTTTGTCTAAATGTGGCCTGGCATGCTTTACTGTGATGTTATTATGTGTCTACACTGGTCTACATTGTGCAGCCAGTGGGACATGTTTTCAATGTGGCAGCAAATGTTTAATAGGAAAGCATTAATGTTCCTGTGCCCTGTGGGTGACTTGCATCTATTTGATTGGCATTACCCTACAAACCAATTGCAAACACTCTGACTTTTTAGCCAATTTGTCTCAGAAAGTGTGCTTTATATTGCATTAAAACACATATTTATATATTTCTCCTAGTACGGTGTGCGGCATACCCCTTCAGCAGCACGTTTGTGCGTATTGCGCAAACGTGACAATCTAGGTCGGCCCAGAGTGTGGCACGACCCGTAATTTGTTGCCGAGATGGGGGGCCCCCTCAGCATGGCTCGCAAGGGGGTGCACATTTTGTGTTACGCCACTGAGTTCAGACAGCCAGCAGCAGCGCCGCGGCTCCGGTATTGGTAATAGTAAACAAACAATATTCTTATCTCTGCTGCCTGCTGCACAGCTCGCTTATGCGTACCCTCTCCCCCTCCCCCTTGCACCTGCTGCCTGCGCATTTGGAGCGTCACGTGCCCAGGCCGGCATACTACACGTGCCCCTGCGAGTGTGCCGCCTCAGCTTCAGAAACCCCTAGCCACGCAGCGACGCATGCTCCTGACAGCGTGAGAGAAGTGTGACTCCGCCGCCTGACCTCCTGGACTGGAATCCTGAGGAGAGACCTCACACTTGCTCAGCCTACTAAGTAAGGTAAGTCAAGTCAAAGTAGCCCCAGGCAGGTGTGTTTTCGTGCAGGGGTGCCACAGCGATGCAACTCTGCCTGTTTAGTCAATGTTTAGAATTCAGGAAAAGCCAGCAAGCCCCTTAATTCGTCCCACTTGTTAATGAATTTGCACACGATAAATTGTAACACTTCCCTGGCTTTCCTGTCTGGCACCTTTAAAGCTGCATGAACTGCTGATGGCGCCGAACGGGGGCAGGGTGTTTGTGCGGCACAGTTTCTCACCACACAAACCTCCGCTGCTCGTTCACACGCCGTGGGTATAAGCAAAAGATTGTGCACAGCTGTGAAGTGCCCCCCTTTGACCCCCATGTCCTGTCTGACACCCTGGGAGGTGCAGTGCAGGCCGGGCCGGCATCGGGTGTTATGAGAGGAGGATTTAATTAGAGGGACCGAACGTGCGACCATCATATTTAACTCTGCGCGCTTGTTAACTGTATAAATATGATATTTATACAGTTAACATGTGTGGCGCGTTGAAGCTGAAGGAGCTGCTAGTGCTTCCTCATGCAGTCTTGCATGTCCCCGTGGGCAGGTGGCATACTTGCCAACATTCTGTGACCAAAATGTCTAAGATGTAGGATTTTTCAAGTTTCAAAAATAACACTTAGCATAACAATGACATCGCAGGAAATTACAAACCATACATTGTTGGCACCACTGGAGCATTCTAAAATGCACAGCCCATCAAACAGCACAACATGGAGGAATGTTGAAATGTTTACAATGTATATTTCTGAATGGTAAGTTAACACTAAATTTAATTACCCGCCTTCACAGAAGGTAATCACACAGAGCTGGTAGGCAAGGTTTGCCACTCCTCTGTAGCATCAGCCTGGGTAGTACATATTTATTACTGCAGTGGAGGTGGATCACTGAACAACATGGAGACTGATAGCCTCCTCAGATGCTGTGTGATGGTGGTACGCTCGGCCACTTGCCTTCACTGGTGGTTCACCTGAGGTCGGTCCCTGCAAGAGTGCAGGACAGAGTCCTGTAGCTGTCAGGTCAGTGGATTGATCTGAGCCCATCACTCAAATGTACCACTTATCCACCCACCGCACAGACAGATTAATTGCCTTAGAGTCACATAAATGACAAGTCATTATAAAAAGCAGTAGGATGTGTCACCCAAATCTGCAGGCAGCAGGACTGCTTAAAAAGCAGTAGCCGCCTACTGCCTAAATCAGAGTAGGGTTGGCAAGTATGAGGCGGTACACAGGCCCAAAACTGCTGTCAGTCTGGGGCCATGCTGTTTGCGCAAAAGTTGAAGGGCAGCCATTCCAGACCTCTTATACCCTGCCGGCCGCCAAAGAACAAACCTATGCTATCTTTGTCTTGCCCTTTAGGCACTGTTCAGAAAAACAAACAAGTTTTTGAGCAGGAACTGCCCATACACGACCCCACAAGCATTGCACTGCCTGGCAATCAGCTGCATCTTGCTAGCTGCATGTCCCTGACTGTCTCTGGTTGTAGCATTACTGCGCTTCTTGCTAGGAACGCTGTGAGTTTTGAATTTGAATCCAAACTTATATCTCTTTACAGGGGGCAGTGTCTTTGCCCACAGATGCACAGCCACCGCTGTTACATCTATCCATGAAGACATGGGCATACACGCCTCTTCACAACACCACCCCAACCCTCCTCCCCCTGCACTGGCCCTAGGGAAGAACATCTTTCTTCCCAATCCAACAGTCAACCTAATAATGTGCACCCAACAAGTATTAACCCCCACACACTCAAAAATAAATACTAGCAAATATTGTAATTTTAAGCTGAGGTCCCAGAAATAGGCTGCACACACGTTAAACGAGAACATTGTACTCAAACTGTGTGTCATAAAGGGCATTGCCCCATCACTGCGCACCTCAAAATATTGAATTTCCACAGCCCCATTTCACTGCATATATATATGGGGGAGGTAAAGTTAATCATAAATGTGAGCGGTTATGGGGGAAGGCTGCACAGGGTCTCCTCTGCATATATATGTAGTGAAATGGGCTAAAACAAAAATGTCTGCATTTTGGTGATGCACCGTAAACAATGCGTAGAGATCACATAAAGTTAAGAACCTAAATAGAAATTTGTGGTTGAATGCACAACTTTGTTGATAACTTTTAAGTTACTTATCTTCATGCAATGTGTCTAATACATCAAACATATTTCAAAAAATATTCTTGAACCACACATTTGTGTCGCAACAAATGTCATGGTACTACAGTTAGGGCCTCATTACACGGACGGCGGTAAGGGCACCGGTACTGGTAAACCCTTACCGCCTTACTACGAGGTCCCTTTGCGGGTAGGTACTTTAACACCTGCTGTTTAGCAGGCGTTAAAAACCAACCCACAAAGGGACCAGGGTGCTAATTACAGTACCGCAATTTGCGGCACCGTAATTAGCACCTTCCCCATTCCCATAGAGCCCTATGGGGCAAAAATGGGAATGGGGAAGGGCAGTGGGGGAAGGGGGAATTACCGCCCCGCCAACCTTGGAATAGGGCGGTAATTCCCCTTTCCACCAAGGCGGTGCCGGTATTTTACCGGCATGGACCAAGGTGCTAATAGCACCTTGGTCCTCCGCCTACCGGTAATGAGGCCCTTAGTCTTTTTGGGACACATTTTAAGTAACTCAAAAGAGATCAATAAAGTGGTGCATTCAGCCTGGAATTTCCACTTGCATACATGGATAACGCGCCCCATGTGATACAATGAAGGAAGTGCTGTGCAGTTTGAGTGTTACACTTATGTCCAGCAACAATCAGTAGTACTACAGTACTAATACTAACAAGGGAGACAGTGACCGCGACTTGGCCAGTATGAGCAGCAACCACCCGTGCCTTCTATCTCATTAGTGGGGTATTATTTCACTCTCTGTGGTCAGATAAGGGTCAGCGTTGATGGCAACAGTAATCTGTTACCCTTCTACAGCAACTTCTGCTTGGTGAGTCGCTTGGTGACTCAGGTGAACTTTAATCTAATTTCTGTGGTTCATACATTTCCATTAAGTCAATTACTTTTGCAACAGTGCAGCCCTTCGCAGCTTCTAGCCCAGTATGCAGGTGCATTGAATCATGAATGGCCTAATCAGGGGTATTGCTTGCAGAGCCCATTTGGATGACTCTTATTCTGCTGACTATTCATATTGGTGCTTTACTGTCCTGTGTCGCGTTCCTATGCCTCAATTCTTTCAGCAATAGAAATCCAGTGAACCCTAAACCTCTTTCCTGGGCAGGTTGTGGACGGTTCCCTGTTTATAATTAAAGTGCAGGTGCCAAGACCTTACGGGGAGGCAGGAGTTTGTGCTACCTCTGCGCAAGACCCACAGGAGATCCTGACAGCAAGGCTCTCATCATCTCGCCCATAGAATAAGGCAACACATTCCTCTCGGCTCCTCTCTACCCCCTTTAAAAGGACTTTATGTGTCGGCTTGCGTAATCACATGCTCTTCTCGATACAATCACACTCACAGTGCCACCACACTGGTCGTTTTTCACAAGCTTTCACTCCTAACTTACCTTCTCTACACAATGTTCAACATCATAATTAAGGCCCTCCCCATCAAGAAGACATCGCCAGTAGCCTAACAATCTAACTGCGTCATGAGACTACCATTCCACTGAAAGCTAAACCCACGTCAAGCTGGAAATCTCTAGGTGTAAGAAAGAGAAGACACGCAAAGCCCGTCTTAACTGTATGACCAAGGATTTAGCGTGCTCTCCCCAGTTCCGTCAGACAGTGGGACTGCAAAGTGGAAAAAGGGTAGAAAGGAGGCAGAGGACAGAAAAAGGGAGGAGCAAGGAAGGGGAGCGATGGGAACAAGAACAGAGTGCATATTAAAGATAGGGATGGTTTGCAGCACGGGGTGACCAGTGTGTGCAGTGGAGAGAGGGGTGCAGGAAAGACCAGAACTCAGGACAAGGCAGGAATGGTGGGTGAATACCCAATCTTTTTGGGACGAGCTATGCTCAGCCCATGAAACCCTTTTGACCTGGGAAATGGTAACATTTTTACATGAACGAGCCTTCCGAAGAGAGACGCCAAATTGAAGGATTGTGTACTCTGAACTGCTTTTCTTTTTCTTAATTTTCTTCTGTTTTCTTTTTTTCTCTTGTTTTATACAGTGATGATATATATGATTTAATACATACTGCTATTTTAATTTTGGGAAAAGTCGAGTTCTTTGAATAAAACACAATAAATAAATAAATAAATGAAGCAAAGTCCCAAGGTGTTCCCTGTGCCCCCCATATTTTATGGGTCTCCTACGCCCCTGCCAAAGAGTGAGTCCACCCTACACAGCTGGTTTGCCATTGCAATGGCACGGATTCTCAGCCAGGACCGTAATTGTGGATGGCCCCAACAAACGCAGGTTTACACCGACAGACGTCACAAACTAGCAATACGTGTGCGCGGTGACGTCACGTGGGCATGGTGACGGCACACGTTTGCGCAGTTTTCCGGCTACACATCAGTGCTTGAATCCGTTACCATGCACGGGGTTGGTAAGTGAAGCTGGTCTTTGGACCCATTTAATAGACGTAATACGCATACGTGGAATTTCTAGATGTTTCCTCTTTTCCGTTCTATACCAGACTCCGTCCCTACTCAGAGGAAGTCTACTCATTTCATGGGGGTATTGAAAAGGTTGTAGGACAGTCTATTTTCTGTTTCTTTTTGTGAAATTCAATGTGAGACCCCTGGTGAAATACATGCATTTTGAATGGTAAACGCATTTTTAGGCATCGTACAAAAATGTCGACCTGGGAATTAGTTTTTTTTTTACCCCCCCTTACCCTACATATATATGTGGGGGGGTTAGTATAATATTAATATGGGGAGGGGTTTGCAGGGTCTCCACCCCGCATATATATGTAGTGTAAAGGGTTAAAAAAAAAAGTCGCCATTTTCGGCCGTTGCAATAATCACATAGATCTCATTTTTAATGTTAAAAACTATTTAAAGGACAAAAAAGTTCAGTTACTTAAGAGAGATGTGGGCGTGCCATGGTTGTCAAATTACGGGCCCCTCTTGTAAGTCAGGCAAATTATTTATAGAGTTCCAGCAGCCCTAGGCAGACACAAACGCGCGTTAGTGAGGGGAGGGGGGGAGGGGGAGTATTGCAGACACTGATGCAATACTGCCACCTATTGGCTACTTACAAAGGCCGGACACTTTGGCTAAAGTGACAGGAAAAAAGAGCAGTAAGAACACGCATTAGCAATGGCAACAGCTTGGGCTTTTACGTAGGCACGAGAAAGGGACTTGCCAGGCACTGCTGTAGTGGTATTAACAGGCCATTGATAGTAGCCGGTGCAATATGGTGGGAGTACCTGGGCATCTAATAGCAGTGCCTGGCAAATGCCTAATGTTTATACACAAGCCAAAAACTGTTATCTGTGCTAATGCTTGTTTTAAATAGGGCTTCAATGAAGTGCACGCATAGTGTTATACATTGAGTGGCTGAAGGCAGACCTGGTGAATACATTTTATCAGACCAGTGGAGGATTTACTGGTCCAATTTAGTCATTAACTCTCACAAGACTGCTTTCAAAAAATACTGACGGGCACTTTGTGTGCAGAGTTTGATGGTAAGGCTTGATTAAAGTTAGCTCAAAGCGTTCCCATGAGGAGGTGTTCTGGGCAGGAAATGGGTGGCAAGGGCCATAGGAGTAGCATGGCTATGGGCAGTCAATGGGTTGGCAAACAAACATCACCTTCCGTCTTTGTGTCACCCCTCATGTGCCCTTTCTCCCAATCTGTACTGTACTGCAATAGTTTCGGCTTGTAGGCAGGGCTCAAGTCGAATGCGCGTGGGTGACGTCCCTACACTTTTTTTCTGAGGCCGCTGCCCCCCTGAGTATTTTAGAAGCCGTGTGTAAAACAAGACACTTTGGGCCGAATTTATAGAAGCGTTTTATAGTAGCAAAACCCCATTGGAAAACGCTCTGTGAATTAGGCCCTTTGACTGTCTTCTTTGAAATTTTGCGATTTTAAGCACAACCTTGGGATTTGAACCACAGTTGCCAGGTTCACAGGTCAGGCACTTCACCACGACGTCATAGAATCTGGTGAAAAGAAACATTTTCAAACCTTATTAGAAGAAAATATCCTCTCTTGGGTTTTTGTGTATGTTGATTTTATGAAAGTCAAATGCCCATTTGTCCTGTGCAATTTGTATGGTTATGCAAACCCAATGGAGTTAAATTTGCCCATTTCACCTTGATATGCTAATTTCTGGTGACATCATATCCCATTGCGTATGTTAATGAATCCTCACACTTTGTTTTTTGTTTTTTTAGGAGAGCAGCAGAGCGTTGTACAGAGTGTGAGAAGCCATCATTTGGGCTGACATCTTTTAACAGTAGCGCAGTACTGTGAGGCCTGTGCGTCCATTGGAATGAGTCCTTGGTCAGGTGTTGTTGAAAGAGCGGTGTTTTGAGAGATTTGCAAAATTGGAGAATTGTGAGGGCATTCCGAGCCGACATCGGGATCGAGTTCCAGAGGGTGAATTGTTTGCAGGTCCTCTCCTTGTTGATGAGTTGTGATTCAAGCCGGTTGGTCGATTTGCTGCGGGAGGAGCATGCGCCACAAGATGTGTGGAGCTTAGTCGCCAGATATGCTGGTGTGCTACTCGTGACTGCTTTGTAGATGATACAATCAGTCTTGAACAGGATCCTGGCTTGGAGTGGAAGCCAATGTAGTACGCGTACCTGGGTGATGGCAGTGCTGGGGGTCCTCTTCACCAGTATCATGAGGCAGATGCATAATTCTGGTATTATTGAAAGAGCTACAGTAATAAATGAGCTTTCCCCTTTTAGGTGAAGCCTTCAAATTGCTCTGAAATGTTACTGTGCACCGCTGCCATTTCCATGGTCTCCAGGTGTTGGATAATTGTGAAGATATTTTAGAAACGTACATTGGTAAAGCCCATCTAGGCTTGGCTTTTTTTTATGTGTTGGCGCCTTTTTATGGATATATAGAAGGTTGGGTGGATATTCTATGTTGTGTTACTTTTTAAACTTTGTTTAAACTTTTTTTTTAGTGTTTAGGGTTAACAACAAAACTTTTGCACATACAATTACAAGGACAGTTATAAAAGACATGGAAATAAAAGGAAATTCATAAGTCTATACAATTAATCAGTGAATACAATCCATATTGTTGTCGGTGTGCATTAGCATATGAGTTTAAAAAAGAACAATTAATAATATAAGAAAAGCAGCAAAACACAGTTAAGATTCCTTAAGTAAAACGATTTGCCGTGAAGCTTCATTCCAGAGGTGAAAAGCGGCTGCAGTAATAACAATGGATTCAGCCCCAAAAATAGAGCCCCAGAACTGATCAGTAGCAATACAGTGTGCATTAGTAACATATTGGTTATAATTCCTTACATAGCAATACTCCATCTCAGGGCATTGTGTAGGCAGATGGCATTTCCAGTTACAAAGACGGCAGAGCCGCTCAGCGTGTGGTAAGATTCTAGTGTCCAATTACAACGACGGCTGAGCCGCTCAGCATGTGGTAAGTTTCTAGGGTCATACTACAAAGACGGCAGAGCCGCTCAGCGTGTGGTTAGTTTCTAGTGTCATGCTACAAAGACGGCAGAGCCGCTCAGCTTGTGGTAAGTTTCTAGTGTCCTATTACAACGACGGCAGAGCCGCTCAGCTTGTGGTAAGTTTCTAGTGTCCTATTACAACGACGGCAGAGCCGCTCAGCTTGTGGTAAGTTTCTAGTGTCCTATTACAACGACGGCAGAGCCGCTCAGCATGTGGTAAGTTTCTAGGGTCATACTACAAAGACGGCAGAGCCGCTCAGCGTGTGGTAAGTTTCTAGTGTCATACTACAAAGACGGCAGAGCCGCTCAACAAAGACAGCAGAGCCGCTCAGCGTGTGGTAAGTTTCTAGGGTCATACTACAAAGACGGCAGAGCCGCTCAGCATGTGGTAAGTTTCTAGGGTCATACTACAAAGACGGCAGAGCCGCTCAGCGTGTGGTAAGTTTCTAGTGTCATACTACAAAGACGGCAGAGCCGCTCAACAAAGACAGCAGAGCCGCTCAGCGTGTGGTAAGTTTCTAGGGTCATATTACAAAGATGGCAGAGTCGCTCAGCGTGTGGTAAGTTTCTAGGGTCATACTACCAAGAGGGCAGAGCTGCTCAGCGTGTGGTAAGTTTCTAGGGTCATACTACAAAGAGGGCAGAGCTGCTCAGCGTGTGGTAAGTTTCTAGGGTCATATTACAAAGATGGCAGAGTCGCTCAGCGTGTGGTAAGTTTGTAGGGTCATACTACAAAGAGGGCAGAGCTGCTCAGCGTGTGGTAAGTTTCTAGAGTCATACTACAAAGAGGGCAGAGCTGCTCAGCGTGTGGTAAGTTTCTAGGGTCATATTACAAAGACGGCAGAGTTGCTCAGCGTGTGGTAAGTTTCTAGGGTCATACTACAAAGAGGGCAGAGCTGCTCAGCCTGTGGTAAGTTTCTAGGGTCATACTACAAAGAGGGCAGAGCCGCTCAGCGTGTGGTAAGTTTCTAGGGTCATATTACAACGACGGCAGAGCCACTCAGCGTGTGGTAAGTTTCTAGTGTCGTATTACAACGACGGCAGAGCCACTCAGCGTGTGGTAAGTTTCTAGTGTCATATTACAAAGACAGCAGAGCCGCTCAGCATGTGGTAAGTTTCTAGTGTCATACCACAAAGACAGCAGAGCATTTCAGCGTGTGGTAAGTTTCTAGTGTCATACCACAAAGACAGCAGAGCCGCTCAGCATGTGGTAAGTTTCTAGTGTCATACCACAAAGACAGCAGAGCCGCTCAGCGTGTGGTAGGTTTCTAGTGTCATACCACAAAGACGGCAGAGCCGCTCAGCGTGTGGTAAGTTTCTAGGGTCATACTACAAAGAGGGCAGAGCCGCTCAGCATGTGGTAAGTTTCTAGGGTCATACTACAAAGAGGGCAGAGCCGCTCAGCGTGTGGTAAGTTTCTAGGGTCATATTACAACGACGGCAGAGCCGCTCAGCGTGTGGTAAGTTTCTAGTGTCATATTACAAAGACAGCAGAGCCGCTCAGCGTGTGGTAAGTTTCTAGGGTCATATTACAACGACGGCAGAGCCGCTCAGCGTGTGGTAAGTTTCTAGTGTCATATTATAAAGACAGCAGAGCCGCTCAGCGTGTGGTAAGTTTCTAGTGTCATACCACAAAGACAGCAGAGCCGCTCAGCGTGTGGTAAGTTTCTAGTGTCATACCACAAAGACAGCAGAGCCGCTCAGCGTGTGGTAAGTTTCTAGTGTCATACCACAAAGACAGCAGAGCCGCTCAGCATGTGGTAAGTTTCTAGTGTCATACCACAAAGACAGCAGAGCCGCTCAGAGTGTGGTAAGTTTCTAATGTCATACCACAAAGACAGCAGAGCCGCTCAGCGTGTGGTAAGTTTCTAGTGTCATACCACAAAGACAGCAGAGCCGCTCAGCTTGTGGTAAGTTTCTAGTGTCCTATTACAACGACGGCAGAGCCGCTCAGCTTGTGGTAAGTTTCTAGTGTCCTATTACAACGACGGCAGAGCCGCTCAGCATGTGGTAAGTTTCTAGGGTCATACTACAAAGACGGCAGAGCCGCTCAGGGTGTGGTAAGTTTCTAGTGTCCTATTACAACGACGGCAGAGCCGCTCAGCATGTGGTAAGTTTATAGGGTCATACTACAACGACGGCAGAGCCGCTCAGCGTGTGGAAAGTTTCTAGGGTCATATTACAACGACGGCAGAGCCGCTCAGCATGTGGTAAGTTTCTAGTGTCATATTACAAAGACAGCAGAGCCGCTCAGCGTGTGGGAATTTTCTAGTGTCATATTACAAAGACAGCAGAGCCGCTCAGTGTGTGGTAAGTTTCTAGTGTCATACCACAAAGACAGCAGAGCCGCTCAGCGTGTGGTAAGTTTCTAGTGTCATACCACAAAGAGGGCAGAGCCGCTCAGCATGTGGTAAGTTTCTAGGGTCATACTACAAAGAGGGCAGAGCCGCTCAGCGTGTGGTAAGTTTCTAGTGTCATATTACAAAGACAGCAGAGCCGCTCAGCGTGTGGTAAGTTTCTAGGGTCATATTACAACGACGGCAGAGCCGCTCAGCGTGTGGTAAGTTTCTAGTGTCATATTATAAAGACAGCAGAGCCGCTCAGCGTGTGGTAAGTTTCTAGTGTCATACCACAAAGACAGCAGAGCCGCTCAGCGTGTGGTAAGTTTCTAGTGTCATACCACAAAGACAGCAGAGCCGCTCAGCGTGTGGTAAGTTTCTAGTGTCATACCACAAAGACAGCAGAGCCGCTCAGCATGTGGTAAGTTTCTAGTGTCATACCACAAAGACAGCAGAGCCGCTCAGAGTGTGGTAAGTTTCTAATGTCATACCACAAAGACAGCAGAGCCGCTCAGCGTGTGGTAAGTTTCTAGTGTCATACCACAAAGACGGCAGAGCCGCTCAGCGTGTGGTAAGTTTCTAGGGTCATACTACAAAGACGGCAGAGCCGCTCAGCGTGTGGTAAGTTTCTAGTGTCATACCACAAAGACGGCAGAGCCGCTCAGCGTGTGGTAAGTTTCTAGTGTCATACCACAAAGACGGCAGAGCCGCTCAGCGTGTGGTAAGTTTCTAGTGTCATACCACAAAGACGGCAGAGCCGCTCAGCGTGTGGTAAGTTTCTAGTGTCATACTACAAAGACGGCAGAGCCGCTCAGCGTGTGGTAAGTTTCTAGTGTCATACCACAAAGACGGCAGAGCCGCTCAGCGTGTGGTAAGTTTCTAGTGTCATATTACAAAGACGACAGAGCCGCTCAGCGTGTGGTAAGTTTCTAGTGTCATATTACAAAGACGGCAGAGCCGCTCAGCGTGTGGTAAGTTTCTAGGGTCATATTACAACGACGGCAGAGCCGCTCAGCGTGTGGTAAGTTTCTAGTGTCATATTACAAAGACTGCAGAGCTACTCAGCATGTGGTAAGTTTCTAGGGTCATACTACAAAGACGGTAGAGCCGCTCAGCATGTGGTAAGTTTCTAGGGTCGTATTACAACGACGGCAGAGCCGCTCAGCGTGTGATAAGTTTCTAGTGTCGTATTACAAAGACAGCAGAGCCGCTCAGCATGTGGTAAGTTTCTAGTGTCATACCACAAAGACAGCAGAGCCGCTCAGCGTGTGGTAAGTTTCTAGTGTCATATTACAAAGACGGCAGAGGCGCTCAGCGTGTGGTAAGTTTCTAGTGTCATACCACAAAGACAGCAGAGCCGCTCAGCGTGTGGTAAGTTTCTAGTGTCATACCACAAAGACAGCAGAGCCGCTCAGTGTGTCATACGTTTCTAGTGTTATATTACAAAGAAGGCAGAGCCGCTCAGCGTGTGGTAAGTTTCTAGGGTCATACCACAAAGACAGCAGAGCTGTTCAGTGTGTGGTATGTTTCTAGTGTTATATTACAAAGAAGGCAGAGCCGCTCAGCGTGGGGCAAGTTTCTAGTGTCATACCACAAAGATGGCAGAGCCGCTCAGGCTGTGGTAAGTTTCTAGTGTCATACCACAAAGACGGCAGAGCCGCTCAGCGTGTGGTACGTTTCTAGTGTCATAATACAAAGAAGACAGAGCCGCTCAGCGTGTGGTAAGTTTCTAGTGTCATACCACAAAGACGGCAGAGCCGCTCAGCGTGTGGTAAGTTTGTAGTGTCATACCACAAAGACGGCAGAGCCGCTCAGTATGTGGCAAGTTTCTAGTGTCATAATACAAAGAAGGCTGCGCCGCTCAGCGTGTGGTACGTTTCTAGTGTCATAATACAAAAAAGGCAGAGCCGCTCAGCGTGTGGTAAGTTTCTAGTGTCATACTACAAATACGGCAGAGACGCTCAGCGTGTGGTAAGTTTCTAGGGTCATATTACAAAGACGGGAGAGCCACTCAGCGTGTGGTAAGTTTCTAGTGTCATACTACAAATACGGCAGAGCCGCTCAGCGTGTGGTAAGTTTCTAGGGTCATACTACAAAGAGGGCAGAGCCGCTCAGCATGTGGTAAGTTTCTAGGGTCATACTACAAAGAGGGCAGAGCCGCTCAGCGTGTGGTAAGTTTCTAGGGTCATATTACAACGACTGCAGAGCCGCTCAGCGTGTGGTAAGTTTCTAGTGTCATATTACAACGACGGCAGAGCCGCTCAGCGTGTGGTAAGTTTCTAGTGTCATATTATAAAGACAGCAGAGCCGCTCAGCGTGTGGTAAGTTTCTAGTGTCATACCACAAAGACAGCAGAGCCGCTCAGCGTGTGGTAAGTTTCTAGTGTCATACCACAAAGACAGCAGAGCCGCTCAGCGGGTGGTAAGTTTCTAGTGTCATACCACAAAGACAGCAGAGCCGCTCAGCATGTGGTAAGTTTCTAGTGTCATACCACAAAGACAGCAGAGCCGCTCAGAGTGTGGTAAGTTTCTAATGTCATACCACAAAGACAGCAGAGCCGCTCAGCGTGTGGTAAGTTTCTAGTGTCATACCACAAAGACAGCAGAGCCGCTCAGCTTGTGGTAAGTTTCTAGTGTCCTATTACAACGACGGCAGAGCCGCTCAGCTTGTGGTAAGTTTCTAGTGTCCTATTACAACGACGGCAGAGCCGCTCAGCATGTGGTAAGTTTCTAGGGTCATACTACAAAGACGGCAGAGCCGCTCAGGGTGTGGTAAGTTTCTAGTGTCCTATTACAACGACGGCAGAGCCGCTCAGCATGTGGTAAGTTTATAGGGTCATACTACAAAGACGGCAGAGCCGCTCAGGGTGTGGTAAGTTTCTAGTGTCATATTACAACGACGGCAGAGCCGCTCAGCGTGTGGTAAGTTTCTAGTGTCATATTACAAAGACAGCAGAGCCGCTCAGCGTGTGGTAAGTTTCTAGTGTCATATTACAAAGACAGCAGAGCCGCTCAGCGTGTGGTAAGTTTCTAGTGTCATACCACAAAGACAGCAGAGCCGCTCAGCGTGTGGTAAGTTTCTAGTGTCATACCACAAAGAGGGCAGAGCCGCTCGGCATGTGGTAAGTTTCTAGGGTCATACTACAAAGAGGGCAGAGCCGCTCAGCGTGTGGTAAGTTTCTAGGGTCATATTACAACGACGGCAGAGCCGCTCAGCGTGTGGTAAGTTTCTAGTGTCATATTACAAAGACAGCAGAGCCGCTCAGCGTGTGGTAAGTTTCTAGGGTCATATTACAACGACGGCAGAGCCGCTCAGCGTGTGGCAAGTTTCTAGTGTCATATTATAAAGACAGCAGAGCCGCTCAGCGTGTGGTAAGTTTCTAGTGTCATACCACAAAGACAGCAGAGCCGCTCAGCGTGTGGTAAGTTTCTAGTGTCATACCACAAAGACAGCAGAGCCGCTCAGCGTGTGGTAAGTTTCTAGTGTCATACCACAAAGACAGCAGAGCCGCTCAGCATGTGGTAAGTTTCTAGTGTCATACCACAAAGACAGCAGAGCCGCTCAGAGTGTGGTAAGTTTCTAATGTCATACCACAAAGACAGCAGAGCCGCTCAGCGTGTGGTAAGTTTCTAGTGTCATACCACAAAGACAGCAGAGCCGCTCAGCTTGTGGTAAGTTTCTAGTGTCCTATTACAACGACGGCAGAGCCGCTCAGCTTGTGGTAAGTTTCTAGTGTCCTATTACAACGACGGCAGAGCCGCTCAGCATGTGGTAAGTTTCTAGGGTCATACTACAAAGACGGCAGAGCCGCTCAGGGTGTGGTAAGTTTCTAGTGTCCTATTACAACGACGGCAGAGCCGCTCAGCGTGTGGTAAGTTTATAGGGTCATACTACAAAGACGGCAGAGCCGCTCAGGGTGTGGTAAGTTTCTAGTGTCATATTACAACGACGGCAGAGCCGCTCAGCGTGTGGTAAGTTTCTAGTGTCATATTACAAAGACAGCAGAGCCGCTCAGCGTGTGGTAATTTTCTAGTGTCATATTACAAAGACAGCAGAGCCGCTCAGCGTGTGGTAAGTTTCTAGTGTCATACCACAAAGACAGCAGAGCCGCTCAGCGTGTGGTAAGTTTCTAGTGTCATACCACAAAGACAGCAGAGCCGCTCAGCGTGTGGTAAGTTTCTAGTGTCATACCACAAAGACAGCAGAGCCGCTCAGCGTGTGGTAAGTTTCTAGTGTCATACCACAAAGACAGCAGAGCCGCTCAGCTTGTGGTAAGTTTCTAGTGTCCTATTACAACGACGGCAGAGACGCTCAGCTTGTGGTAAGTTTCTAGTGTCCTATTACAACAACGGCATAGCCGCTCAGCATGTGGTAAGTTTCTAGGGTCATACTACAAAGACGGCAGAGCCGCTCAACAAAGCCAGCAGAGCCGCTCAGCGTGTGGTAAGTTTCTAGGGTCATATTACAAAGATGGCAGAGTCGCTCAGCGTGTGGTAAGTTTCTAGGGTCATACTACAAAGAAGGCAGAGCTGCTCAGCGTGTGGTAAGTTTCTAGGGTCATACTACAAAGAGGGCAGAGCTGCTCAGCGTGTGGTAAGTTTCTAGTGTCATACTACAAAGACGGCAGAGCCGCTCAAGAAAGACAGCAGAGCTGCTCAGCGTGTGGTAAGTTTCTAGGGTCATATTACAAAGACGGCAGAGTTGCTCAGCGTGTGGTAAGTTTCTAGGGTCATACTACAAAGAGAGCAGATCTGCTCAGCGTGTGGTAAGTTTCTAGGGTCATACTACAAAGAGGGCAGAGCCGCTCAGCGTGTGGTAAGTTTCTAGGGTCATACTACAAAGAGGGCAGAGCCGCTCAGCATGTGGTAAGTTTCTAGGGTCATATTACAATGACGTCAGAGCCACTCAGCGTGTGGTAAGTTTCTAGTGTCATATTACAACGACGGCAGAGCCGCTCAGCGTGTGGTAAGTTTCTAGTGTCATACCACAAAGACGGCAGAGCCGCTCAGCGTGTGGTAAGTTTCTAGTGTCATACCACAAAGACGGCAGAGCCGCTCAGCGTGTGGTAAGTTTCTAGTGTCATACCACAAAGACGGCAGAGCCGCTCAGCGTGTGGTAAGTTTCTAGTGTCATATTACAAAGACGGCAGAGCCGCTCAGCGTGTGGTAAGTTTCTAGGGTCATATTACAACGACGGCAGAGCCGCTCAGCGTGTGGTAAGTTTCTAGTGTCATATTACAAAGACTGCAGAGCCACTCAGCATGTGGTAAGTTTCTAGGGTCATACTACAAAGACGGTAGAGCCGCTCAGCATGTGGTAAGTTTCTAGGGTCGTATTACAACGACGGCAGAGCCGCTCAGCGTGTGATAAGTTTCTAGTGTCGTATTACAAAGACAGCAGAGCCGCTCAGCATGTGGTAAGTTTCTAGTGTCATACCACAAAGACAGCAGAGCCGCTCAGCGTGTGGTAAGTTTCTAGTGTCATATTACAAAGACGGCAGAGGCGCTCAGCGTGTGGTAAGTTTCTAGTGTCATACCACAAAGACAGCAGAGCCGCTCAGCGTGTGGTAAGTTTCTAGTGTCATACCACAAAGACAGCAGAGCCGCTCAGTGTGTCGTACGTTTCTAGTGTTATATTACAAAGAAGGCAGAGCCGCTCAGCGTGTGGTAAGTTTCTAGGGTCATACCACAAAGACAGCAGAGCTGTTCAGTGTGTGGTATGTTTCTAGTGTTATATTACAAAGAAGGCAGAGCCGCTCAGCGTGGGGTAAGTTTCTAGTGTCATACCACAAAGATGGCAGAGCCGCTCAGGCTGTGGTAAGTTTCTAGTGTCATACCACAAAGACGGCAGAGCCGCTCAGCGTGTGGTACGTTTCTAGTGTCATAATACAAAGAAGACAGAGCCGCTCAGCGTGTGGTAAGTTTCTAGTGTCATACCACAAAGACGGCAGAGCCGCTCAGCGTGTGGTAAGTTTGTAGTGTCATACCACAAAGACGGCAGAGCCGCTCAGTATGTGGCAAGTTTCTAGTGTCATAATACAAAGAAGGCTGCGCCGCTCAGCGTGTGGTACGTTTCTAGTGTCATAATACAAAAAAGGCAGAGCCGCTCAGCGTGTGGTAAGTTTCTAGTGTCATACTACAAATACGGCAGAGACGCTCAGCGTGTGGTAAATTTCTAGGGTCATATTACAAAGACGGGAGAGCCACTCAGCGTGTGGTAAGTTTCTAGTGTCATACTACAAATACGGCAGAGACGCTCAGCGTGTGGTAAGTTTCTAGTGTCATATTACAAAGACGGGAGAGCCACTCAGTGTGTGGTAAGTTTCTAGTGTCATATTACAACGACGGCAGAGCCACTCAGCGTGTGGTACGTTTCTAGTGTCATAATACAAAGAAGACAGAGCCGCTCAGTGTGTGGTAAGTTTCTAGTGTCATACCACAAAGACGGCAGAGCCGCTCAGCGTGTGGTAAGTTTGTAGTGTCATACCACAAAGACGGCAGAGCCGCTCAGTATGTGGCAAGTTTCTAGTGTCATAATACAAAGAAGGCTGCGCCGCTCAGCGTGTGGTACGTTTCTAGTGTCATAATACAAAAAAGGCAGAGCCGCTCAGCGTGTGGTAAGTTTCTAGTGTCATACTACAAATACGGCAGAGACGCTCAGCGTGTGGTAAGTTTCTAGTGTCATATTACAAAGACGGGAGAGCCACTCAGTGTGTGGTAAGTTTCTAGTGTCATATTACAACGACGGCAGAGCCACTCAGCGTGTGGTAAGTTTCTAGTGTCATAATACAAAGAAGGCCGCGCCGCTCAGCGTGTGGTAAGTTTCTAGTGTCATATTACAAAGACGGCAGAGCCTCTCAGCGTGTGGTAAGTTTCTAGTGTCATATTACGACGACGGCAGAGCCGCTCAGCGTGTGGTAAGTTTCTAGTGTCATACCACAAAGACGGCAGAGCCGCTCAGGGTGTGGTAAGTTTCTAGTGTCATACCACAAAGACGGCAGAGCCTCTCAGCGTGTGGTAAGTTTCTAGTGTCATATTACGACGACGGCAGAGCCGCTCAGCGTGTGGTAAGTTTCTAGTGTCATATTACAAAGACGGCAGAGCCGCTCAGCATGTGGTAAGTTTCTAGTGTCATAATACAAAGAAGGCCGCGCCGCTCAGCGTGTGGTAAGTTTCTAGTGTCATATTACAACGACAGCAGAGCCACTCAGCGTGTGGTAAGTTTCTAGTGTCATAATACAAAGAAGGCCGCGCCGCTCAGCGTGTGGTAAGTTTCTAGTGTCATATTACAAAGACGGCAGAGCCTCTCAGCGTGTGGTAAGTTTCTAGTGTCATATTACGACGACGGCAGAGCCGCTCAGCGTGTGGTAAGTTTCTAGTGTCATACCACAAAGACGGCAGAGCTGCTCAGGGTGTGGTAAGTTTCTAGTGTCATACTACAAAGACGGCAGAGCCTCTCAGCGTGTGGTAAGTTTCTAGTGTCATATTACGACGACGGCAGAGCCGCTCAGCGTGTGGTAAGTTTCTAGTGTCATATTACAAAGACGGCAGAGCCGCTCAGCATGTGGTAAGTTTCTAGTGTCATAATACAAAGAAGGCCGCGCCGCTCAGCGTGTGGTAAGTTTCTAGTGTCATATTACAACGACAGCAGAGCCACTCAGCGTGTGGTAAGTTTCTAGTGTCATAATACAAAGAAGGCCGCGCCGCTCAGCGTGTGGTAAGTTTCTAGTGTCATATTACAAAGACGGCAGAGCCTCTCAGCGTGTGGTAAGTTTCTAGTGTCATATTACGACGACGGCAGAGCCGCTCAGCGTGTGGTAAGTTTCTAGTGTCATACCACAAAGACGGCAGAGCCGCTCAGGGTGTGGTAAGTTTCTAGTGTCATACCACAAAGACGGCAGAGCCTCTCAGCGTGTGGTAAGTTTCTAGTGTCATATTACGACGACGGCAGAGCCGCTCAGCGTGTGGTAAGTTTCTAGTGTCATATTACAAAGACGGCAGAGCCGCTCAGCATGTGGTAAGTTTCTAGTGTCATAATACAAAGAAGGCCGCGCCGCTCAGCGTGTGGTAAGTTTCTAGTGTCATATTACAACGACAGCAGAGCCACTCAGCGTGTGGTAAGTTTCTAGTGTCATAATACAAAGAAGGCCGCGCCGCTCAGCGTGTGGTAAGTTTCTAGTGTCATACTACAAAGACGGCAGAGCCTCTCAGCATGTGGTCATTTATAGCACCGCCCCACCTGCTCACGTGTTGCCAAAATATGAAATCGCAGATAAACAATAAATCTTTAGTTTAGTTAGGTAAGAGCAAAGATGATCACGCCGAAAACCATGTGTGCTGTGTGCTGCGTACATTTTCTTATTACTTAAAAAAGTTATATTGGAGATAAGATCCAACCCTTGGTTGTCTTTTTGATTATTCCCGTAGGATAGGGATGTTGGATCAAATCTTTCAGAGCCAGGTTCCAGTAAGAAAAGTGTTGAATGGCTGTATGGCATTCCTTTAAGTATTGAGGGCCCAAAAAGACCAATAACGTGTGGGCCAAGCCAGAAGATGTCAAGATGGTAATGTAGAGGTTACATCGCTGTGTGAGCCAGAGAGCGCGAATCGAAGGCACTCCCAGCTCACACCGAAGTACCTCAACAGGGACTGCACTTGGAGCACCCAAAATGGAGCGCAGAAGCTTTCCTTCTAACCTATCCACCCACTCCATCATATTCTCGAGTGATACTGCAAGGCCATCCAGCATCCCCGGAAGAATGCATTTACAGTAGATGGAAGCCAAGCCCTGAACATTCTACCCTCCCCTTTTTCTTAACAAATCGCTTTAACGGCACCCATAGTTTTAGTATTTTTGCTATAACATGGTCACCGTAAAAGTGCTGCGATGGTTTGGGAGAAAAGGGGATACCTAGATAGATATATGTATCTATTACTTCAATTGGGGTCCCCGTGCAATAACAGCTGAAACCAGATTGGTTTTTGTCTTTGATGTATTCACTTTTAGAGAATGTTTCTCTGCGTAAGTGATGAGTGCATCAAGGAGTGTTGGAGACCAATTGGGCTTCTATCTAGTAGTATAGTATCATCGGCACACCCAATCCAAGGCACAAGAGTGTTTCCTATTCAGGCAGGGAGGCTACGGGCAGGTTCAATGGCGGCAACATAGAGCTTATAGAGGAGGGGGCCAGCACACAGCCATGTTTGAGGCCAAAGTTGGTAGCAATTTTATCAGTAAGTGCCCCCTGCTGAATTATACTTACAGTAACAGTCGGATTAGTATACAGAGATTTTAAAAAGTATAATAAGAAAGAGTTGATGCCCCGAATTTGCCAATTTAGTCCACAAGAACGGCTGTGGGACAGTATCGAACGCCTTGCTGGAATCTACAAAACAGATGTAGAGGTTATAATTTGCTTTACAACGACAAGCAGAAATAATAAAATGTAATGCACTGATATTATGTAGAGTATTATGGGATGTACGAAAAACCGGTCTGAAGTGGGGTTCAAAGATTTTTTTTTTAGACCCAGCTATTCAGTTTTCTTAGTGTAATGCTCCAAAGCAATTGTGGGCTAGTATCACTCATTGCCAACTAGATACGAATGTGGGTGAGTGTGGTCTCCCTCTTCAAAGATGGGGATAAGTATTGACTTCCTGCAGCTTTTCGGGGATTACCCCTGAGATCAAAGTCTGACGATATAATTGCTCCAATACAAGAGCCCAGAAATCCGTTTAAAAAAACAAAATGATGTTTGCCAATGTGTCAGGTCCAGAGCACGGGAACTATTCAATTTTGTTCTAATGATGGCAATGTCATGGCTTTGAAATCCAGCAAAACTAGTTACAATAAAAGGATAGGAGGGAATTTGTATACTTAACATAGGATCCAATGTGTATGTGTATATATATATATATATATACATATATATATATTAATGGAAATTACCCATTCCTGTTGGCTAATCGGATTTAACTCCAATTTGCAGTTGCCATTAACAAAGTTTCTGTCAATTTACCAACATTTCTTTTCATCCCGATTTTTCAGTAGATTAAGAAGAAATGTCCAGTCATCGCAGCGCATTGAGAGCCTGTGGCTGCGAAGCCGGCGCTCATATTTTTGGCTTACTGCACAAAAACCCAGACTCATTTAAAAGTGGAAAAGGTCGCTTTAATGTGACAGGCCAAAGCTTACAATTCAAAATGCTTAACTGGCTCCAATGGCCTAACAAAGTAAATAAATATTTCAACAAACAATTAAATAATTAAACATTCTCCTTTTTCATTTTCCCAACAATTAAATAAATAACTCAGCTATCTCCTCCCTACTTACCCCTTGGAGCCTACCGTCTCCTTGCCCTTTTCCCAGGCGTCCCGCTTTCTCCCAGGGGCCATGCCCCTCCAGGCTCAATACCTGTTCCCCCGGGGTGACCTGCTTGTGCAAACAGCGCCACCCCATCCTTTCCCGTGTCATTCCCCATTGTGCTTCCCTCCCCTCACATCAAAAGGGGCCATGCCCCCGGCGCCCAGAACCACTTCAACCCCATTATACTCCCCTCTACACCAATCTCCCCCCTTCCTCTGACCTGCAGCCAGCCTGACCTGCCACATCAGCAACTGAAATTTACATCACATCTTCCCCATGCCCCGACCTGTCACAAAAACTACCACCCCTACCTCTGGCAAAAAAAACCCCACAAAATGTACCCTGGACCCTCTCACAGGCTTGAAACAGACCTATGGCCTAAACCCAAAATGAAGGGGTGGGAGGGCGGGACAATCTTCAAGTCCTAACCGTCGCCTGGCTCCCGAACCTTCCCTGAGCCCCTTAAATACCCCGGGAGGCGCTCTGCCTCCCACGGCCACTCGCTGGCCGTGTGCAGCGCCAAAAATTCCCCGGGGGGAAACGCTTCGCGTTCCCCCCGGGGCCCCCCTTTTGGCTTACTCCACAAAAACCCAGACTCATTTAAAAGTGGAAAAGGTCGCTTTAATGTGACAGGCCAAAGCTTACAATTCAAAATGCTTAACTGGCTCCAATGGCCTAACAAAGTAAATAAATATTTCAACAAACAATTAAATAATTAAACATTCTCCTTTTTCATTTTCCCAACAATTAAATAAATAACTCAGCTATCTCCTCCCTACTTACCCCTTGGAGCCTACCGTCTCCTTGCCCTTTTCCCAGGCGTCCCGCTTTCTCCCAGGGGCCATGCCCCTCCAGGCTCAATACCTGTTCCCCCGGGGTGACCTGCTTGTGCAAACAGCGCCACCCCATCCTTTCCCGTGTCATTCCCCATTGTGCTTCCCTCCCCTCACATCAAAAGGGGCCATGCCCCCGGCACCAGAAAAACCCTCCCCTGAAGAGTTCTTTCTGCCCCACTCCCCCCCCCTCTCCTCTATCCAACCTCCAACTTCTTACCCAGTCTCCCAGCCAGGAACTCAAGTCCGCCAGGTAGTGATTATTCCCATACATGGACAAGTGTACTCCGTCCTCTCTAAAAATAAGGAGCCCTTCATACGTTATTTCTTTGTGGTCCATCACTTCTACCGCCATCCCTGTTTATCCCTTTCCTAGTCCTCTCTATTGCTCCCTCATTTCTCGCCCCCCTCCAAACTCTCCGCGGCAACAACTTGGTCCAAACCACCTTTGCTTGAGTCCACATTTCCCTCATCCAAACTAAATCCCTCTTCATTTTCCTTCGCAGAGAGACCCCCGTATCCTTCACCAAGTCATTCTCTCCCGCGTGAATAATCACCACCTCTGGAACCCCATAGCGTTCCCTCATCCCTGCTAATATAGGAAGCAGCTGATCCCAGCGCAGCCCCCCCAAACCGTGCCATCTCACCACCACCTCCTTATAGCTGCATCCCAGCTGCCTCCCAAACACCCTTTTCTCCGCCTCTTTCCCAGCCCACTTAACAATTGAATGGCCAACAATCCACACTTGCGCCAACTCCCCTTCCTTTCGCGCAGCATCTGAAAAAGAAATTAAAAATCACTGACAAGTCAAAACATTACAATAAAAGCAGTCGTCCCAAAATCCTTTCCCTCCTTTCTTCAAACATTCCCCTTATCAAAATCCCTGACGTACCCCTTGTATTTCCCAGACCTCCAACGCCCCAAGCTTTTCACTTTGTCTTCGGAAAATCCCAACCTACTGCCTTCAGATGCTGCGCCCATCCTAAACTAATGAGTCCCAAAATCCTCTGCCTTTTCACCCACTGCCTCAAACGCCTTCCTCAATACCCCCAGCACATGTGCCGCTGCCACCGTCGATCCATCCTCATGCTGAAACACCAAGCCTGTCCTACCCCCACAACGCTCCTTCCACACCATTCCTACCTGTACTGGACATAATTCCTTACTCCCCCTACCCAGTAGAACCCAAGAACCCCTCCCCTTCTGGTCAGTCTTGGATCTTCTGATCTTGATGTCCAGACCTTCTTCTGTAATTCGAACATCTTCCCATTGCAGTCCTCCTACCCCCCTTTTCCCCCTACCAACTCAGAAACCCTGAAAGCCCCAAAAATTAACCAAGTAAAACAAGTCACAAACAATTCCCCTTCCCACACCGACCAGCAAACTCCCCCCACCACCTCGATGAGCCTCTGCAACAATTCCGCCGATATCGGCCTCCTCTTATCCTTGTCCCTCTTACTCTCCCTTGCCCATCCTTCCAACATCCTATTTGCCATTTCCCCCCCACTTGGTTGAAAACCCCAAAACCATTTCCCATAGAAAGCAATCCCTGCTAACTTCCCCGCAATCGTTGCCTTTGACCACCCCCTGTCCATACACCTCAGGAGAAAATTCATAACATCATCTCTCCTCCTCTCTTCCGCGTCCCATCTACCCTTCCAACTACAAGCTCCCCCTCTAATAAAATCCTCCCAGGCCCTCCTATATGCCTCCTTAGATGCCGAGGCCAATGAACCCTCCACCAGTGAAAGCGCTCTCAGCTTCCTATCTTCCACAGCTCCTCCGGAATCTGTTGCCCCTCCTGCTCTGCATCTGGAGCCAATCCACGGAATTTCTGCCATTGAAAACGAGATAATGCATCAGCGATGCCATTATCCTTCCCCGTCACATGTGTTGCCTTAAACACCACATTCCATTCCATGCAGCGCAGAACAAATTCTCTCATCAGTCTCACCACCCTCTGATCCTTAGCTGACTGCCTGTTCACCACATGAACTACGCATTCATTGTCAACATTAAAATTCACCTTCTTGTTTTGAAAATCTTTCCCCCACAACTGCAATGCAACTAGTAGTGGAAAAAAATTCAAGAAATGCTATACTCCTTCCTTCCTTCAACCACCGCAATGGCCATTTCTCCGCACACCACTTTCCTCCCCAGAAAACTCCGAAACCTCCCGCTCCTGCTGCATCAGAAAATATCTGTACTTCCCAAGTTACCAGGTCTCCTTGCAACCACATTGACACTCCGTTGAAACTCTCCAAAAAGCGCAGCCAAATTCTGCAATCCTCCCTCACTGTCCCTGACACTCTTATCCGATGATGTGGGCACTTCGCTCCCGCCATAGCCCTCGCCATGTTCCTGCAAAATGTTCGCCCTGGGGCCACCACCTTGCATGCAAAATTCAGATGCCCCACCAAACTCTGCATTTCAACCAGCATCATTTTCTTGGCCGCCACCGCTTTTTCCAACAAAACCACCAATTTGCTCACCATGTCGTGCGGCAAGCGTGAGGTCATGGCCACTGATTCCAGCTCAATTCCTAGAAATGTCAATACCACTGCCGGCCCCTCTGTTTTGTCTTCCGCTAAGGGCACCCCCAGCTCCTCCATCAGCTCCTGAAACGACTGTAGCATTTTTTTACAATCCTCCACTCTGTCTGCCCCGCTAATGAAAAGAAAATCATCCAAATAGTGCAGCACACTCTCCCAACCCGAACTGAATGAGAAGGCCCACTGTAAGAAAGAGCTGATCCGCTCAAACAAAGCACAGGAAATTGCGCACCCCATTGGCAAGGCTTTGTCTATGTATATTCCTTCCTCAAACTGCAAACCCAACAACCAAAAATCCTCCGGGTGCACCGGCAATAACCTGAAAGCCGCCTTGATATCACACTTGGCCATGAAGGCCCCTCGCCCTTCCTTCCTTATCAGTTCCACCGCCTGGTCAACACTGGCATACACAACTCCACACTCTTCCGGGGCAATAAAATCATTAACTGACATACCCTCCGGCCATGACAAATGATGTAACAGTCTGAACTCCCCCGGAGCTTTCTTCGGCACCACCCCCAATGGGGATATGACTAAATCACCCGGCAGGTCATCAAATGGGCCCACTATCCTTCCTGCCGCTATTTCTTTGGTCAATTTATGTCTCACCACGTCAACATTTTCTCTTGCTGACTTCATATTTTCAGCCCACCTGCGCACTCTTGGGCCCTGGTACCCTAATCTGAACCCCTGACAGAAACCCTCACTCAATATCTTCGCCCCTTCTCTGTCCGGATAAAATTGCAACCATTTTTCGAGCACCCCTACTTTAATTGGAGTAAAAGCTTTTTCCCACAACCCCTCTACCTGCCCCCCTCCCCCTCCCCCTGTCCCCCTGTTGGAAACACTGCGTGAGAGGGTGTATTCCACCACACTTGCTACACTCGTGCCTGAACCTACACAGGGTCCTTGTGCAGCCGTCCTTATTATACCCCCAGCACGCTGCTGATGACTGCCCCCTACGTCCTCCCCCTGCCCCATCATGGGCGGGGCGACCAAGAAAGGGACGGAAAGGTACGGGCAGCCCGCTCGCCGTGTGCAGCGTCGCGGCAGGCCTCGTTGGAGCCATCCATTGCAACCAGAGATCCATGTCTATCTCCCCCCAGACCACCTGACTGTCCTCCGCCAATCTCGCTCTGAATTCCTCGTCATACCTTACCCATGCAAAACCCCCAAAACTCGTGAAAGCCTTCCTGATAACATCCATATATTTGAGCAGAGCCACGCAACGCTCTGGAAATTTTTCACAATAAACACTGGCATAAATGATAAATGCCGACGTCCAATTCTCAATAGTCACCGGGACCCTTGGGTGCGACGCCAGTTCCCTTTCTTCTTCTTTAGACCCCTCTTTTGCTCTCACTTCCCTATGCAGCAATTTGGACACATCTACAAATTCCCCCGCCTGAATCTTCTCCCTTGTCGTTGCCATCAAGTGTGCCCCCAATGGTTTTGTTATCCCCATGTACGGCAATTTTTTCTCCTTTCCTTTCACTTCATTCTCTTTTTTATTTCCAGCTTGCACTTCAAGCACCAATGGCTCCATCGCTGTAACGCTCACCTGATTCCCACGGAGGCGCTGGTCTTGGCAGGGTGGTAACTGTATCTTGAAAAGTGAAGTGCAGGACTCGATTGGCTTCCGGGGCTGGGCCTCTTCGCACTGTGTGTCTAACTCGAAGAGTAAGATGTCTGCAGGTGAAAGAATATGGGGTTAATGACCTGGGATTGTCGGGTGTCTCTCTCTCTCCCCCTCTCACTTTTCCGTGGAGCCCCAAGGTCAACGTGCTCACCTTAGATAGGTGAATGCTGGACTCTCCATCTGCGTCTGGTGCAGGGTGCCGTTACCAGTTCCTTCACTGGGTTGAAACGTAGGCCTCTTGACTTCAGAGGATTGCTAACCGTCGTTAACTGCACGAACGGTGAGTTTCCGGGCACCTTGAATGTCCTTACAGTCTTTAGGTGCGTGGGCACATTAGTATGGAATAGGGCTCTGTATAATGTTCTTTTCAAATGGTGCCTTTTGTCTTGCAGGGCTCTTGAGGCGGAAGATGGTGGTTTGAAGAGAGCCGGAGTTCGAGCCAGCGCATAGGAATGAAGCGCTTGGGAGTGCGTAAGTAAGTGCCTGTTGCCTGCTTTCGAAATGCACTCCAACTGTCTCTTTTCTTTTGCAGGTATGAGTTCGGATGCTGAAGAGACTCTGGAAAACGCCGGGGTATTTGCAGGCGCCTAATTGTGGAGGGCGCGATGGCGCGTGAGTAAATAGCCTGCCTAATGTCTCTCCTTTTCTCTTTCAGGTGCAGGAATGCAGCGTTGAAGAAAACCGGAATTCGAGGGGTGCCGGTAAGTAAATTCCCCACAGGAATAATTATGCTTTTGTCTTCACAGGCTTTTATAATGGCGGAGGAGCAGCGCGAAGAGTTGGTAACTGCCGATGGATCAGGTGAGGAAAGCGCTGCGAGTGAAGGTTGCTGTGCTAACCTGTTGTTTCTTTGTCTTTGCAGGTGCTTCTGAAGGCTGGATACAAGAAAGGTAAGCTTTTGTTCTCACAGGTTCAGGATCGGAAGAATGAAGACTGGAACCGACACGGTGAGCGTTCTGCTGCAGATGCAGAATAACGCGAAGCACCTTGCATCAATCGGGTGTGGTTTAAATAGCCTTGGAGTGATGAGGCGTCTTCCTCCACTGCCTCGCCCAGGAAAGAAAAGAGTTCCTGTTCTAGAAGAGTTCCAGTGTTGTATCCAGGGAGTGGAGCCTGCCCCACCCAGGTAAGAAACTAGTCCCGGCTCGTAGAGGATTCCCATATGGCTGGTAAGTAAGCAGCATGGTCTGCTGCAGGTAAGTCCACCCAAGCATCTTTATACATGTTATGAGCCCGGCGCTTCCAGTGCCGGGACCAGTGATTTTGATGAGCCTGGTGCCACCGGCGCCAGGACAGGGTCCAAAAGGTCCCCATGGGGACCGGCTGGTGCCTAGGATGAAGGTTAGAGGCCTGCTTCCAAGGACGTTGGGCTGGTCCTAGCCCCTTGGAAGCAGTGATCATGACAGCACCCCCCTTCAAGGCCCCTCCCAAGCGCGTCTTCTCCGGGGGTTTTGGCTTGTCGGGGTGATTTAGATGGAATTTCTTGACCAGACGAGGTGCATGGACATGTTCTGAGGGTTCCCAAGACCTTTCCTGGGGGCCGTATCCTTTCCAATCAACCAGGTAGTATAACTTAGATTTGGAGATTTTGGAGTCTAGGATGTTCTTTACTTCGAACTCAAGTTCTCCATCCACTAGAACAGGTTCTGGGAGTTTGGTCAATTGGGTTTCTGGTTGTACTGGTTTTAGTAGGGAGACATGGAATACTGGATGTATTTTCATATGAGAAGGCAATTCCAATTTGACAGCCACCGGATTAATTATGGCAGAGATGGGATAGGTTCCTAGGTATCTCGGGATGAAAGTGCGGGGTCCTTTTAGAGGCAGGTGCTTAGTGGATAACCAGACCTGATCTCCCACAGAGTAGTGAGGGGCCTCTTTACGGTGTAGATCCGCTCCTTTTTTGTATAGTGCTTTAGCTCTTTGCAGATGGGCAGTGGCTTCTTTAAAAGCATGAGTGATCACCGAGTGCAAGTGATCCACAGCAGGTGTTTCGAGTTTTTGGGGAGGATCCAGGTTAGAGGTCCTAGGATGGGTTCCGTATAACAGGAAGAAGGGAGTCTTCCCGGTTCCAGAATGGATCGAATTGTTATAAGCATATTCAGCGATCCAAAGGATGTCCTTCCAAGGGTTTTCAGTTTGTTGGAGCATGCAACGTAAATATTGCTCCAGAGTTTGATTTGTCCTCTCGGTTTGTCCGTCAGTTTGGGGATGGTGACTAGTTGAAAGTCTCACATCAATCTGGGCTAAGCGACAGCAACTTCGCCAAAAGTGGGAGATGAATTGACTTCCTCTATCGGAGACCAAAACCGAGGGAAAACCGTGTAACCAGACAATGGGCCTCATTACACGGAAGGCGGTGAGCCATGGCGCTATTAGCGCCATGGCTCATGCCGGTAAAATACCGGCACCGCCTTGGCGGAAAGGGGATTTACCGCCCCATTCCAAGGTTGGAGGGGCGGTAAATCCCCCTTCCGCCATTGCCCTTCCCCATTCCCATTTCTGCCCCATAGGGCTCTATGGGAATGGGGAAGGCGCTAATTACGGCACCGCAATTTTGCGGTGCCGTAATTAGCTCCGAGGTCCCTTAGCGGGTTGGTTTTTAACGCCTGCAAAAAGCAGGCGTTAAATCACCAACCCGCAAAGGGACCTCGTAGTACGGCGGTAAGGGTTAACGGTCACCGTTGCCATTAACGGTGACCGTTAACCCTTACCGCTGTCCGTGTAATGAGGCCCAATGTCTTCTAGGAATTCTCGGGCTAACACTGAAGCTGAAGGTAGGCCCTTTAGGGGAATGAAGTGAGCCATCTTGGAAAATAGATCCACGACTACTAAAATGGTATTATAACCTGAGCACGGAGGTAAGTCAGTGATGAAATCCATGGACAGGGTATGCCATGGACAGGGAGGGATGTCAAGCGGGTGTAAGAGGCCGGCTCGTTTCTCCTTCTGGCTTTTATTCTGAGCACACACACCGCAGGAGATTACAAAGTCTCTAATGTCCTTCTTCCATGATGGCCACCAGAAATGTCTTTTGACCTTTTCCATGGTTTTGGTAATGCCAGGGTGGCCCTCCATTAATGAGTCATGATAACAGGAGATTACCTGTTTTTGTATTTTCTCTCAGGGCAAGTACAATCGTCCTCGGAAATATGGTAGGTCTTGATCCACTGAGAAGTCCTTCCCCTTGAGTTGCCAGTCCTGTAATTCTGCCGGAGTTAGGAGTGATTTGACCGTTGTCTCGATGTCTTCAAGGGATTGAGCGCTGACCAAACCCAAAACTCTTTGTTCAGGGATTATGGGTATTGGTTCAGGATTGGTCAAGTGTTCATCTATTCCCATCCGGGAGAGGGCATCTGCTTTTCCGTTTTTACTGCCTGGTCGATAAGTAATTATAAAATCAAACTGAGCCAAAAACAGAGCCCAGCGGAGCTGCCTGGAAGACTGAGCTTTGGCCGTCTTCAGATATTGTAAGTTGCAGTGATCTGTCATTACTGTGACTGTGTGTCTGGCTCCCAAAAGGTAATGCCGCCAGGCCTTAAAGGCCGATCTGATAGCTAGAAGTTCCTTGTCTGTAATAGTATAGTTGATCTCGGGAGCCGAGAATTTGCGGGACCAAAAGGCTACTGGATGTAATTGGTGTGTAACTGGATCCCTTTGTGATAAAACTGCCCCCATAGCAAGACTAGAAGCATCTGTTTCAACGATGTAGGGGAGTTCTGGGCGGGGATGTTTCAGAACAGGTGCAGAGATGAATTTAGCTTTTAAGTCTTGGAAAGCTTGTTCCGCCTCTGTAGACCACTCAAAACGTTTGTTTTTCTTTAACAGAGCGGTGATGGGCTGGACTATTCGAGAGAATTCGGGAATGAACCTGCGGTAAAAGTTAGCGAAGCCTAACATGCTTTGAACTCCTTTTACAGAGGTTGGTGAAGGCCACTTGATGATTCCATCGACCTTTTTTGAATCCATATGGACTCCGTTAGGCGACAGGATGAATCCCAGGAATTCAACTTCAGTTACGTTGAAAACGCATTTTTCAAGCTTAGCAAAAAGGTTATGTTGACGCAATCTCTCGAGGACCTCTTTAACGTGTTTCCGATGTTCCTCTTCAGATGGTGAATAGACGAGGATGTCGTCAATATAGACAACTACACACACATCTATGAGTTCTCTGAGGACGTCATTCATAAAATACTGGAAGGCGGCCGGAGCGTTGCATAGTCCAAAGGGCATAACTTGATATTCAAACAGCCCATACTTGGTGCGGAAGGCCGTCTTCCATTCATCGCCCTCTTTTACTCGTACCAAATGGTAGGCTCCTCTGAGATCCAACTTTGTATATATACATGCATTTTTGACTTGGTCCAGGAGTTCAGGGATCAAAGGCAACGGGTATCTGTTTTTAACGGTGATTTGGTTCAGGGCGCGGTAATCTATACAAGTTCTAAGGTCTCCTTCCTTTTTCGGAACAAAGAACAAAGCCGAAGAAGCTGGGGATCTTGAAGGACGGATAAACCCGTTAGCTAGGTATTGGTCCAGATATTGTCTGAGGTGGAGATTCTCTGGCTCGGTGAGGGCATAAATCCTACTGCAAGGAGGAGTAGATCCGGGTATCAGGTCTATTTGACAGTCGTAAGACCTATGAGGAGGCAGGGAGTTAGCTTGGTCCTTCTGAAAGACGTCTTGGAATTCCTGGTATTCAGGAGGTAGTTGGGGAACCTCAGAAGAGATTGCTGCCAGTGAAACGTCGGGCCGAGGATAACAAGTGGGGATACATTCAGGAAACTGAACCGTCTTTGCTCGCCAATCGATCTGAGGATTGTGCTTCTCTAACCAAGGAATTCCTAGAATGATCTGGAACTGAGGGGCCTTGATCACATCGAACACGATTTTCTCCCGGTGTCCATCTTGGCTCACTAACGTCACTTCCTGGGTGGTGTGAGTTACTGGTCCGGAGGCTATCTCCGTGCCATCCACTGTAGTAATGACGTCTTTTACTGCCTTAGGACAAAGAGGTAGATTCATCCTTGATACCATTTCACGGTCCACATAATTGCCGATTGCTCCGCTGTCGATGTAAGCTTCAATTGCATGCAAACGATCCGGACGTTCAGGGCTAATGAGGACCATAGGCACCACGAAATGCGAGGTCACGGAACAGATTTTAACGCTCGGCAAGAGGACCTCTACACTTGTCGGGCTAGGTCGTTTCCCTGCTCAGAATTTGTGGTACAGGTAACTGCAGCTCCTACAGCCTTCTTAGCTGGTTTCACTGGACAGTCTCGAAGAAAGTGCCCCGAGTTTCCGCAATAGAGGCATAATTGCAGCTGTCTTCTCCTTTCTCGCTCTTTTTGGGTTAATGGTCCTTTCATGCCCCCTATTTGCATGGGTTCCACGGTGTCAACTCCCCTAGCTAAGGCCTGCGGTTTGGAAAACACTCAGGTATCAAATTTGGAACGATCAGCCTTCCTGTTCTGTAATCTGTGGTCCAATTGAACAACTAGGTCAATATAGTCTGAGCAGTCTTGTGGAGGATTCACAACTTGAGCTAACACATCCTTGAGCTCTCCACGCAGGCCTCTGTAGAAAAGCGTAATTCTCTTATCCTCAGGCCATTGAGTTTCCACTATAAGTCTGTTGAATGATGCGATGTAAGTCAAAAGGTCTTGATTACCCTGTCGTAACGAAAGGAGTTCATTGTCCAAGGCCTGCCCTTGTGAATGTCTTGCGAACAGTTTCTCCATGCTGGACTGGAAAGCCTGGAAATTATGAAGAACCGGATCATCCTGAGTGACTAAAGGGATCGACCAATCTGCGGCACTGCCACTGAGATAAGAAAGCACGAAGGCCACCTTGGCCTGATCTGTTGGGAAGGCTGCTGGCCTACATAAGAATTGTAAGCGGCACTGGTTAATGAACACTGCAAATCTCTTTGGGTCACCAGAAAAGCGTTCGGGCGGAGCCAAGGGCACATTACCGGGTAGATTGATTTGCACTGGGTTTGTGGAGGATGCTGAAGGATAGTTTCCTCCTGAAGCGGGCAGAGGTGTTTGTCCTGCCTGCGTTTGTAGCAATTGCCTAGCGAGGTCATCTGTTCGCTCCTTGGATATAATCAGCTCTCTTCTTAGAGCGTTCGTTTCCTGATGAGCTGCATGTACTTCCGCTTTTAGTTCCTCAAGTAACTGGGCCAATTGATCGGTATCTGAGGTTTCCATTGTGCCTGGGTAGGAGTTTTGCGGTGGGCTTCGCGTTCTGTAACGCTCACCTGATTCCCACGGAGGCGCTGGTCTTGGCAGGGTGGTAACTGTATCTTGAAAAGTGAAGTGCAGGACTCGATTGGCTTCCGGGGCTGGGCCTCTTCGCACTGTGTGTCTAACTCGAAGAGTAAGATGTCTGCAGGTGAAAGAATATGGGGTTAATGACCTGGGATTGTCGGGTGTCTCTCTCTCTCCCCCTCTCACTTTTCCATGGAGCCCCAAGGTCAACGTGCTCACCTTAGATAGGTGAATGCTGGACTCTCCATCTGCGTCTGGTGCAGGGTGCCGTTACCAGTTCCTTCACTGGGTTGAAACGTAGGCCTCTTGACTTCAGAGGATTGCTAACCGTCGTTAACTGCACGAACTGTGAGTTTCCGGGCACCTTGAATGTCCTTACAGTCTTTAGGTGTGTGGGCACGTTAGTATGGAATAGGGCTCTGTATAATGTTCTTTTCAAATGGTGCCTTTTGTCTTGCAGGGCTCTTGAGGCGGAAGATGGTGGTTTGAAGAGAGCCGGAGTTCGAGCCAGCGCATAGGAATGAAGCGCTTGGGAGTGCGTAAGTAAGTGCCTGTTGCCTGGTTTCGAAATGCACTCCAAATGTCTCTTTTCTTTTGCAGGTATGAGTTTGGATGCTGAAGAGACTCTGGAAAACGCCGGGGTATTTGCAGACGCCTAATTGTGGAGGGCGCGATGGTGCGTGAGTAAATAGCCTGCCTAATGTCTCTCCTTTTCTCTTTCAGGTGCAGGAATGCAGCGTTGAAGAAAACCGGAATTCGAGGGGTGCCGGTAAGTAAATTCCCCACAGGAATAATTATGCTTTTGTCTTCATAGGCTTTTATAATGGCGGAGGAGCAGCGCGAAGAGTTGGTAACTGCCGATGGATCAGGTGAGGAAAGCGCTGCGAGTGAAGGTTGCTGTGCTAACCTGTTGTTTCTTTGTCTTTGCAGGTGCTTCTGAAGGCTGGATACAAGAAAGGTAAGCTTTTGTTCTCACAGGTTCAGGATCGGAAGAATGAAGACTGGAACCGACACAGTGAGCGTTCTGCGGCAGATGCAGAATAACGCGAAGCACGTTGCATCAATCGGGTGTGGTTTAAATAGCCTTGGAGTGATGAGGCATCTTCCTCCACTGCCTCGCCAAGGAAAGAAAAGAGTTCCTGTTCTAGAAGAGTTCCAGTGTTGTATCCAGGGAGTGGAGCCTGCCCCACCCAGGTAAGAAACTAGTCCCGGCTCGTAGAGGATTCCCATATGGCTGGTAAGTAAGCAGCATGGTCTGCTGCAGGTAAGTCCACCCAAGCATCTTTATACATGTTATGAGCCCGGCGCTTCCAGTGCCGGGACCAGTGATTTTGATGAGCCTGGTGCCACCGGCGCCAGGACAGGGTCCAAAAGGTCCCCATGGGGACCGGCTGGTGCCTAGGATGAAGGTTAGAGGCCTGCTTCCAAGGACGTTGGGCTGGTCCTAGCCCCTTGGAAGCAGTGATCATGACAATCGCCTTGTCCGTTTGGACCTCCACTGAGCACATGCTCTTTTCAACCCCCAAGGCTCCAATGGCCTGCACCCCAGCTTCTTTCCTTGCCCCATGCAAATTCGTCCCATCATTCCCCGTCACCCTTCTCGTGACCCCTCTCTGCCATGCAGATGACCATTCCCGTTCCTGCTCACCTCTTTCCACGCCTGCCGTCTGTGGTCTGGTGTCCACCCCGATGCTCCTCATCTCCTTTCTTAGAGGGCTCCTACTGCGGGGACAAAACATGTCAACAGACTCACCCAGCCAATAATTTCCCCGACCTCCTACCCCTACCCCCCTGCACCTGCCTTTCCATATCCCACCTCAAACTTCTTTTCTCCTCCCCCCTTTCCCTTGCCGATCTATAACCTTCTACCTCCCACTGCCCCACATATTCCTCCAATCCAACTTCATCATCCCTTATATACCACTGCTGATGCGAGCTCATGCTCGAGTTGAGACGATCTTCTTCTTGCGAGCCCGGGGCGTACGCCCCGTCACTCCTTTGATGTCTTCTCGGCGGGGCCGGGGGGACCCCTGCCTGTTCCTCTTCTCTCGGGCGAGGCGTTCCATCCTCCACCCTGTAATCCTCATTGCTAGGGGCCGTGCTGCTCCCTCTAGGCTCTCCTTGTGCTGATCGAGGCGGGGCCGTACTAAAACCCTCAACCTCACTCTGACCAGCGGGGGCTGCGCAGCGCCCTCCATCCTCCTACCTATGGGGGCCGTTCCGCGCCCCACTCTAACCTCCTCAATTGATGGGGACCTCTCCCGCCTTCTCCCTCCTGCACTCTTCTGCAAGTATTTACCCCCTCCTCCCCTCTGCCCTGCCATCCCCCTCTCACCCCCTCAATCGCCTCGCTCGGGTTCCCAAGAGCCCTCTCCATCTGCGCACTCCTATCTTCCCTAGGGCTATTACTCACTCCCTCCCTCAGTGGCTCCCCACCCGAAATCATCTCTCCCTCAGACGCTCTCCTGTCTATCTCCCTTCTCAACCTCCTTCCCCTGGATTCCCATACCTCCCCTCTCCCCGCCGCGGGGGTGCAAGCCACCACTGCCGCGAGAGCCCTATCAGCCGCGGCTCTGCGCTGCGGCCTGCCCCCCCCTACTTCCTTCGCACCCGTGACCTCCCCCACCACCCCCTCCAGCTGGGCCTTAGACGCCTGGCTAATAATTTCAAGGGCCTCCCTCAGGGCCCTAGCATCGACCATACCCCTCTCACTAGCTCCCTGTCCCACCATGGTGCACTACTCCTCTTAGAGTGCACTAATATTCCACCCTATGAAGCTAACTAGCTAAGCCCCCGAGCCAGAACCTACCCTTGGAATGTCCTTGTAAAATAGCAACCAATAAAATAAATTGCTATAAAGAAATAATAAAAAATTTGAAAATACCTTATAATACTATATAAGGATAATAAATAATTATTACCCCAAAAACAAAATAAAATGTTTTTTTTTATATATATAAACCCCTAATAAATTGCCTAAATAGCATCACTTCACAAAAGGAAACCCCTGTATAAAGTTTGCACCAAAAATACACCCAGATAAAATATACTTAGGTATAAAAAATGTTTACACTGCCCCCTGCTTGATACACGACCCTAAAGCACCTTATTAAAATTAAGACACGGTCCCTTTAAGGAAAGACCGTGCCTCTCCAGGAGAAGAAGCCGACGGCCCGCACCACAGCCGAACGCTGGGTCCCGAAGAAATATAAGCCCGCGAGAAATCCCGCTCCCCCCCAACACAGATAAAAAGAAAATACTAATTCTTCCACCCAACCTCCAAGCCATGCAGAGACGCCCGCCCAGCCCCCGAACACACAGAAAACGCTCCCGACCGCGACCCGCCCCAACCCGCAGGTAAGAAACAGGGGTGTCTTATTTACGGCACCCCTGAATTAAAATAAATTATTTCTCTTTTTTTTTTTTTTTTTTTTTTTTTAATAAACCTAACCTACTAAACCCACTAAACCCTACCCTACCTCACCTTCACTATGCTCTCCCACACAACTAGGCCTGGCTATCTCAGGGAAGGCTCGGGAGCAGGCGAGCTGGACTGACAGCAATCTTCAAGTCCTAACCGTCGCCTGGCTCCCGAACCTTCCCTGAGCCCCTTAAATACCGGGAGGCGCTCTGCCTCCCACGGCCACTCGCTGGCCGTGTGCAGCGCCAAAAACTCCCTGGGGGGAAACGCTTCGCGTTCCCCCTGGGGCCCCCCTTAGTTGAGACTAGTGCCAGAAGTTTCTTTTCCTCTTGCCACCTTAAATGCTTAGATTTTTTTAATGGTGGCACACTGTTTGCGATGTGATCTCTCAGCGGGATGGACGGCAAGACCAAACATGCTGGTGTAATTGTTAGCGACATTGGAGGCCCCACGGTTTAGGTTTAGCACTTTACATAAATGCTTTAGAGAGAGCCCAGCAATTCTTCCCCAGCCATCGCAAAAGAACACCTTGAGTGTCGCTGATGAGAAGTGCATCAATCTCGCGCCTTATCATTCTGTTGCCCTGCACGTGTGAAGTAATATGATACGTCACGTGTCTAGTTCTCCGTGAATAATTGAGCTTGCTAGACCAAGACAGTACTGCATGACCACTCCGTGCATAACAAAAGAACTGAAAAGGACCCACGTTGTCCCGGGAGGATAGCTCAGCGGCAACGTGCTCACCTTGCAAGCAAGACGACACAGAGCAATACAGCTTCGATCCCCGCGTCCGCACCTAGAAACTTCTGGGTATTAAGAGCGGTATAAATAACCTATCATATCATGGAACATTCGATCAACAAAACTATAATCAAGACAGAATAGCTAACACCATTTGCCTAGGTGTAAAGTGGGGTATCCCTTTTCCCGCATTTCTTATTTAGACAAGCCAGATCATGTATTTCAATAATTCCAGCCCACTCCAAAGCCTTCAAGGGCAGCATGGAATTACAGTTCCACGGGCCTTCGTGACAAGGAACATCAGGGCTGCTCCTTGGCAGATGTCCGGGAGCGTTTGGATCACGAGCTTGTCAAACTATGGGTCCCTCTTTTAAATGGCATTATTTATAGACTTCCGTATATATTCAAACACACTGGTGCAACACTGACACCTAGTGGCTAGATAAAAAAAACGTCAGGCACTATGGTTAAAAAAGACAAGAAAAAAGAGCAATAGGGAAAAATGCCCCAGCAGGGCCTGCCTTCTGCCAGAACAGCTTATTCAGATGGGGGAGGAGGGCACTAAGGGAGAAATCGTTATTTTATTGGAGTGTTTAGTTCATGCTCAGTGGTGATGCTGATTATTTTTTAGCCTTTGTGGGTTTCTTTCGTTCTCCAGCATTACATCGTTCATAGATTAACATGCAGTAGGACTATTCCCAATCATCAGGCAGGGAATCCTCAGTACCAGAGCCGTTTATTTGATAAAATTGCAATTGCAGTCACTTTAGTGCTCTAGTGGAGTAACTTGGGGTCCTATTGCCCAAGGCCAATGGAAAGGGCACCCTTAGCTCCACCCCTGGAGCCAATTTTCAGATTTCTTAACACACGTTATGTGTTGGGAGTCCCCAGAAATCTCTCTCGATAATTCTTCAACGTTTATGTTCATTT
The DNA here is from genome assembly GCF_040938575.1 of Ambystoma mexicanum. Classification (NCBI taxonomy): domain Eukaryota; kingdom Metazoa; phylum Chordata; class Amphibia; order Caudata; family Ambystomatidae; genus Ambystoma; species Ambystoma mexicanum. The sequence continues at coordinate 1,301,985,809 of NC_090923.1, read as the reverse complement.
TTCTACAAAATATTTAGTTTTCAAAACGAAATCATCAACCTGAGTTTATTGCAACCGGGTGCGCTCCAATAAGTTTGTTTCATTATCATTCTGAACTAAGAAAAACATAGCTGTGCCCACCACCCCCTTTCCTTGGTACTTCACCCTGTTAGATGAGGCACACAATCATCAACCGTGTGGTTGATGATTTTTGGTGATTGGTATATAGTGCCTTAAAGCCCTGATAAAGGACGCAGCCCGAAATGCGTTGGCATTTTAAATCTTAGCACTGAATAATCAGGCACACTTGATGCCTCATTAATTAAAGTCATACAAGTGGATAGACCACCAAAAAGGTTGAATTGAAGTCTACTTATTTATCTACGATTATCTAACTATTAATCTGAATTCACAAGCAACTCCGAATGGAGAGCAGTGAGTGAGCACACACAGAAGCAGATTTGGTTCTGTTTATTTCTTTGATTCCCTCATCCAACAGGGCCACACACTGGAATTTGTCAAGAAACCATCTGCGATTCCTCCCTTTGCGAAAGGTAGAAAAGCATTTGCCGCTGTTACTACAGGAAGTTCAATCTCTTCTGGCGAAAGGAGTCCCAGCAGGTAAGCAGGGGCAGGGAGTGTATTCTACATACTTTTTAGTCAAAAAGAAGTCTGGCGGATGGAGGCCCATCCTCAACCTCTGGGTCCTCAACACATTTCTCAAGGGGGTTCACCAAGTGACTGGCTGCGGTGGTTGCACATCTTCGTCGCTCAGGCACGCACACCTGTGTACAGGCGCATTATAAATGACTTATGTCATATTTCTCCGTACCTAGACGACTGGCTGGTGCAGAGGAGTCCTTTTCCCTGGCAGTCCGCCACACCACTAGGACTATCCAGTCATTAGGGTTCTCTGTGAATTTTCACAAATCCTGTCTAACCCTATATCGGAAAGCACTCTATTTGGAGGCTAAACTGGAAATGCATTTTTGAATTACTACTACCTTAGAAGACAGGGAGCAAGCACTTCATTGCAAAGCCCTGTTACTCTCCCGGATGTCGACGCCCTCATTCTGCCCCCTGAGGTCCATGTTAGGGAGGATGTCCTTGTGCAAGGAGTTCCTTGATGCATGCTGGCAGCAGGCCTTGGGTTCCTGGGAGGACAAGATCCCTCTGATGAGGCAACTCAAGATTGCAATACGCTGGTGGTCAGTCAGAGCTCATCTTATCCAGGATGCTTCGTTTTTCCTTCCCCACATCAACTTACCGTTACGACGGACGCCTCCCTGGATTGTTGTGGTGCACACACACGGGATCTGCATGCCAGGGGTATCTGGACGCACAAGGGAAAGACTCCATCTTCTAGACTTATCCGCAGTGTTTTGGGCCCTCAAGTCTTTCCTCCCTCAAATCAGCAATCAGGTGGCCCTGGTTCTTCACGGACAAACCCACCACAATGTTTTATATCCGCAAGCGTGGGGGCATGAGGTCTTTGTGGCACTGGGCACTGGATCACAACATCTTCCTGATTCCTTTTCACCTACCAGGTGTTCAGAATACAATAGTGGATTCCCTCAGCAAGGAGCACAGTTCCTGTCACCAATAGGAGATCCAGGAATGTCAATTCTGCTGAATCTTAAGTGGGGCACCCTAGAATTCAATCTCTTCGCCACACATGCCAACAAGGGGTGCATGGCTTTTGCAAGCAGGTTCCATCATCCAGAGAGCCTGGAAGATGCCTTCACATTCCCCTGGGATGGGAAATCCCTGTATGCTATCAGTAGATCGGGTGTTAATTGTCTTCAGACAATATCAATGCAAACTGATCTTAGTGGCCCCTGCTTGACCAAGACAGTTCTGATACTCTGACCTCCTTTCCCTGTCCTCGGTCTGCTGATAAACCTGCCTCCTCTGTGCAACCTTCTCTCTAGGAGCGAAGGTTCAGTGCTACACTATGACCCAGCCTCTCTGTACCTCCCAGTCTGGCACGGAGTTCACAGATATACCACTGCCACAAGACTGTAAGGATATTCTGGCTAGAGCCTGTGTGGTTCATTCCCACTGGCCTGTTACAAAAGTAAATGGAAATGGTTTTCCTGCTGGTGTCATATTTGCCTTCGTTGGATAAGACAGGTCTGGCACATTCTTCCATGAAAGTTCACCTGGCGGCTATCGCACGCTATACTTGCTCCTATTCTGGGCCTGCTCTATGGTTTCATTGTTCGATCAAGGAGTTTCTGTTCACCCTCCTCCCCCTGCAGTACGCTCGCTGCACTCTCTGGATGTGGTGCGTGCTATAAAATGTTTCCTGCACTAAGTCGTTCAGGAAGACCTCTGAGCTCTTTATGACTTTTATTCCCTCTAGAATGGGAAACACACTTTTGATGGTTGCAATCGGCAGGTGGATTGGATTTCCTCTAGCATCTTCTTTTGTCACCAGCATACATGCAGACCTCTCCATGGCCTACGGCTCTTTCTTCAAGAGGCGTTGCCACCACGACAGCTTTCCTCTCCAGGTCCCCTTGCTCGACATCTGCAGGGCTGTGACCTAGAGATCTCTGCACACCTTTACATGGTTGTACTCTGTCAACAGGGATTCCAGGGAGGAGTCCAAGGTCGGCCATGTGGCTCTGCGTAACCTGTTTGCGTGAGGTGAGTGTCTCCTGGGATAAGTGTTTCTTCAAGGAGCTTGCCCCGGCCTGTTTTGGTGACGTGGTACTGCTTTGTAATCTATTCACAGCATGTGAATCTTTGAAAGATCCAATGCCGGAGAAGGAATATGTTATTTACTTGTAACTCCTGTTATCCAGCATTGTTATCTTTCATAGTTTCACATGCGACCCTCTCGCCTACCCCGCTTATGACTCTTCTTGGTTCATATTGCCACTTTACGGGCGCGGTTCCAAATCTGAAGATGGCCTCCAGTGGTGGAGCTAAAGGAGCCCTTTCCATTGGCTGTTGGCAATATGACCCAAAATGACTCTTCTAGAGCACTTAAGTGACTGCAGTGTTAATTTAAAAAAATGAACTGCTCTGTGTTACAGAGGATTCCCAGCCTGACGCCGGGGAATGGTCATACATCATGTGAATCTATGAAAGATACCAGTGCTGGAGAACAGGAGTTAAAGGTAAGTAACTTATTCCTTGCACTGCACATAACCTGGTATATCACCCAACTAAATTGTACTCCATGTATCGATTGTGTAAGCATGAAAGGAAGAAAAGACCCTGTCCGAATTCTAACATATACTTACATGTTCCAGAAAGATCTGCTTATATGCGAAGTAGCCCCATGAGATAAAATCTCTTCATTGTTTCCCCCTCCCCCGGGTCTAATTGTCATTCTCTTTCTCACCCCTTTTTGAACAGCATTCCACTGCCTGATAGCTAGGCATGCGCTACATCAGTCCCATAGAATCTAAGAAGGCCAATGACATTCTGCAATGTTTCCTAGCCCTTCCCCTATCTCGTGGAGCGACACTGCAACAGGTAAAGCCACAGGAGATGGTGAAAATACACCCTCCGAAAATTCGTCAGGGCGGAATGATTAGTATTTCAGTGTCAGAAGCGGTTATAGTGTTTACCTCTGGTAATTTAGAACCCAGGCTGGATAGGACATGTATTACTGAAAATGTCCCCCTATGCACTGTCACGGCGGAGGATAGCAAACTTAAAGGTAAGAGTAAGGAGGAAATGAGTGAGGCCCAGACCATATTAAAAGATAGGCAGAGGATCTTTGTCGTAAGGAAGGAGCAATGGAAAATCGGGAACAATGCAGGATGCTATGGGTACTAGTGAAGTAAATTAGGGAAGGCACGATAAGGTTGATAAACTGATACCTCAGTTAGACCCCAATGGGAAAAGTAAGATATTATCTCAAATTAAACCCATGATCCTCAATACTGAGTCACTACTGAAACACGACACTGATGTATCTGATCATATGATTGCAAATAATACTGATATATATATATGCAGCTACTGAAACATGGTTGCACAAAGCAGCAGGTCCTGGCTTTGATCTTGTCCATGCAGACAGGCTTAATGGAAAAGGAGTTGCTTTTATTTGTAAATCTAATCTACATATTTGGGTGATAGAAGTTCAAGGTTCCGATGGTTGTGAGACTGAGTCTAACACTACTTTCAATTTAGTACTACTGTATAGGCTACTGGTTACTATGTGTGAATTCCCTAATCATTTATGTAACATGATACTCCCCTTACTTAAACCTTCCACAAGGCTTATTCTGTTGGTGGACTTGGGTTTGACTGCGAAGGAGGACCCAGTTGCGTCTATGGTGGAATCGTCACTTAATTATATTGGGGTGAAACAACATGTTTAGGAAGCAAAGCATATGAAAGGGAACATATTGGACTGGGTGGGAACAATGAACACTCTCATTAGCGATGTTATAGTATCGCCATGCCCCTGGTCCGATCCCAATTCTTTTTCCTTTCATTTGGATTTGCCTAGCCTTGTGAACGTCAGGAAATTGGCATAAACTATCTGTTGAAGCTTTGGAGCCTATATTGGCACCGTTAATGCCGTCTATTAGCACAGCAAGCACTGCCGAGGATGTGGCATTTAGATTTCATGAGGCGCTTAGGCATGCAGTTAACTCATTTGCTCCACAAGACCAGAGCTGTACCACATAAAAAGTAAAACTGGTGCTGTTCCCAGGAACTGCACAAGATGAAAGTTTTCAGAAGGAAATGCTTTTCTGTATTCTGTAAATCTAGGGCACCCACAGATAAAGATGTCTAGTCCAAGGCCACCAGGGATTATAAATTGGCAATCATTGAGGCAAAAAAACTGCATACGATGAGAGGATACTGAATGCAAAGTCAGATTCCCAGGAATTGTCAAGAATTCTGAAGGAGCTGGAAGACCCATGCCCTAAAAAAGAAGTGTCGGTTCAAAAGGATAAGGCCTGGTGTGCTTTAGTCCAAGAGATTGTGTTTAATAAGTTCAGGACAATCAAAGAGAAGATCAAGTCAAAAAGTAACCTGTTGCCTCTCTCCAATGACAAAGAGGGGGCAGCTGATGAATCTGCCGTAGCATCTCAGGATACGGGGAAAGTAGATTTTAACTTCAAAACCGTAACTGAGTTACACATTACAGATATTGTTACGAAGCTGAAGCCCACAAAGTGCCTGGGTGATGCCTGCCTGGCAGCCACAATCAAAGCCTGCTTACCCATATCTGATTCCAGCAACTACTAGATTTGTTAATCTTTCGTTTGATGAGTGTCAGGTCGCAGAGAGCATCATGGATGCCTGGATTACTCCCATGTTAAAGAAACCTGGTCTTGATCCACTGAACCCGCTGAACTATCAGCCTATCATCAATGTGCTGATCCTGTTAAAAATACTTGATCGGGCAGACTATATTCAAGTTTCGGAACATCTTTTATACAACAGAGTCTTGATTAAATGCCAGGCGGTTTCAGGCCAGCACATGTGACAGTCAGCTCTGTTGGATCTTAAATTAAGAATATTGCAATTTATGGATGACGTGCATTGTGTTTTACTCATGCTGCTGGATTTGTCAGCAGCATTTGACCTGCTGGCCAATGCCTTGCTGGTTAAGAGACTTCAGCAGACTGCATAATGTTCTACCTCTGCGGTGGCCTGAGTTAAATCCTTTTTTGGAAATCCCAAGGCAAGAGTCTGCTGTGGCAGTGCATTGGCCAGTGGCGGCTTGTCCATAATGGACAACTGGGCATCGACCCCCCCCCCCGCGTCTTGGCCCCCATTATGAAGGAGATGAGGATCCAGCCCAGTGAAACACTGAGCGCTCCCTCAGCTGCTTTTTCCTGCTGACGGAGTGCTCCTGGGTGGCTGAACTGTCAAAGGGAAACATAATTACCCTTTGACAGTTTAGCTCCCCAGCCACACAAGCTCAACGAGCCATGGGTGTTTAGCTTCCCCGGCCTTGCATAGCTCATTGGAAATGCTGGCTAGGGAACTGCATGTCATCTCTCAAGACAATGAAATCTGCAGCTCCTGCATCAGCGGTGGAGATGCTGCCAGCATATGCCAACTGCAATTTAAATGCCCCAGTAATGCCGTCTTATACTGTTATATATTTCAAATGCACGGTATAGTCAAATGTAAAGTACAGTGTCACATGTACAGTCAATGTCATCACACAGTATGCCAGTTGCAGACACCTTATGCCAATTGGTGCCTTTTATCCTCTGTAGATATCACCCATACTCCCTTTTTCTGTTGCTGCTGGCGAATGTCAAGGGCATCATCACATGCCCCAATAATGGCATCTTATGCCAGCTAACGCCCAAAAGGCCGGTTATTGTCATCATACGTAGGTTAATGCATCAGAGGTCCTGGTGTTCCCCACCCTTTCAGCCACTCTTAGCCCTTCCGTAATGCTCTTTTTAGTTTTGGATGATAGATGGTGCTGAAAGCGCTGCCTATAAGCCAAATCTATTGTCATATAGCAAATACCACTGTTCTATAAGACCATCACAATGTCCTCATATGAACCCAAAGGCAAAGGTGTAGGCTGGTTTGCATTCCCGTAGTACATTTCTGCGCAGCTTAGAGATGGAGCGGAACTTCCGGTGACAAGGCCGCCGTAGATCTGTGAATGTGTGGCTTTTCAGCTAAAATGGGCTAACCTACACATGGTCGGTAGAAGGGATTGTTTATTGCTTTTTTTCAAACCCACCATTTATTGATCGAGTGTTATTCCAAACAGTTTAATGTTAGTTAGTGGCCCTCAGAGGAGAAGTGACCATAGGGCACCAATCTACATAGCACTCAATGATGCAGGCAGAGGATGGGAAGGAGCACAGTAATGCGGGCAAGCTGGTCGCGTATCTCTGACTGACTCTGTGAACTCCGAGCTGAGTGCCCTAAGACTGAGGGTTGCCTTCTGGTTCCTTCTACAATCACCGCAGGACCCAGTATATATAGGGATTTGTCCAGGCCCCCCAGCGACTGCCCCTCACTAAGCATATTTGGGTGTAGATAATAACTGTGAACCCTAGTTTAGTTTAGTTTGTTTATTTGTAGAGCGCACCAAGCCTGGGTGCATCTGGGCGCTTGTCGTACAAGTTACATAGTTGAGTACTCTTATCATACAGTTTGCAAAATTGCACACAGGAATTTTAGTTACATACAGAGGCATAGAAAGGTTTAAATTACATAATTACATATTTACAATGGGTTCCGTTAAATACTAAGTTATGAGAAAAGTAGGTATGGTACAGGTGCAAGGCATTTCGAGGGTAGGCAATGGGCCTCATTATAAGTTTGCCGGCCTGGTAACGGTACTGGTAAGCTACAGGTACCGTTGTTACCGGACCGGCAAACTACGAGTTCTGCTCGCGGGTGCCTTCCGTACCCGCACCCGCGAGCAGAGCATGTTGGATGCACCGGCACCATTCACAAATGGTGCCGGTGCATCCAACCTCCCCATTCCCATTAAGCCCCATGGGGGTCAAATGGGAACCGGGAGCTATATTTTCTGGTGCCCACAAATGGGCAATTACCGGGTCTGGCAAGGCTGTAATGACCGGGTAATTGTCCATTTGCGGACGCCGGGAAAAAAATGATACCTGCACGGCTACCGCCAGTATCGTAATGAGGCCCAATGTCACAGGGAGCTGTCACTTTCTTGCGAGTGAAACCACAACTTTACATTCTTTCTGGACAGATGGTAAGATGGTTCAGATCTTAGTGATAGCGGCAGAGCGTTCCAGCTTTTGGCAGGTAATACCGGGAATCTGATCCCTCCTGCTCTTTGTAGATTGAACCTGGGGATTATGAGGCAGCGTGTCTGAGCAGATCTGGTAGGTCGTGTAGGTATGTTGCGTGAAAGACTATTAGACAGATATTTGGGTGCCAGATTAGCCAGACACTTATGTGTAAGTAACAAGGCTTTCAGTGTGATTCTTTGCTTGACAGATAGCCAGTTTCGGTTACATCTGGTTTCAGAGATGTTAGTGGTTCAATTGCAGCTCTAAATGTGCTACTATTGTGATAAAAAAGGGCCACAGCTTTCGGGTGGGTTGATGATACCAGTTAGGTTCAGCATCTGCGGAAATGGGTCTGGGTAACTGGTGAATCCATGAAGCCCCTGTCAAACACCCGGGGCATGGTGTGGTGGTCCTCCTCACACTAACTCAGGTCCAATATTGTGTAGCAGGTACCCACCCTGGGTAGGGTAAGCAGCTGTAAACTATATGGCCCGCCGTACATTGAAGGACCAATGTAGGACCCGGGTGAAAGTATCCTTGTTCCCCAGCCAGGTGAGGGGTGCACGGGCCATTATCAGAATGAATGTACACCCTGCGAGGTGATATCTTAGTGCCTCTACGGCCCAGTTTTGCCCTACTTACTCTAACTCTAGGACTGCACAGTTTTGTTGCAAGGTGAAGAATTTGCAGCTGATATACAGGGTGGATTGTACGCGCCCATTCTGATTTTGTGATAAAACAAACCCAAGCCCAACCCCGGCGAATGAAGCTCTAGTTGAAATCGTGCATTATGAGGAGGGGAGGATGGCAAAGGGAGATCTTTCATCTCTTAGCGTGTCCTACCTTCATCTTGGTCCAGGTAATCTTGCTGTTTTGACGCTTGAAGTATATCTGTAAGAGGTGCCGTCATGAATGGGAAACATGGGACGAAATGTTTATAGCCTCCGACGAGGCACAACAAGCTCTTTCATGTCTGGATGTGCACATTCCAAATGGCTTCAATTTTAGCCTCCTATAGCTGCATGGTTCTTTTTCCCACCTTGGGCAAGTGGCATCCGCCAGCAACATTTTGCCAGCCCCAGGGTAGATGTATAGCTAGATGGTCCAAATGTATCGATTTGTATATGCGTCAACACCTGCGATTTTATGACCTGTGTGGAAGTCGGCACTTCCAGCATTCTGTCAATCTCAGTTTGGAGCACTTGGAGGCAGGAGGCTTATATTGGCACCAACTGCCCTGTTTAAAACCAGTTTGGCGCAGACTCGAAACAAAAAATGGTTCAAGAGAGACCTTAACTCCTTACGTCGCAAAGTTAGGAATCTAGAAAGGAAGTGGCGCCATTCCAATGATAGAGAAATTTCAAAATCACTTAAACTACACGAGTCTGTCTACAAAAAAGAAATTGCAAAGGCTAAAAGAGCTATTTGTGGGCATAAATCCGTCTCTGCCGCCAATACCACCAAGAAGGTCTTGGCAGTGGTAAGCGACCCTGATATTTTCTTTATTTTCCCCTCCCAAAGTCTAGTTGATCAGCTGGCTGTATATTTTTCTGGAAAGATTGAAAAAATGTGAACTGGGCTAAACCACATTGATCCAAATGTAACAAGATCACAACTAGGATTTAGACTCCAGACGGAGCCACCTAATGACATTTTGGATTCCTGGACTGCGTTTGGCGGCCAGGACATCAATTATCTACTGACATCTGCTAAAAGTTCAGGGTGCCAGTTAGACCTATTACTATCCACAATTGCCTGGGACGCAAGGCCAGCCCAATGATATCCATTGTCCCACCCCATAGACATGTTCTGTTATTAAACCACACTTGAAGAATCCATCCTTGGACCCTAGGGACTTATCTAACTATTGCCCTATTACTCAATTAGCCTTTCTATTCAAACAGCTGGAGTGTGCGGTTGTCTCCCAGTGGCAACATTTTGTTGAAACTTCAAATCTTCTAGGAAGAGACGAACTGAGCTTTAGACCCAGGTGCAGCACTGAATTGGTCACTATTTCAGCATTGGATCATTTGAGACGCAAAGGAGATTCAAATGGGACTTGTGTCTTATCTTACTTCATCTGTCGGCAGCGTTTGACACTGTCGACCATCAAATATTACTCGATAGGATGTATAATCTGGGAATCCAAGGCACTGCATTGAATTAGATTAAATTCTTTCTAGAAAAACACACTCTGACTTTATTTTTTATAACATTTGCCTGATTATCGCCCTCTGCTCGGTTACCCAGCGCTACCACCTCCATTGGTGGTAAGGCCTGGCTATTTGACAGTCTTTATAACAAAAAAATAATAACAAATTAATCTATAACAAGGAAAAAAACAAAAATAGATGTGGGAGTGGGGTAAAGGGTTACATCTTGTGGGAAAGTGGTTGGGGTGCGTTTTTAGTCAGGGGAAATGGGAACCCCCCCAAAAAATGTTTTCAAAACTATTTTGTTATTTTTCTTTCGTTATAAATTCATGTGCCTCATTATGAGTTTGGCGATAGCCATGGAGCTATTAGCTCCATGGCTACCGCCAAACTGGGCTCCTTTACTGGGTTCCCAGAATGGGGAATTACCGGACCATTCTGAGTACAGAGGGCCCGGTAATTCCTCCCTCTGGGAAGCCGGGCCCGGACCTTCCCCATTCCCATCTGAGCCCCCATAGGGTTCAATGGGAATGGGAGAGGGTGCAAACACGGGCCGATTACGAGCGGCCCGTTGTTTGCTCCCTCTTCCCCTCGCGGGACCCAGTAACGACGCCTGGTTTGACCAGGCGATCCTTACCGGGTCCCGCTAGTGGAGCTTGTAATCGTACGGAATGGAGTTAACGGTTCCACACCCATTTGCGGAACCCGTTAACCCATTCTGCCGATCTTATAATGAGGCTGCATGTATTATTAAATGATTCGTTATAAAGCATTCAGTAATTTAGAAGAAGAAGACATGTAACCGGTTATTTGAGCTGCCATTTCTCTTCAGAATTATTGTATGTTTGATATCTTGTCCATTCACATTCTTAGATTTTGTGTCTTTTACACTTTTAATATGGGGTTAGTGTCCATAGTGTGCTTAAGCTGCAGTGACCAGACCACAGTTGCCAGCGCCTACCTTTCGTGGTATGAGTGCCAGATATATTTTGGTTGGTTCGATTTATAAATTATTTTTCCATCAAGAGGAGGCGCTCTGCAATCGATGAGATGATCAAGATGATCAAGTCATAGGGTTTGACCACGACCATCTCGTAGGGAGAGGTTATTTCTCATCACAAAGTTATCACAGGAGTGCAGGATGAGCCTTGTGTAACTAGCTCTGGTGGCTCAAAGTCTCCTCTGAAGGCCTTGAGCATTAGTTGATTAATATCCTGGTAGCACAACCGTTTTTCTGCTCTGATTTGCTGGAAATTGCCACAAGGATTACCAATGTTACCACTATCCTTATTGGACACTTGCTTATCCTTAGTATTTTCCTTTTCAATTGTAATCCCGGCTTTGGTTGAGCAAAGCTGCATTGCTCCATTAATAGATGGCTCAGGTTGACGTGCTTCTTTTTCTTGTTAGAGTGAATCATTCGTTTAGCCATGTGCGCATTGACAGGGGTGCGATCCTCGCTGCAGCACGGATCACCTCTGGCTTGGCCACCGCTCTATTATCAATAGCTGTGGGGCGATCCGCCAGGCACTCTGCATTCTCTGAAGATGTTTCCAGCACCAAATGTATAACTTCTGTCGCCCAGGAGTTCTGCTTCAGGCAATGAGGGTCAGAGGTCGATTTCACGGCACCGAGAAATCTCTGCTGTTGCGATTTGTGCTTCGAGTTCACCCACTACCTGTTTAAGTTAAGCATCAAGGTTTCCAGCTTTAAGTGGACTTTAGGGGCAGCCTCAAGAGAAGGTGATTTGGTGGCTTTTCTTTTGGTCATACAAATACTTTCTTCTTAACGAATCTGCTTGAGCTCTTACTTATGTTACCTCGGCTCTCTCTACAACGATGGTGCACCAATTTCATATAGACAAACGTTTACATACCCAACCCAAGGGATTTTAGAAATTCCACTTTCGTTGGCAAGGGCGCGCCATGCACCTCTTTAAGCTAATAACTCTAGTTCCATATAAAGTTTAAGACAGTATAAAACCGGCCTTATTGCTAGAAGTGGTAACCAGGCAGAAATTGCTGAGTGAAAAATCCACTGAGCTTGGAGACGCCTATTTTGTTGTGAATACTACTTCAGAGTTGGTGTTATAAATAGATCAAATTTGTGGTAGTAGTTATGCAGTCAATCAACAAGGAAAACGGATTGACATAAACCCGCCCAGCTCGCAACGAACGGCATTGTTCAAGGCAGAAAGGGGAAGTCCTAATATTTGCTTACGGAATGTATCATTCTGAACCAGCGTCGTTGCCCCAAATCTAAGGAACCGTAGATGCAGGCTTGCGTGGCTGTGGCTTTATAGACAGACGGTGCTGGCATAATCAACCTGCCTCCCTTTTCTCAAGCAAATATTAGTACTGTTACAGAATTTATTTAAGATTAGGTTCGATTTAGTATTCTGTTCCTGCCATCGCTGGATCGGCTAAATCTGAGGCACAGTTAGTCAAAAAATGGGACTTCCTCTACAGGGGAGTTATTAACACTTGTTTTCTTTCTTCCTACCACCACAGCAAAGTATGAATTTCATTTTACTATAGTTTATGATAAGTACCTTGAACATACCTGATTCTGAAAACAACATTCTTTGCTCTTAAACCCCCGTAACTGTTTTAGACAAAAGAATCATGTCGCCGGCAAAGAGCAGGATACACTAGGATTGACCATTCAGTGAGGAACATTGGTCACCTAGTTTGATATCTCAATGGGGATATTGTTTATGAACAGGTTGAATAAGGCAGGGGCCACACTGCACCCCTGCCTTACCCCATTTTAATCGGAAAAGCTTGTACCTTTTACCCTCCTAATCCATGACAAACTATTATCAGTATAGAGCTCCCTTATTGCCTTTGAAAGATCAGATGGCACATTAAGGGCCCGATTCATAGAATCCAGAGCAGAAGGAGCGCAAGCGCAGCACGCAGAGAAGGAGCGTGCGCCAGGTGTGCGCCAGCCGGGGCGCAAAGCAGCATCTGCACGCAACGCGTATTCATGGATTTCCCGAGCCATTACCAGCCATGGCGCAGTGAACATCCATCTGTGCCAGTTACGCCCCACAACTCTGCCCCTTCTGCAGGAAAAAGCCAGTGAAATGTTCAATACGGCGCAAGGCCCTTCGCCATCCATGATCCAGCACACAACGCCCCTCCATTGCAATCGTGTGAAAAATTGGAGCGTGCCCCCCTCGCGCCAGTCAAATCGCGTGAATAGGGCCTCGTGTACCCCCGTGAAATCGCATACCCCGCTCGCGCCAGCTAAATCGTGTGAAAAGTGGCTTGCATATCCCAGCCCAACTAAATCGCGTACCCCGCTCACACCAGTCAAATCGTGTGAAAAGGGACTTGCGTACCCCCGCAAAATCGCATACCCCGCTCGTGCCAGCTAAATCGCGTGAAAAGTGCCTCGCTTACCCCCGCTAAATCGCGTAACCCGCTTGCGCCAATCAAATCGAGTGAAAAGGGCCTTGTGTACCCCCATGAAATCGCTTACCCCGCTTACGCAAGCAAAACCGCATGGAAAAGGCTGCTTGTGCTGCCATCAGCCGTGTGGGCTGCTTGCGGGTATGGTCACGGGTGATGGGGGGGGTTCTCTTGTGGTGTGGGCTGCCAGCGGTGTATGGTCTTGGGTGTTGGAGGGGTCCCTTGTGGTGTGGGCTGCCTGTGGGGTATGGTCCCATGTGTGCTGCCTGTGGGGTATGGTCACGGGTGTTGGGGGTCCCTTGTGGTGTGGGCTGCCTGTGGGGTATGGTCCCATGTGGGCTGCCTGAGGGGTATTGTCACGGGTGATGAGGGTCCCATGTGGTGTGGGCTGCCTGTGGGTATGGTCACGGGTGATGGGGGTTCCCTTGTGGTGTGGGTTGCCTGCGGGGTATGGTCACGGGTGTTGGGGGGTCCCTTGTGGTGTGCCTGCCTGCAGGGTATGGTCATGGGTGTTGGGGGGGTCCCTTGTGGTGGGCTGCCTGCAGGGTATGGTCGCGCGTGTCAGGAGGTCCCCTGTGGTGTGGGCTGCCTTTGGGGTATGGTCCCATGATGGCTGCCAGTGGGTTATGGTCACAGGTGTTGGGTGGTCCCTTGTGGTGTGGGCTGCCTGTGGGGTATGGTCACATGTGTTGGGGGTCCCTTGTGGTGTGGGCTGCCTGCGGGGAATGGTCACAGGTGTTGGGGGGTCCCTTGTGGTGTGGGCTGCCTGTGGGGTATGGTCACGGGTGTTGGGGGTTCCAGTGTGGTGTGTGTGGGCTGGCTGCAGGTTATGGTCACGGGTGTTGGGGTGTCCCTTGTGGTGTGGGCTGCCTGCAGGGTATGGTCACGGGTGTGGGGGGTCCCTTGTGGTGTGGGCTGCCTGCAGGGGGTGTTCGCAGCTGATGCTAGCACGCGCGGCCCTTTTCCCGTGATTTGGCTGGAGCAAGCGGGGTACGCTATTTCGTGGGGGTACGCGAAGTCCTTTTCACGCGTATTCTCTGGCGCGAGTGTGGTACGCGTTTTCGTGGGGGTACGTAAGGGCCTTTTCACACGATTTGGCTGGCACAAGCACACAAGGGCCTTTTCACACGAATTGGGTGGCGCGAGCTTGGTGGCAGAGGAGGTGGAGTGTTCAGAGCCTCAGCCAGGCACCAGTGGAGGCCGTGGTGTGGTAGCCCATGAACATCCATTGGTGCTACAGACCATCCTGGCCAGGGGTGTCTCTGAGTACACCTCAGAAGATCTCTATGCCTCTGGTGCATTTTCCTGGCCCCACAGCCCCGGAAGAAGGCTAAAGAAAAAGATGGCCAAAGGACAGGCGAAAAACCATGTGGCACGGCCATGGTATTTGCTTTAAACACGGTAGAGCTTAAACGAAACTTAAAGTCACAAAAAGTGGGAAATAGTCACTGCTGCCACCAGCTTATCCTTTGAGCACATCTATAGTAACCAAAAATCCTCTGAGTGTTAGTCTAGGGCAAAAGAAAAAGTGCACCCCATTGTACTGCAGTGTAAGCTGCTTTGTGCAATAAAGGTTACCACACGTGATACAAAGTAACCAAAAGTAGTAACACAGTAACATGACTAAGGGAAACAATGTTTCCCAGTACCGACAGCTCAAAGGGCATGTCAGTTTCCCCTTAACATATGAGCAAAAGTCAGTGCAGTGCAGCTTAAGACTTTTTTTTTTATTCTCAGCATTCACACATGCTCATCCCTCCTGGGTGGTCCCCTCCCCACCACCCCCTGCTCAACCATGGCCATTTTTGTTTTTTTTTAGATTTTTTATTTTTTTGTCTATTGTGCATTCATGTAACAGTGTGTTGCTTTGTGTGGCATCCGAAGGCATCCACTGTGTGTTCCGGCTGGGCCCATACAGGCTTGTCTCATGTTTATGTTTGGGCTTGGGGTCCAGACACATATGCCACTCCTGCTTTCCCTTTCCATGAGCTTGTAAGGAGGGCACTGTGTGACAGTAGCTTACACAGAGGCATTGGGCTTCCATTATTTCTGTGGCCAGTCTGAAGTCCAAACTTTGTATACATCACTAGTGGGGATTCATGATGGTTTCTCCAGTGCATGATTGACATGCATTTTTTTTGTATATTGCTAATTGTGCATATTTACATGTAAGATCTTCATGTATTACCTTGCATGTCTCCATTGTTTATGCACTTCATGCTGTATGCGGTACCATGCCACATTTAGCTAGCAGCGACACACTCAGGATGGGAGGGGTCCATGTCGTGGCTTTGTCAAATTGAGACACTTGTGCTATTGTGATTGCTCACTGTCTGACGTTGTCACTGTTGGATCCTGTGTTCATGATATGTTATGCTGCTAAATATATGTTCATGTGTACGGTTTGATTTTGATGTGTCAGAGAGAATTGTCTCTGACCTGTTTCCATTTGTCACGGTGCACTTTATGACTGTTGTGTCATGTGTTGTGCATTTATTTTGTTGTTTTCACATTGCATGCCATGGCATGGTGTGTCGGGCGGGTGACATGAGGTTTGGGAGGGTTTAGGTGACATACCAGTATTTGAATTTGCTGTTTTGCAAGGGGGTAGTGGATTATGCACCTTGAATGTGTGCCTTTTGGTCACACGTGAATGGGTTTGTTTAAGTAGCTAGGGATGCACACAATGTAGCATTATCAAGGACACATTGTCAGGGTGGTATGGTTGTGACAGGTGACTGTCCCTTTGTCATCATCGATTGTCACCTGGAATGTGAATGTGACAGGCCTGTGTGCACTCCGCAAGGGTGGGATTTTAGGTGAAAAATTGAGCCACAAGCTCGGTACGGGCTGCCTCGCCACATGCCCTTTCCCCTCACATGCGCAGTGGGCTTGCATGTGGTTGGGGATGTGGGGGCACCACCATGTCCACCGGTATGCCCCGCCGTGTTGCAACGTTGTGCACGACACATGCTGCCACAATGATCCTGCACACTACTGGGGGTGCATATAGTAGCTGTCCACCAGAGTGGTCAAGGGAGCAGAAACGTGACTTCAGCACTCTGAATGTGCGCTCCACTATGGCCCTGGTTGCAATATGGGCTGCATTGTATCTTACCTTGGGTGGTGTGGTGGGGTTCCGTATTGGCATCATCATATAGGTGCTCAGCGGGTAGGCACTGTCGCCTGGGGAGGTGATCATTGTTGTCATTAGTTGGGTTTGTCTATTTGTCTGTGTGTGGCATGCATGCATGTGCACAGGCATTTGTACTCACCAATGAGCCATGTGTTGCCATGCCTCCCAGCTTCCAGGTCCCAGTTTAGGGGTGATATTCTGAATATGAAACTGTCATGGGAGGACCCTGGATAGTTTGCATAGACAGAGGTGATGATTCCCTTGGCATTGCATGCAGCCTGCACGTTGATGGAATGCCGGTGCTTGCAGTTGCAATAGATGTGCTCAGTGGCCCTAGGTGGACGTAGGGCCACATCGGTACAATCAATGGCACCAAGCACTTTGGGGAAGTGTTGCACCCTGTAAAAGTCCTGGAACACGGCCTGCCTTTCTGCAGGTGTTCTGGGCATGTATATGCGTCTGCGGACTGAGAGGCTTGCAGTCATGATTGCCAACACCTGGTGTAGGCAGCGGGACTGCTTGGGCAGTGAGATGCCACCAACTATGCCTGAAATGACCCAGTGGCCCAAAAATGCAGGACATTGAGTACCTCTTTCAAGAGGCTCAGTGCTTGGGAGCACAGGGTGGGTGATGTGAGGTCATCCTCCCACTCAGTGACCAGGTCTAGGATGATATGAGGTGGAAACCTATGCCTGCCATATACCTGGTCATCAGGCATCCCAAAAAGGCTGGTCCTGGGTAAAAAAAAAAAAATGTGGGACCGGCTATCCTCCTCCTCCTCCTGTGGTGTCCCTTGATCACTGCTGTGAGGAATGGTACATACATCGTAGCTGTATACGTGTTTGTGCGCACTTTTATGCATTGGCTTTGATGCGGAGGACGCTTCTGCCTGCTTTCACCTGGCGTATGTGATTCCGGGTTTGCAAGTCTTTTGCTGCATGCCGGTGAGCCCTGTTCGATTCCATGAATACGTGTTGTTAGCGCGCGTGTGGGCATTGCAAGGATGTGGTGCTTCCCCCGTAACGCCCACATTTTCGCGTGTTGTTCCCAATTTCACGTGTTCTGCCCCCTTTCTAGGTTTGTGCGCTGGATGGTCTGCACCTTCTCTGGCCGTATCGTGCAAGGCGTTCATGGTGTCGCAGTGACATGTTGGACCGGCGCGGATTCAGCGCAGGTCTCAGGTAAGCCACGCCAATGTGTCCCATGAATACGTATGCGCACGAAAACGGGTGCTTGCGCCCGTTTTCGGCGCTCATTTATTCCATGAATTACCCTGTAAATGTTTCCATTGCATGCCACAGAGCATCTCTTGAACTGAATCGAATGGAAAGATCGATAAAACACAGATAAAGGTTACATTTATTTTAAATTACACATTTGTAGAAACTGGCCTGCCTTGGTCAAGCCTGTCAGAGACCTCGCCATCTGAGTTCTTGAGTTTTTCTTCTTGAACTTCTCATCGGTTGAGGAGTGGAACAGGTCAACCCCATCAAAAGGCAAGTCTAAAATACACTTTTGCACATCCAGAGTAAACTTGATGAAACTCATCCACAATGAATGATGCGTGTCTGTCAAGTGAAGCGAGGACTCCAGCAGATACTGTGTCAATGTTCTTGCTTTTAACTAAGGCTAGACTAGAAGGAAGCCTGGACATCCTGGGGTACGCCTTTCTGGAAATCGGTGATTTCTCTCCATGACCTGTGATTTGCTGCTATCAAGAAGCCATTTAAATTGACTTGTCTAAGATACTCCAACACATTTGCATATCCCATTTGTTAGGACTGATTTTCTATACTCTGGCCTGGTGGACAGATGTATAGAAGGCCAACCTATATTGTGACAGGGACAGCTCTGGGGAACTGTAGCCAAACCAGTTCAGGTAGCAGTGACAGGCGGTCTAGGCTAAGTTCTTCAGTGGTGGTGAGCTTGTAAAGGGTCCACAATGGGTTCACACAATGGAATCAAAGATTACACTTAGACCGGATGTATACAAATACAATTATCATTTATTGGCCAAGCACACTATAGACAAATGACTACTGGCAAGTTTTGCCTAACTATAGGACTGCACGGTTTGTTGCCAAGTGAAGAATTTGCAGCTGATATACAGGGTGGATTGTACGCGCCCATTCTGATTTTGTGATAAAACAAACCCAAGCCCAGCCCCGGCGAATGAAGCTCTAGTTGAAATCGTGCATTATGAGGAGGGGAGGATGGCAAAGGGAGATCTTTCATCTCTTAGCGTGTCCTACCTTCATCTTGGTCCAGGTAATCTTGCTGTTTTTGACGCTTGAAGAATATCTGTAAGAGGTGCCGTCATGAATGGGAAACATGGGACGAACTGTTTATAGCCTCCGACGAGGCACAACAAGCTCTTTCATGTCTGGATGTGCACATTCCAAATGGCTTCAATTTTAGCCTCCTATAGCTGCATGGTTCTTTTTCCCACCTTGGGCAAGTGGCAACCGCCAGCAACATTTTGCCAGCCCCAGGGTAGATATATAGCTAGATGGTCCAAATGTATCGATGTGTATATGCGTCAACACCTGCGATTTCATGACCTATGTGGAAGTCGGCACTTCCAGCATTCTGTCAATCTCAGTTTGGAGCACTTGGAGGCAGGAGGCTTATATTGGCACCAACTGCCCTGTTTAAAACTAGTTTGGCGCAGACTCGAAACAAAAAATGGTTCAAGAGAGACCTTAACTCCTTACGTCGCAAAGTTAGGAATCTAGAAAGGAAGTGGCGCCATTCCAATGATAGAGAAGTTCCAAAATCACTTAAACTATACGAGTCTGTCTACAAAAAAGAAATTGCAAAGGCTAAAAGAGCTATTTGTGGACATAAATCTGTCTCTGCTGCCAATACCACCAAAAAGGTCTTGGCAGTGGTAAGCCACTCTGATATTTTCTTTATTTTCCCCTCCCAAAGTCTAGTTGATCAGCTGGCCGTATATTTTTCTGGAAAGATTGAAAAAATGTGAACTGGTCTAAACCACATTGATCCAAATGTAACAAGATCACAAATAGGATTTAGGCTCCAGACGGGGCCACCTAATGACATTTTGGATTCCTGGGCTGCGTTTGGCGGCCAGGACATCAATTATCTACTGACATCTGCTAAAAGTTCAGGGTGCCATTTAGACCTATTACTATCCACAATTGCCTGGGACACAAGGCCAGCCCAATGATATCCATTGTCCCACCCCATAGACATGTTCTGTTATTAAACCACACTTGAAGAATCCATCCTTGGACCCTAGGGACTTATCTAACTATTGCCCTATTACTCAATTAGCCTTTCTATTCAAACAGCTGGAGTGTGCTGTTGTCTCCCAGTGGCAACATTTTGTTGAAACTTCAAATCTTCTAGGCAGAGAAGAACTGGGCTTTAGACCCAGGTGCAGCACTGAATTGGTCACTATTTCAGCATTGGATCATTTGAGATGCAAAGGAGACTCAAATGGGACTGGTGTCTTAGCTTACTTCATCTGTCGACCATCAAATATTACTCAATAGGATGTATAATCTGGGAATCCAAGGCACTGCATTGAATTGGATTAAATTCTTTCTAGAAAAACACACACTGACTTTATTGTTTATAGCATTTCCCTGATTATCGCCCTCTTCTCGGTTACCCAGCGCTACCACCTCCATTGGTGGTAAGGCCTGGCTATTTGACAGTCTTTATAACAAAAAAATAATAAATTAATTTATAACGAGGAAAAAAACGAAAATATATGTGGGAGTGGGGTAAAGGGTTACATCTTGTGAGAAAGTGGTTGGGGTGCGTTTTTAGTCAGGGGAAATGGGAACCCCCCCAAAAAATGTTTTCAAAAATATTTTGTTATTTTTCTTTCGTTATAAGTTCATGGGCCTCATTATGAGTTTGGCGGTAGCCATGGAGCTATTAGCTCCATGGCTACCGCCAAACCGGGCTCCTTTACTGGGTTCCCAGAATGGGGAATTACCGGGCCATTCCGAGTACAGAGGGCCCGGTAATTCCTCCCTCTGGGAAGCCGGGCCCAGACCTTCTCCATTCCCATCTGAGCCCCCATAGGGTTCAATGGGAATGGGAGAGGGTGCAAACAACGGGCCGATTACGAGCGGCCCGTTGTTTGCTCCTTCTTCCCCTCGCGGGACCCAGTAACGACGCCTGGTAGCGAGGGGAGCTTGTAATCGTACGGAATGGAGTTCACGGTTCCACACCCATTTGCGGAACCCGTTAACCCATTCTGCCGATCTTATAATGAGGCTGCATGTATTATTAAATGATTTGTTATAAAGCATTCAGTGATTTAGAAGAAGAAGACATGTAACCGGTTATTTGAGCTGCCATTTCTCTTCAGAATTATTGTATGTTTGATATCTTGTCCATTCACATTCTTAGATTTTGTGTCTTTTACACTTTTAATATGGGGTTAGTGTCCATAGTGTGCTTAAGCTGCAGTGACCAGACCACAGTTGCCAGCGCCTACCTTTCGTGGTATGAGTGCCAGATATATTTTGGTTGGTTCGATTTATAAATTATTTTTCCATCAAGGGGAGGCGCTCTGCAATCGATGAGATGATCAAGATGATCAAGTCATAGGATTTGACCACGACCATCTCGTAGGGAGAGGTTATTTCTCATCACAAAGTTATCACAGGAGTCCAGGATGAGCCTTGTGTAACTAGCTCTGGTGGCTCAAAGTCTCCTCTGAAGGCCTTCAGCATTGGTTGATTAATATCCTGGTAGCACAACCGTTTTTCTGCTCAGATTTGCTGGAAATTGCCACAAGGATTACCAATGTTACCACTATCCTTATTGGACACTTGCTTATCCTCAGTATTTTCCTTTTCAATTGTAATCCCGGCTTTGGTTGAGCAAAGCTGCATTGCTCCATTAATAGATGGCTCAAGTTGACGTGCTTCTTTTTCTTGTTAGAGTGAATCATTCGTTTATCCATGTGCGCATTGACAGGGGTGCGATCCTCGCTGCAGCACGGATCACCTCTGGCTTGGCCACCGCTCTATTATCAATAGCTGTGGGGCGATCCGCCAGGCACTCTGCATTCTCTGCAGATGTTTCCAGCGCCAAATGTATAACTTCTGTCGCCCAGGAGTTCTGCTTCCGGCAATGAGGGTCAGAGGTCCATTTCACGGCAACGAGAAATCTCTGCTGCTGCGATTTGTGCTTCGAGTTCACCCACTACCTGTTTAAGTTAAGCATCAAGGTTTCCAGCTTTACGTGGACTTTAGGGGCAGCCTCAAGAGAAGGTGATTTGGTGGCTTTTCTTTTGGTCATACAAATACTTTCTTCTTAACTAATCTGCTTGAGCTCTTACTTATGTTAACTCGGCTCTCTCTACAACGATGGTGCACCAATTTCATATAGACAAACGTTTACATACCCAACCCAAGGGATTTTAGAAATTCCACTTTCGTTGCAAGGGCGCACCACGCACCTCTTTAAGCTAAAAACTCTCATTCCATATAAAGTTTAAGCCAGTATAAAACCGGCCTTATTGCTAGAAGTGGTAACCAGGCAGAAATTGCTGAGTGAAAAATCCACTGAGCTTGGAGACGCCTATTTTGTAGTGAATACTACTTCAGAGTTGGTGTTATAAATAGATCAAATTCGTGGTAGTAGTTATGCAGTCAATCAACAAGGAAAACGAATTGACATAAACCAGCCCAACTCGCAATGAACGGCATTGTTCAAGGCAGAAAGGGGAAGTCCTAATAATTTCTTACAGAATGTATCATTCTGAACCAGCATTGTTGCCCCAAATCTAAGGCACGGTAGATGCAGGCTTGCGTGGCTGTGGCTTTATAGACAGACCGTGCTGGCATAATCAACCTGCCTCCCTTTTCTCAAGCAAATATTAGTACTGTTACAGAATTTATTTAAGATTAGGTTCGATTTAGTATTCTGTTCCTGCCATCGCTGGATCAGCTAAATCTGAGGCACAGTTAGTCAAAAAATGGGACTTCCTCTACAGGGGAGTTATTAACACTTTTTTTCTTTCTTCCTACCACCACAGCAAAGTATGAATTTCATTTTACTATAGTTTATGATAAGTACCTTGAACATACCTGATTCTGGAAACAGCATTGTTTGCTCTTAAACCCCCGTAACTGTTTTAGACAAAAGAATCATGTCGTCGGCAAAGAGCAGGATACACTAGGATTGACCATTCAGTGAGGAACATTGGTCACCAAGTTTGATATCTCAATGGGGATATCGTTTATGAACAGGTTGAATAAGGCAGGGGCCACACTGCACCCCTGCCTTACCCCATTTTAATCGGAAAAGCTTGTACCTTTTCCCCTCCTAATCCATGACAAACTATTATCAGTATAGAGCTCCCTTATTGCCTTTGGAAGATCAGATGGCACATTAAGGGCCTGATTCATAGAATCCAGTGCAGAAGCAGCGCAAGCGCAGCACACAGAGAAGGAGCGTGCGCCAGGTGTGCGCCAGCCAGGGCGCAAAGCAGCATCTGCATGCAACGCGTATTCATGGATTTCCCGAGCCATTACCAGCCATGGCGCAGTGAACATCCATCTGCGCCAGTAATACCCCCAATACTGCCCCTTGTGCAGGAAAAAGTGAGGGAAATGTCCAATACGGCTCAAGGCCCCGCGCCATCCGTGGTCCAGCACACAGCGCCCCTCCATCGCAATCGTGTGAAAAATAGGAGCGGGCCCCGCTCCCGCCAGTCAAAGCGCGTGAAAAGGGCCTTGCCTACCCCCTCGAAATCGCATTCCCCACTCACGCCAGCCAAATCGCGTGAAAAGTGGCTTGCGTATCCCAGCCCAGCTAAATCGTGTACCCCGCTCGCACCAGTCAAATCGCGTGAAAAGGGCCTTGCGTATCCCTGCAAAATCGCATACCCCGCTCGCGCCAGCTAAATCGCGTGAAAAGTGCCTCACGTACCCCCGGTAAATCGCGTAACCCGCTCGCGCCAGTCAAATCGCGTGAAAGGGCCCTGCGTACCCCCATGAAATCGCTTACCCCGCTCACGCAAGCAAAACCGCATGGAAAAGGCTGCTCGTGCTGCCATCAGCTGTGAACACGGGCTACCTGCGGCTATGGTGACAGGTGTTGGGCGGGTCCCATGTGGTGTGGGCTGCCTGCGGGGTATGGTCCCATGTGGGCTACCTGCAGGGTATGGTCACAGGTAATGGGGGGTCCCATGTGTGGGCTGCCTGCGGGTAGGGTCACGGGTGATGGGGGGTTCCCTTGTGGTGTGGGCTGCCTGCGGTGTATGGTCATGGATGTTGGGGGGGTCCCTTGTGGTGTGGGCTGCCTGTGGGGTATGGTCCCATGTGGGCTGCCTGTGGGGTATGGTCACGGGTGTTGGGGGGTCCCTTGTGGTGTGGGCTGCCTGTGGGGTATGGTCCCATGTGGGCTGCCTGAGGGGTATTGTCACAGGTGATGGGGTGTCCCATGTGGTGTGGGTTGCCTGCGGGGTATGGTCATACGTGTTGATGGGTCCCTTGTGGTGTGCCTGCCTGCGGGGTATGGTCATGGGTGTTGGGGGGGTCCCTTTTGGTGGGCTGCCTGCAGTGTATGGTCACGGGTGTCAGGAGGTTCCTTGTGGTGTGGGCTGCCTGTGGGGTATGGTCCCATGAGGGCTGCTGGTGGGTTATGGTCACAGGTGTTGGGGGGTCCCTTGTGGTGTGGGCTGCCTGTGGGGTATGGTCACATGTGTTGGGGGTCCCTTGTGGTGTGGGCTGCCTGCAGGGAATGGTCACAGGTGTGGGGGGTCCCTTGTGGTGTGGGCTGACTGTGGAGTATGGTCACTGGTGTTGGGGGTTCCCTTGTGGTGTGGGCTGCCTGCAGGGTATGGTCACGGGTGTGGGGGGTCCCTTGTGGTGTGGGCTGCCTGCGGAGGGTGTTTGCAGATGATGCTAGCACGCGCTGCCCTTTTCCCGTGATTTGGCTGGAGCAAGCGTGGTACGCATTTTCGTGGGGGTACGCAAAGTCCTTTTCACGTGAATTCTCTGGCGCGAGCGGGGTACGCGTTTTCGCAGGGATACACAAGAGCCTTTTCACATGATTTGGCTGGCGCGAGCACACCAGGGCCTTTTCACGCGAATTGGGTGGCGCGAGCAGGTTGGCGGAGGAGGTGGAGTGTCCAGAGCCTCAGCCAGGCACCAGTGGAGGCTGTGGTGTGGTAGCCCATGAACATCCATTGGTGCTACAGACCATCCTGGCCAGGGGTGTCTCTGAGTACACCTCAGAGGATCTCTATGCCTCTGGTGCGGAATCTTATATTGAACCATATGAGCTGTCGCAGGTGAGTGATTGGATGGATGCTGTTCTGTCCGACACACGTGCAGTGGGGGGTAGACCCCTCAAGGGCCATTCAGTGTTGGTATGTCCGCCTGTGGCGGTTACGGATGCAGGGTCACGCTCCATACTATTTGCTCCTGGGGCAGCAGATCAAAGGAGGGATGCAGTCCTGTGGCCACAGGCAGCGCCAGCACAGCAAGCACCAGGTAAGCAATTTCGGATGGTGGTCACCACAGCACAGTGATGCAAAGGGACTCAACTGCCATGGTCAGACTTTCCCTCCTATCTTGGGTCCCCTTGAAGCTAGGACGCTGAATGTTCGCAGAGGTGAGTCTTGTAGGGCCAGCTGGGAATCCTCAAAATTCCAGGTCGAAACTCGGAATGGTGAAGTCGGCAGCACGGTATCCCAAACTCGGAGCTGGTCAGCCACAGGATGGTTCCGGGACACTTCCGAAGGCTCTTCTTTTCAGGGTACCGAGCAAACATCAGGAATGGATGTTCCCTCCACTCCCAGGGTCGCAGCTCCTTCGCAGGACTGCTAAACATCTTCAGCAAGACAGGGCTCCTCCAGGACAGCAGCAGAAGTTGGTAGCCAGGCCTCCTTCCGACAGGTCTCCGATTTCTTCGCAGGTCTCATAGCTGGATGCGGCTCCTTCAGGTTTCTCCAGGTTATCTGAGGAATGGGTGCAAGGGTCCTCTTCTTATCCTAAAAGCGAGGTGAGAGCAGCTGCCCTCACAAGCCAATGATAGGACTGGCCCCCACACACACACTAGCAGTGGTCCAATCAGGACCACTGGCATGAACACTCATGCATATCACTCGGACACACTGAAACCAGTTTGTGGATTGGGACCAGACAGTCCCAGCCAGCAAACACGCACAGCCCTCCAATAACCCGCCAAAAGCTTCTGCTTTCCCGGGCACTGGAAGTCCTTAGAAGGATTTTCCTGGCCTCACAGGCCAGGAAGAAGGCTAAAGAACAAAATGGCCAAATGACAGGCGAAAGACAATGTGGTACGGCCATGTTTGAACACTAGTCACAGTTAGTAGCCAAAGTCACTGCTGTCACCAGCTTATCCTTTGAGTACATCTAGAGTAACCAAAAATCCTCTGGGTGTTAGTCTAGGGCAAAAGAAAAAGTGTACCCTATTTAACTGCAGTGTAAGCTGCTTTGTACAATAATAAAAGTTACCAAATGTAGTAACATGACTAAGGGAAACAATTTTCCCAGTATTGATAGCCTGAAGGCTAAAGAGCAAGTTGGCCAAAGGACAAGGTTAAAAACCATGTGGCATGGCCATGTTTGGACCCTAGCCACAATTAGTAGCCAAATATGGTAAACGAGGTAAAGATAAAACAAAAAAGTCCAAAAAAGTGGGAAAAAGTCATTGCTGCCACCAACTTATCCTTTGAGCACATATAGAGTAACCAAAAATCCTCTGAGTGTTAAGTCTCGGGCAAAACAAAAAGTGTACCCCATTGCACTGCAGTGTAAACGGGTAACAGTTACCACACATGCTACAAAGTAACCAAACGTAGTAACACGACTAAGGGAAACAATGCTTCCCAGTACTGACAGCCTGAAGGACATGTGAGTTTCCCCATAACAAATGAGCTTAAGGCTTCACTGGACTGCAAAAAGAGCAGGACAGAATCAAAAATAAAAGCAAAAGGTTTGGGGGGGTTCCATAAAGATGGAACGAAAGGTGCAGTAAAGAGAAATCTTTCCTAACACCCTGCATCTGAAGAGCTACAGTAATGTGTCATCTTTTCTGCGACAGGGGGCCACAGATGTAGGAGAAACTGACAATGACAAAGATGGCTTGGAGTACATGTAGGCTGCTGCTACAACCACCAAATGGGGCTGCAAATGAGATGACAGGCATACAGAATGCATCGAGATTGACAATACATCCCTTCAATCTTTCAATTTGCTGCCAATAACGAGTGCAGTTTCTGCCAAATCTTAGACACATCGGCTAGGACGTCTTTGTGCAAAGGCACTCCTGAATTGGCTGAAGATGGCAAGGCCAACACATTATCAATGCTACCGAAATGAGAAAGGAAGGTAACTGCATAAAAAAAGGAAAAGTTTATAACATTTTTAATGAATCAATTTGCCCCCAACTCAATTTGGACTCAATTGTCAGATTGGGAATCAAGAGGGTCATCTATTGAGGAACCCCATTGAACAGGAAAAGAATGTATGTCATTGTTTCTATTTTTTTGTTTTGTCCTGTTTTCTACATTTAAGCACTAACCTTTCTATTATGCTTTCTTTATGATTGACTGTTTTGTAGGTTTGTCTTTTTTTAATTTCTTAACTTGTGTGTGTCACTGGCCAGCAATATGCAGCTACATTGATTAATTACTTTCTCATTTCCATAGTATTGATGTGTATTTGCCCTGGAAAGGAAGGCCTATGGGCGTCCCTACCTTGTTGTGAGCTAGGGCCAACACATTAACCAGTACACCAACTTCGAATTAACTCTCTCCACCTAGAAAGGATGAAATGCCCGCCATGCAGTCATAGAGTTATTTTGCAGAATAGGGGAAATCTTCCTCTTCCTCCTCCTTTGAGTCCCATGTATACTTGGGAAGAAGGTCCTTACTAGTGTCGTCACAGGGGGGTGGTTAGCTGCACAGAGTCTTGGGCCAGAGCTGGAGTGGCCACATTCAAGTAGAATTGCGAAGAACAATGGTCTGGAGGGATGCCCACAGCAAGCATCTCTTGAAAAACCTATCTTTGCTGGATTGCAAGGCTGGGTAGTAGAGGAGGCCGAAGTAGGCGTCCACATAGATGGGGCTTGCACCCATGTGGGTTGTTTGACTGGTGTGTCCTATGGATAAGAACAGAGCAGAGAAGGCGATGATAGCATAAGATGTGTACTAGGGGACATGGCTTGAGGACTACTGCACATTCGGCATGGAAGCGTCTCTGGGGATGTTGGGTAGCAATGGAATTGACTACGACTTATCTTCCCTTCTATGTCTGGTGACCGCCCCTGCCTCTGGTAGTGAGGAACTACACAAAGATGACCCTGTCTCCGCTGGTTTGCCATTAGATGGCACCTCATGAGACTCTGCTCTGTCAGCCAGTCCTGAGCTGACCACCTATCCCAAGATGACAAATGTCCAGAGTCACGAGACATGCAAGCTCAGTAGAGGAAGGTTATGAAGAATCCCAGCACTGTGGTTTACCTGCCTGCCATTCAGACGCTCTCCGACAAGTTCATCCTAAGAAATCTATTCCACATACAACTATGGGTTCCTGGGAAGAGAAAGCTTTGATTGTATCAGATGTACATGAGGACATTCCATCAGGGTACTGTGGGAGTCGGTTGCCACCACCTGCATTCATGTTTGGACTTTGTTTCAAGTTCACCGTTCACGGGCCATTAAGCAAATCTGGTAGCCTTGGTAATGAATTATTTCGGAAGAACCCTTTCAAATGAACACAGGGGATGTTGTTACCCATTTTTCCTTTGAATGTTTCTAGTTAATGGAAGAACTAATTGAACCCAAAAACACAGAGAACAGAAGTTCTGTTACTGCAGTGAGGTGCAGCCCAGACCAGTCAGCTAAAGCCCATGCAATTCTCTACAGACAGAATCCCCACCATCATCCCAGAACCTGGGGAATTCCAACTTTTCCCAGAGCATGGTTGTGACCAAAATAACACCTACCGATAGGAGAAGAGGAAAGTCTAGAAACCCTAGAGAACGGCTGTGGTACAAGACTACAACGGTATGCTAGGAGCGTCGGCTTGTGAAACCTCAAGAAAAAAACAGCAGTCTCATACGGAGGTGGCACACAAGCCACACCTCACTATGGCTGCAATCTGGGGTCTGCTAGAAACACCTACACATTGAGTCATGGGACCTTAAGCTCAATGGCATCCACAAGGGGAAGAAAAACCAAGCTCTAGCAGGATCCAGGGAGAGACCCTAAACCCAGGAGCTGGTGAAAGACCTTGATCTGGTTGGATCCAACTCACATTGGAGCCTAACATACTGGACAGCATATGGGGAGCTAGGGAATGGTGGCAATGTCGAGTTCAATGATCTGAAGTTGTTACTACTAGTGGATGATCTTGCTGGGCAGACAACCATGTCAAACACCTCACGAGAAGTCTGCCTTATCAATGCTAAGAGAGTGAAACATTCAACTCCAGAGATTTACCCTGAATTTGGACTTGAGGAGACTAACCTGACAAAAAAGACCTCCTCATGGACTGCATCTGACTACCACGTTTCAGGAAGCCACGGTGGACTGAACCCTGTGGGGGAATCATCAGGGTGGAAGAATAAGACCCTTGGATTGATCCTGGCTCATAAGAGGAAGGACCTTCTAAAGATTTTCACACCCAAGGCATACCTTGAGTTGGCTGGACAAGAACAGAGAGACCAAGAAGAAACCAAAGGAGAACAGAATAGCGGCTAGCCAGGGAAGACAGAGTGAAATTGTGAATAGCCTCTAGACCTTCTGGGTGTTGTAAACTCCACTCCAGAAGGAGACATTATTGAGAGTTGCACTCAGCAGCAGCCCATCAACCACCCAAGGGGGAGCCGAAAGGAAGGGGCCAAAGATGTGACCAAGTCCCATGACTGGCCTGCCCAGTGGAAGGTGGGGTCCCCAAGAGGGTCAGGTGCCACCACCAGCCACATGATGCTGGGCACGAGGGTGGCACGAGTGTGGAGGATCCCTTGGCTATCCACCACCATGCCATACGTGTGAAGCAGGGGTTCATCATATTGCGACCGTAGATGCACCTGCCCCTTCGGAGGGATTGAGGAAAGGCAATCTTGCCGAGCTGACTGTGACTGCACACTCAGCGCCACTCTTGCGGATACAGAAACCTGACCTAAACCCCAAGGTGAAAGAGTGGCACCTAAACAAGGAGATACAATGCAAGCTGTCCATCAATCACCTACCACGGGCTCCACAATCATACAGCTAAAAACAGTTAGATTAAATGAATCCATCCCAAAGGATGGGCCAAGGTATGGCCGGAAGACAGATGACTCTCCAAGGGGATAGACAAGCTAATCCCACATCTCACATCACTGCTACAAGCCATCACCAGGGACAGGGCAGCTCAGCCAATTCCCATTCCAGCTACCAAAGGAAACACACCCACCTGAATTCCCCTATATTATAGAGGGACTGGAAGGCGGGCCAAAATCCTATAAAAGGTAGGGCCTGTGCCAGAAAGCTGTGGAAGTTAGGAGAAAGAGCTAATTTAGAGCCAGCTGAAGAGTTGACAAGAAAGCCGCTGGAGATGTTGCTGTAGCAAAAGCCGGAGACAAGAGGAGAGGCCTAGATGGCTGGGGTAAGGAGACAGGAGGCTGCATGGGAAGTCCAGGAGTCTGGGGGAAGAAATAATCTAGAGGTCAGAAAGTATGAGTCGCAGAGGCATGGAAAAATAAAGGTTCTGAAGGTCTGGAGAAGAGTGGCCTCGAGAGCTGGGAGCAGACAGATTCAGAAGGCTTTGAGGAGAAAGACCCAGAGGGTGGGTTATTAAGAAACCCAGAAACCTGGTAATAGAAATTGACATATCGTTGGGAAGAGAGTGACCCAAACTACTAGGAGCAGAAGGCTTGGAGGAGAAAGACCCTGAGGAACAGGAGAAGAAAGACCTAGAGTGGGAGGGGAAGAAAGACTCAGAATGCTGGTGGCGGGAAAGAACCAGATCACTAGGCAGAGTTATCAGATGACCTGAAGTGGACGAGCAAAGAGAAGGGCACATTGGAAAGGGAAAAGGATTTGCTGGAAGACTTGTTAAAGAAGTGGGGGCAGAGCAACATCCTGAAGGAGAAAAGGGAGCTGTTGGATAGTAAAAGAGAGGAAATGTGGAGGACCATAGAGGAGGTGAAGGAGGAGATGACAGAGAGAAGTGCAGAGAGGGAGAGGAATATTGGTAGGGAGAGTGTACTTAAGCAGAGAGGCAGAAGAGCAGTAGCGAGAAGGCAGTGGTGGACTCCCAGATACAACGCAGTACACCGGGGATGGGTCGGGGGAGGAATAATCTAATTTCTCTAGGAGGGCAGGGTATGTTCAAAACGTACTGAAAGTAAGAAGAAGATGCAGGACAGGACCCTGTAGGAACAATTATTTGGGCAACATGCCAAGGGCGAGAGAGGAACTGGAGTAGGTGGCTATAGAACCAAGATCCCGATGGAGAAGGGAGATAAGAGGCCTAAAGAGTACCTGGCCAAGACCTTATAGTAACCTCCCATCTCCCTGCAACTCTGGGCCTTGGTTGAAGGCCAGTTCTATGACTTCCCTCCCTATAAAGCTCACCAACATACTCCCATCTATAGTAGAGACATAGGAAAACGCTGCCCCTCCTGGAAGGTAGAAGAAGGTAGCAACAACTTCTTAAATCTGATATTAAGAACAGAGCGGAAGACCCAGAGGGGAAGATAAAATGGTGCAGGAACTCCTTAAATCAAGATTAGGAACAGAGGGTCTGAACCAGAGACGAAGAAAGAAGAAAGGTGTGATGTCCCCTTAGCCCTGAGACTATAAAATTACTGTTTATTGCACTACAGTGCTGGGAGGGATCCAGCCACAGACTTACTGGGAATTAGGAGAACATTTTGTGTGAAAACCCTTTTCTTCCCAGAGAGACACTTTGTTTTGTTAAGTTGTCCCGAGGCACTACTCACATGCCAGAGATTAACCATACTGACAACTTTGGCTTAGTCAAAGCCTCCCTGTTTAATCGTTTGACCTCGATTTGTACTAGATCTTGAATAAAGCTTTGTTTCTGATACTTTGGTGTCAGATTGTGTTGATCCCTGCCACCTATGAGAGACCACCTTTGATAAAGTTCCCTCCCTTCCTCTGTGGCCAGCTGAGAGAGGCTCAGAGGTTAGGGTGCCATCTTCGATGTTTGACCTAGGTGTGGAATAGGGTGGGTAGATGAGTCACTATCCTGCAGTCTCCGTTGCTTGGCAGGGGCCAGTCACACTGTCTCAGCCCACGACAGTTCTGGGAGTCATGATCCTGCCCAATACATTTGTCCAATAGGGCAGTTTAATACCAAACACTCCCAATGAAACCCTCCAGGGTGTTAAGGCACCCTCTCCCCACTTGAAGAGAGCCTCAAGCTCTTTCCAAACAGACCTCCAGCTCCAGGGCATGAAAAAGTGTTTTTACTTTCAAGGGCACATGTTTCCCTTCACTCGACACTGCTAGCGTGCATGGTAAAAACATTTTGGGGAACATCAGCTCAGTTTTTCCATCACTTAAAAGGGGTTTTTTAAATGTATTTTTTATTTAAAGCATATGGTTACCTTTTGCAAAATGTTTTATACATCACATAAATACAACATTATAGTAAGATATACGTTAAAACCAACATTGAGAACAGATACTAAAACCGAAGGAACTATTTAAAAAGTAAATCATTCAAATTAATTTGTGTCTAGTTAAATCAGTAGTCATTCAGTAACACAATATGATGTAGAGCTACTTTAAAGACATGGTAAGCTGCTACAGTTATGACCGTGCTCTCTGCTCCATAAACTGTGCTCCAAAAGTGTTCATTCTTTATAAAGCAGGGTTTGTGTACCCAACGGCTATAGCTCTTAATATAGTGGGACATTGAAACATGGCATTGTGTGAGGAAATGACGAGAAGTCCTCCACCCCAATGTTCATGTTATGGAAATGTTCCATTGCTGTCTTCCTTAGTTGGATAAGAAATGTGTTAGTACAATCCACATTATAAAATCAGGCTTGGTAGCTGCATATGTTATTTGCAGACGTGGGGGACGAGCAGATAGCAAGGAACAGCTTACACCCCTCCAGTAGCCATAGGGAGTGAATGGATGGCACCCCAAGTTCGCATCTCAGTGCCTCTACTGATACCGAAGATGGTACACCTAGTATGGATCTCAATGTTTTGGCTTCAAATCTATCCACCCACATCATCATTGGCTCAGGATAGATGGCAGAGCCGTAAATTATGCCAAGGAGTATGCTCTTACGATATATCCCAACCAAGCCCTCCAAATTATTGCCACCCTTGTTTTGCACAAACCTCCTAAGTATTAGCCATTTCTTCATTATATTATTTTAGGTTGGATAAAATCACAATAGAATTGTGAGTTGGGACCATTGCAAATGGGGAGCCCTAAATATATTTATTTGTCCACCACCACTTCCAGAGAGACACCTTTATAACACAATCATAATTCTGTTTTGCCTTCTTTTCTTGCTGAATATTAATATTTTTGTTTTAATACTATTGACGCAGAGGTGGTTTGCGTCAGCATAGGCAGCAAGTGTGTCTAATTACCTCTGAAGGCCTATTGGTGTTCTGTCTAATAATATGGTGTCGTCTGCATAACCTCTCCAAGACACCGGAATGTTACTAATGTGAGGAGGAAAGTTATGTGCAGATTTGTTGGAGAGGCACATATCTGCTACATATAAATTAAATAGAAATGGGTCCAAGGCACAGCCCTGTTTTAAGCCTGTGTTAGTAGGTATGTCCTCTGAAATTTCTCCACCTTGGTTAACTCGTACTGATACTGTAGTGTTAGTGCCTAGGGATGTAGAGGAGGAGCCAAGTGCCTCTACCGGAAGTCCCACCCCTATTTTGACTATATCTTGGGAACCGGAAATTGCGACATGCACAATGGCAGTGTTAGTACCTATCCCGCAAAGAATCTTTGAAGCAAGGTATCCATTAAGAAAGACCTACATAACGTATCCATGAAGAAATGACAGCCTCTTGAAGAAGGTCTTCGAAGAAGTGTGAAATGGTGAAAGCAAGAGCCTGGTGACGTCAAATGAAGTGAAGATTATGCACTAAGAAGAGATGCCAAAGAAGAAAGTATATAGACCTTATAGATTCTGATGGCGAAGTAAAGAATTGAGTGACATTTCATGTGTGTAATGAAGATTGCACGTATGAAAAGCACTGAGGAAAATACAAGCCGTTTTATAAATGTACAGATGCAGAAACGCAAGCAGAGTAGTGAAGAGTCTGAAGGCGGTGCCGCCATTATATATATGTGTATAGAATCTGGATGTTCCACGTCGTGTTTTAGCAAACTAGGACCACATGAAAGAGAAGGGTTGAAAGTGTGGCGCAGTTGAAGAAAACAACTGAAAATGAACGAAGAATCGAGAAGGCTTGTCTGGCCCGACGTCAAGGGTTGGGGTAGCCAAGAAACTGGTTATCTATTCAAGAAGAAACAATGAACATGAGAAGCGAGACGAGCTCCTGTTGAGGCGCGATGAAAAAACACTATAAGTGCCAAGCTTTATTAATGTAATAGTATTAAATATGAAGAAGGAGCTCAAAACACGGTCTCCTGTCACATGGACAGATGAAAATAGACTTTGGGCGAGCTACACCAAGACCAGAAGATAAGGCCATGCTCACACTCCCTTTTATTCTCAGGCACAGTGATCCTTTGCAAGGCCGAGTTCAAAGGTCTAATTGAATGGCAGACAGCAGGAGTGATGATGGATGATGGGCTAATTGGGTGGGGAGGCATGGTCAAGTCCACCCACAAGCACCTGGGGTACCAGCTTGCGTGCTGGTAGCAAGTGGAATATTCCAGAAGGGTACAAGCATGCCAACCAGTTGTAGAGGGCCACGTAGCAAAGAGCCCTAAAGTTTGAAAGCCAATGCAACGTCATATATTTTATGACAGCGAAGATGACTTGCACTAGGGGTGGGCATAGTTGTTCACCTGATTTTAGAGACCCATTTATAATCTTATTCCCCATAGAAAGTATATGTAGATGTACCATAATCCTAGTTAGGTTTTCTTATTTTGCCACGTAGTTTGATGTCACCTATGACGAACTTTTAGTATAAAGTCTGTGTTTTTTATGAAATTCGTTGAGTGTGAGTAGAAAGACTTGAGCGAACGTCCATTGATGTTTGTTGTATTCCCTGTTTTAGACAATTGCAAATAAAACAGTTGTGCTTTTGCCAACTTCCTGAGTTGGTTTTATTATTGGTGCGAGAGTAACTCTGCATCCCCATCCATCCCAGATAAGGCTATCTCATTTAAAGGGCCTAAGGGTTCACATGGTAACAGAGGGAGGATGGTTAGACCCATCGACCAGTAGGTTTCCAGAGCTTTGAATAATCAGACACCCTCTGCCATCTAGCCAGAGGTTTGCGAGGTTTCCTGTGGAGAGGGCAGATATAAAAAACTTGCAAGAAGATCGATATAGGTGGGACAAGTCCCTCTTTGACGAAATCCCTCCTAGTTTCCACAGGCGCTGAGCGGACGGAAGGCGACTGTGGTCGATTGTAGGAGGGGAGACGATACCGAAGGCCGAAGAGCGAATGGGGAGTAGATTGAGGGGAATGGCAAAATAAGAGAACGAGATTATGGTAATGTAAAAAAGTAACAGAGGGTTGGATTGATAAAAATATAAGACGAAGAACTTCTAGACGAAGAGCCTCTGTAGAACCCGGTTTCCTACCTCATGACAGGTTTAAAAGGAGTTATTTCAAAACCACAAGCGGGGTATAATAGGCAGCCCATAAACAGGTTTATGATAGGGAATGACTCAAACTCCAATCGGGGTATTTTAGGGGCTAAGAAAAAAGGAGTACCATGGTGTATATGTGAAAAGTCAACTTGTTTGTCTGTTTGTGTATTTTGTGTTTGAAGAGATGTCGAAGAGCGACAAGAATAAGATGTATAAAGTTGAAGTAGACATAAAAAAGTGCACTTATTTTTGAGTCATTGTCGGCACTGACCGAAAAAGTAGTTGGTACGATCACCCTTTTTGAATACAGTGATAAATATCGATTTGCGCCAGCTTTGTGGAATTTGCCCTAATTTCAATATTTGGAGAAATAGTTGTTCCAATATTCAGGGTCAGATTTGAAAATCACATTGGCCATCATATTGGGACCCGGAGCACGTGAGCTATTCAAGGCTTTAATAATCGTCACAATGTCATCCTGCTCAAAACCAATACAGAAGGTGGTACTGATGTTATATGGTATTGAGATTATATCAACATCAGGTTTATTGTATAGTGAGAGTAAAGCGTTGGTCCAACACAATATATTAATAGGATTCTTTTCCAAATTATTAGTGACATTTATGAAAGTTCTGACCAATAGCTGCAACAAGCCTTTCCAGTCAGTACTCATCATTGTGCATTTGTGGCACCAATTTTTGTACCTGGTAGAGAGATGGGCCAATAGGCTCTTTTTCTCCTCAGTACCATACTCCACCGATTTTTTTTTGAGGTGTTGGACCTTTTTCAATGCACTTTTTTTGCATGATGGATAACAACATTAAAGCAATTTGAATGATTGGTGAGAGGGATAGTTACCTTATGGCTCAGATGTAATTGGTTATTGAGAAACTGCTTGACATTAGATATGTCCCACTTATGGTCGGCCAGCCATTCTGTAAGAAGGCCACATTTCCTTCCGCACAGATAGCATCATGACCATCTGAGCGGATAGTCATCGTCTGCAACAAGCTGGGGGCATTCAAATCTCCAGCAATAATAGTCCTTCCCCCTAGGAAAAACCTCTTGCCAAGTGCCAAGGTTTTTTCGATGTTAGTCAAAATCCCCATCGTCTCAATACCCCCAGGGGTATCATAAATGTTGGGAATAAGGATTCTACTGTGGGAAACTATCATAGGGGCAGCCATAACATAAGGTGAAGGTGTCGCCATAGCGTACGCTTTAAGTGTATGTATGGCTTGGGCACCAGTTGCTAGGCCCCCACGTGGCCTGCCTCTTTCCCCGCGTATTGCCGGGGTATCTAATATACTAAAGCCATCAATGAGGAAAGCATCACTGGTCCAAGTCTCCTGCACTGTAACAGGAATATATCACTCTCTTCAAAAGGGTGGGCAAGAAAAGAATGAAAGCCACCTAAATTCCAGCATAGCCAATTAAGTGCAGCATCTGTCAGAATGCACCAAAGTATCAACCGAAAAGGATACAATATTCAAAAGGATACAGGAGGTAGGGTCTTCCGGATCCCTGTTCACCCGACTTGATAGTCGTGAAGTCAACAAAGACCTTCCAAATGATACAACCCTCTGGCTGATAAAACAGGCAGAGCGATGGATCACTGGAAAGGGCGTGGGTAAGGTATAGTAATCCAGCCTAGGACAAATTAAAGTATCATGAATAACTGCTCCAACCTGAGTATGATGAGTTAGATAATGACAGGAATGATCACACTGACCTGTATCTCTGGGTAGAACAATCCAGAAGTCTCTTGATGGATTTGAAATGAAGAACAAAACGACAGGGAAGGGAAAATTAGTAAGGGAGACTTATCCCGGACGGAACGAGGCTCACGCTAGATACGGGTTGTATTCACCACAGGATAGCGTCCAAAGTTCAGTTCAAAGTCACTTCCAATAATCCTTGAAAGGCTTCCTTCCCACTTAGGGATCAATCCTTCTGTTAATTCCACAGATGCAGGAGTTAGAAGAAAATAGTGTTTGAAGACAACGTGAGCGTGTGGATTTACACGCGGGCAGGGTTCGCGTAGCCTTGGCCAGCCGCACTTGAAGACGAAGAGCGCGTGTGGATTTTACACGCGGGCAGGATTCACGCAGCCTGGGCCAGCCGCACTTGAAGACGAAGAGCGCGTGTGGATGTTACACGCGGGCAGGATTTACGCAGCCTTGGCCAGCCGCGTATGAAGACAAAGAGCGCGTGTGGACTTTACACGCGGGCAGGATTCACGCAGCCTGGGCCGGCCGCACTTGAAGACGAAGAGCGCGTGTGGATGTTACACGCGGGCAGGTTTTACGCAGCCTTGGCCAGCCGCGTATGAAGACAAAGAGCGCGTGTGGATTTTACACGCGGGCAGGATTCACGCAGCCTGGGCCGGCTGCACTTGCAGACGAAGAGCGCGTGTGGAATAGCACGCGAAGGGATAGCTCCAGGAATCAGCGTGTGGCGGAACACACGCTATCGAAGGCCCAAAAGTAGCTGTAGGAATATACCAGGATGTAGATCAGAGGTTCAGCTACACGACGCCAATAGAGACGATCAGAAGCAGCGAGTGAAGTTTCTACGCTGCTTAAATACGTGATACCGTAGTTCACGTGACGAAGCAAAAGTCACGTGAAGTTAGCGACGTGAAGAGTGTAAACGTCGTTTTCCCGGTAACGTATCGAATAGCCTCCATTTGGAGTAGAACGGTCTAGCTGTTCTACGAGCGTAGCGTCCAGCATGCATGACAGTGCCATCCCCCAAAGGGACAACCTCTCCCCTTCTTGTGTGGAAGCGCTTCAATAAAGCAGGAGCATGAATGTTGGAAAGAGGTTCCCAGGACCTATCTTCGGGTCCATAGCCCTTCCAGTCCACCAGATAATATGGTCTACCAGAACGGAGTTTCATATCCAGTATGTCTTGTACCTCGTATTCATCAGACCCCCGCACAGTAATAGCAACAGGCCGTACCGGCAGTCTAGTAGTGTCAGAGAAAGGCTTGATGAGCGAGACGTGGAATACAGGATGCACCCGCCATCGTTGTGGCAAAGCCAGACGTACAGCAGCAGGATTAAGAACATGGAGCACAACATACGGACCGATGAATCTAGGCAACAATTTCTTTTTGCCCGGAATTCTTAAGTTCTTAGTGGATAGCCAGACTTTCATCCCAGCCTTATAGACAGGTGCGGACACCCTATGAGCGTCGGCATAGAACTTGTCACGTCGTTTGGCCTGCTCCAATTGCTGCTTCACCTTTCTTTGTAATCTCTTCAGATCACGAAGCGTACGGCCTGCGGCAGGCGTGTCCAGGGATAGACCGGAATCTAGAGGTATTGATCGGGGGTGTTGTCCATAGAGAGCATAGAACGGTGAAGTGCCTATGGCACTATGATAAGAGTTGTTATAGGCGAATTCAGCCGCCGGCAGTACCGTGAGCCAATCCGATTGGTATTGCAAACACAGACACCGCAGATATTGTTCCATAGTACAATTGACCCTTTCAGTCTGTCCGTCGGTTTGAGGATGATAAGCGCTGGACATTCTATCATCAATTAGTAATGCAGATGTTAAGGCTCTCCAAAAGCGTGACGCAAACTGCGAGCCCCTGTCAGTAATGATTACTGATGGTAGACCAAAGAAACGGAATATATGTTGGATGAATAGATCAGCCAGAACAGTAGCAGTAGGTAAACCAATACAAGGAATAAATAGGGCCAATTTAGTGAAATAATCCACTACGACCCATAGGGTATCGTATCCTTGATTTGGGGGGAGTTCCACCACAAAGTCCATAGATATCATGTCCCATGGTTTGGTAGGGACAGGCAGGGATTGGAGTAAGCCCACTGGTTTACCAGGAGTGTTTTTACATTGGATACATACGGAACAAGAAGATACGTAGTTTATAACGTCTTTTGCCATGGATGGCCACCAGCACCACCTTTTGAGCAGGTCCAGTGTTTTCTTCTGTCCAGGATGGGCTGCAATCAAGGAATCATGATTCCATTTGAGGGCTTTATCCCGCATTGAAGGAGTTGATAGATAAAGCACCCCCTGTGTGAATGGTAAACCGTTATGCACGTCTAGATTCATATCCTGGACTACTTGTGGATTATTTTTTACCCACTCTTGTATTTCGGTTTTTAAGGATGGTTGAACCGAACAACCACAAATCACATGATCTGCCAACAGCTGGATCTGTACTTGTTTTTCTTCCTGCGCCTCTTTACTCATACGGGACAAAGCGTCCGACTTAACATGTTCTCGGGCAGGACGATAGGTGACCTGGAAATCGTATTGGGCAAAAAAGACATGCCATCTGGCCTGACGGGCCGTAAGGCATTTCATAGATTTGAATGCTTGGAGATTTCTATGGTCAGAGTACACCAACACCTGTTGTTTGGCCCCAAGAAGATGATGACGCCATTCTCGGAAGGCATCTTTGATAGCCAGTAGTTCCCGTTCAGTAACGGTGTAGTTCCGTTCATATGAGGTGAGTTTACGAGAGAAGAAAGCCACTGG
The DNA here is from genome assembly GCF_040938575.1 of Ambystoma mexicanum. Classification (NCBI taxonomy): domain Eukaryota; kingdom Metazoa; phylum Chordata; class Amphibia; order Caudata; family Ambystomatidae; genus Ambystoma; species Ambystoma mexicanum. The sequence continues at coordinate 1,301,946,127 of NC_090923.1, read as the reverse complement.
GTGTTCCTCCTTGGTTTCTGTGCAGACTTGTGAGAGCACTGCGCCAATAGCGACACTGGATGCATCCGCTTCAACGACAAACTGGCGATCAGGATCCGGATGTTGAAGCACGGGTGCAGTGGTAAATGCTTCCTTCAGTTTTTCGAATGCTGCTTGGGCATGTTGGTTCCAACAGAAAGGTACTTTGGAACTAGTTAAAGCCGTCAAAGGAGCTACTGTTTTGGAAAAGGAATGGATGAATCTGCGATAGAAATTCGCAAAGCCCAAGAAAGACTGTAGCGACTTGACGTTATGTGGAATTGGCCAATTCAAGACGGCCTTTACCTTGGAACGACTCATTCGAGCACCTAGATTGGTAATGTCGTAACCAAGGAATTCCACTTCCTGCGAATGAAAGACACATTTTTCGGCTTTCACATAAAGGTGGTTCTCCCTAAGTCTTTGTAGGACTGTAGAAACATGTCTGACGTGTTCCGATAGAGATGAGGAGTAAATCAGAATGTCGTCCAGATAGACAACCACAAATCGGTCCATGATGTCTCTGAATATATCATTCATGAAGAATTGAAATGTGGCGGGAGCATTGCACAGACCAAAAGGCATCACCAAATATTCGTAAAGACCATACCGTGTCTTAAAAGCGGTCTTCCATTCGTCGCCTTCACGAATGCGAACCAAATTGTATGCACCTCGCAAGTCCAGTTTGGTGAAGTAGCTGGAAGTGCCTAACTGATCCAACAGCACGTTTATTAGCGGTAAGGGGTATTGGTTTTTGATGGTGATATCATTAAGTGCCCTGTAATCAATGCAGGGTCTGAGGTCTCCCTCTTTCTTAGGAACAAAGAATAGAGGAGATGCAGCAGGAGATTGCGAGGGTCGTATAAAGCCCATGGCTAGCGCCTTGTCAATGTATTCCTTTAACACGACATCTTCTTTAGGTGTTAAAGAATAAACACGGCCTGTAGGAATTTTGGCACCCGGAATCAGTTCGATAGGACAGTCGTACTGTCGATGAGGAGGTAATTGTTCTGCCTGGCCTTTATCAAAGACATCAGCATAATCAGCGTATTCGCATGGTATGATATTGTCGCATTGATGTACAACGCTGATAGCAGAATCCTCCACCACAGAGGCCAATATGTGTTGTTTATTTGACACCTCCTGACTGGTAAAGCAATGTTCGTTGCAATGAGTCGAAGGATATTGGAGCGATCCCGAAACCCAGTCAACAGTAGGATTGTGAAGGGTTAACCATGCAAGACCAAGTATGATCTCGTACTGCGGAGCAGCAATAACATCGAAGACGATTTCTTCTGAATGGTTATTTGATAACGTCATCCGAACAGGTACCGTCTCCTGGGTTACCATACCAGAAGTTAACACAGATCCGTCCACGGTATTCACCGTTTCAGGTTTTTTTTTGTTTACTAGGGGTAAGGAACGGTTCTTGGCATAGGTGATGTCTATATAATTGCTGGTGGCGCCAGAATCAACCATGGCCTTGGAAACCACTTCTCGCTCATCACAATGTAACGTCACCTGTACTATTACAGGTGCATGTTTAGGAATGGTACTGGAGTCCGATGAAACACTCGACATAGGGACTCCTGCTAATGTCGAGTTTTGGCGTTTCCCGCACGCTTGACGGGTTTTTTAGGACATGTTGCCAATAAATGCTCGGAAGAACCACAATACATACATAAGTGGTTTTTTCTTCGGTTCTCCCGTTCTGTATTGGACAATCGGCCTCTCACGGCGCCTATTTGCATGGGTTCAGGGTCGTTAGAGATGACTGCTGGTGTCTCTGACCGCCCCGAGACTGACATGAAGGGCTTTTTCTCTCCCTTTCGAGCATTCCTTCGGGCGTCGATTTGTAGAACCAAATCAAGCAGCTCTGGGAAACCCGTAGGAACCACAGGAACAGTAGATAAGGCGTCTTTCGGTTCTTCAGAAAGACCCTTGTAAAAAACAGCCGTTTTCTTGCTGTCAGGCCATTGGGTTTCCGCCGTCAGTTGATTGAACCGGGCGACGTAAGACATAAGGGGTTGGCTGCCTTGTTGTAGGTTAAGCAACTCCAAATCTGTGGCTTGAGTAGAGTAACGCATGTCAAAGACTTTACTCATAGCAGTCAAGAGATCGTCACAATCGTACAATAAAGGGCTATTAGTTTCCAACAAAGGGTTAGCCCAAGCAGCAGCCGTGCCCCCTAAATGGGAAAGCACGAAGGCTGCTTTTGTGGTTAGATCAGGAAAAGACGTAGGACGGCAAAGGAAATGGAGTCGGCACTGGTTTACAAAGGTTCTGTAGGTTTTGGGATCACCCGTGAACCTTTCTGGAGGGGCCAAGGGAAACTGAGTGGGCATAACCACGTTAATAGTCTCCTGTGGGGGTGCCGTAGTCCCAGATCCGGATGCGGTAGCCATCGGCGCTTGTGTTCCCTGAGGACTACCATGTAGGGCGTCTTGCATAACGTCCATACGGTGCCGTAACATGTCCTGTGCAGTAACCATTTCGTTTCTCAAATCGTGGATCAACTGTGTCAAAACAGTTAAAGGATCCGTACCCTCCATGGCTTCTGATTCTGTCAGAATGCACCAAAGTATCAACCGAAAAGGATACAATATTCAAAAGGATACAGGAGGTAGGGTCTTCCGGATCCCTGTTCACCCGACTTGATAGTCGTGAAGTCAACAAAGACCTTCCAAATGATACAACCCTCTGGCTGATAAAACAGGCAGAGCGATGGATCACTGGAAAGGGCGTGGGTAAGGTATAGTAATCCAGCCTAGGACAAATTAAAGTATCATGAATAACTGCTCCAACCTGAGTATGATGAGTTAGATAATGACAGGAATGATCACACTGACCTGTATCTCTGGGTAGAACAATCCAGAAGTCTCTTGATGGATTTGAAATGAAGAACAAAACGACAGGGAAGGGAAAATTAGTAAGGGAGACTTATCCCGGACGGAACGAGGCTCACGCTAGATACGGGTTGTATTCACCACAGGATAGCGTCCAAAGTTCAGTTCAAAGTCACTTCCAATAATCCTTGAAAGGCTTCCTTCCCACTTAGGGATCAATCCTTCTGTTAATTCCACAGATGCAGGAGTTAGAAGAAAATAGTGTTTGAAGACAACGTGAGCGTGTGGATTTACACGCGGGCAGGGTTCGCGTAGCCTTGGCCAGCCGCACTTGAAGACGAAGAGCGCGTGTGGATTTTACACGCGGGCAGGATTCACGCAGCCTGGGCCAGCCGCACTTGAAGACGAAGAGCGCGTGTGGATGTTACACGCGGGCAGGATTTACGCAGCCTTGGCCAGCCGCGTATGAAGACAAAGAGCGCGTGTGGACTTTACACGCGGGCAGGATTCACGCAGCCTGGGCCGGCCGCACTTGAAGACGAAGAGCGCGTGTGGATGTTACACGCGGGCAGGTTTTACGCAGCCTTGGCCAGCCGCGTATGAAGACAAAGAGCGCGTGTGGACTTTACACGCGGGCAGGATTCACGCAGCCTGGGCCGGCCGCACTTGAAAACGAAGAGCGCGTGTGGATGTTACACGCGGGCAGGTTTTACGCAGCCTTGGCCAGCCGCGTATGAAGACAAAGAGCGCGTGTGGATTTTACACGCGGGCAGGATTCACGCAGCCTGGGCCGGCTGCACTTGCAGACGAAGAGCGCGTGTGGAATAGCACGCGAAGGGATAGCTCCAGGAATCAGCGTGTGGCGGAACACACGCTATCGAAGGCCCAAAAGTAGCTGTAGGAATATACCAGGATGTAGATCAGAGGTTCAGCTACACGACGCCAATAGAGACGATCAGAAGCAGCGAGTGAAGTTTCTACGCTGCTTAAATACGTGATACCGTAGTTCACGTGACGAAGCAAAAGTCACGTGAAGTTAGCGACGTGAAGAGTGTAAACGTCGTTTTCCCGGTAACGTATCGAATAGCCTCCATTTGGAGTAGAACGGTCTAGCTGTTCTACGAGCGTAGCGTCCAGCATGCATGACAGCATCCTGCCCCTGCAGTCAGACAGCACCCCTCGCTTTAGGTATCCATTCACTAGAACCATTCCCTCTATCATTCCCACAATGGGAACATGTACAGTACGACTTATAATGGGTCTTCCTCTTTTCCTGGGTGGGAGGCTGTTCATTCGGTATGATCCAATTTGTTTGTGTAAAACTGTCCGTATGGACGTTTTGTTCGAACTTGGGAAGTACTGTTTGTTCGCAGCCTAATATACTGAACATGCAGAACGGGGCTGCGGGGTGTCCCCCACTCCCTATGTTCGGTATATAAGGCTTTGGGGGTTGGACATGGGAAGCAGATGACAGAAAAAAGGGGTGGGGACCCTGCAGCGTCAGCTCCGGCCCTATTTGAGGGACAGAACTGATGCTGCGGGGCAGTGGAATGAGTACCGGCGACCGGGTAAAAGGCAAGTAGGGGGGGGGGGATTGGGGTTGTTTGATTGAAGGTCAAACAGAGTTGCAGCGGAATCGATTACGATCCATTCCACCGCAAACTGTTTGACTTTGATCAAACAACCCATATCCGTTCATTCAGACACCTAGTCAGCATGGGAGCTTTGAGATATGGATGGCATTTTTCCACATTATTCCTGCTGCAACTAATGAGCTTTAGGCCCATAAATATCAAGTTCTCAGAACGTCAACAATAGTGAGGCCACAGCGGGTGATCTAAATTCAATCAGTACCCAATTCAACGCACTATCCCACTTAGGCAGTTTGATATGTACAATATCATCGTTTTTGATTGTCGCCGAACAGGGAATGGTTTTCCATAGAAAGAGAAGATATGTGCGGTAGAAGAAGGGACTCTCTCTTTTTGGATGAATTTCTTCCAGTTTTACTAGTTTGCCCATAGAGGAGAAGAAATTCACATCGGTTTGCGGCTTTTGAGGAATCTGGCAATCCAGAGGCTGACAGACCAGGGAGTGAATCTGTGGTGAAAACCAACAGATAACAAACAGCATTGTCTGTCGGCAGAGAATTTCCGGTGTCAGGTAATATTATCCCCACCAATAACATTGCCATATATTTGGTCATGGGGTAAGGCAATAGGCAATGTTATTAGTGGGGATAATTTATGGGGTTAGACCGGGGGTTGCAGGGGTGTGATGCTGGAAATGCATTGGAGGGACAGGGCCTCCCTGTCCTTGTCCTGTAGTCCTTTTTCATTTGTGTTCTGTATTGATTTCTGCCCAGGAGTCCATGTGGGCCTCCTAGCAGTGCAGCTCTTCCTGTTTTTGGTTTGGTGTACAGACCCATGGGATACCCTTATGGCACCCATGGGTGGGGGTACAACCTTGTGCCCCTAGTGTATGTTTTTGGGCACCTGTGTGTTGCCCACAGAGCAGGGTATGGGCTGGTGGCAGCTCCATGCTGAATTTGACAGGTGCTTTGAGTATCCTCCGTTTTAGGATACCCAGGCCCTGCCATTGGAATCATTTGATTCCTGATAGGAAACAAGATGGCCCCTGTGGCCTCTTGCTTTCTATTGCCTGTTACCTTGTTTTCCCAAAGTCCTGGGAAGCCTTTACTCTGTCGCTTCCCCCTGACTGGCTGTTGGGTGGAAGTTCCATATATGGTGTTGTTGTGAAGTCCAGGCCAGACTGACTGGAGCTTCCCAGTGACTGTATGTCGTGGATACACTCTGTGGGTGGGACCTGGGTGAATGGAGTGTGTCACCAATATACACTCCTTGTTGTGGATGTCTGGTTTCTAGTATGCAATACAATGACTGAGACAGCCCTGCCCGAAACTGGTATGAATGCAGTGTGTAGTGTTGAATGGCTGGGTACTTGTCCCAATACACATTCCTTGTTGTGAGTGTCGGAGAGGGAGGAGAATGACATGAATGCACTTTATGCCTGATTGGCTGACTGCTGAATGCCCTTCTGAGTGATTGGTTGCCTGAGTGTGAACCAGCAGAATGAATGGGAGATCAACTAGTATATCTGGGGGCCTCTCACTGCTAGAATTCGTTCTGAAGCTGAAGTTGAAACTGACGCTTAATCTCGAAGCCGAGCCTGAAGAAGAAGGTTGACTGCTGTCCCCCTTCACCGATATCTGAAAGCCGAAAGCCGTTGAGACTGATCCAAGAGAGGACCTGGTTAGGCGCCCTCTTCCTGTGCTCCGAGGGACCATCGAGCACCGCTAACCTTCGCCGAAGCGTCCTAAAAGTCAGACCCTCGACAGGCTGCCAACCGGAGACTGGGACTGCCTAGGAGAACCAAGATAAGTACCGGACATTCCGTCCACCGTCGACGACCAGGGTTCGCAGGTTTGCAAAACCACTGGATGCTCGTCGAAGCCGTGTTGTCCAGAAGAGGGGACCGATTGACGCCATGCCACCGACGACCAGAGCCACACCTTCCTTTGCCTAAGACTTTTGATTCACGGACGCGCTCGTCTGCAAGGCCGCCCGCCTTATCCCGCCGGAGAAGGCCAGGCCGTCGACGCGCCGAGGAGCATCTGCCGGTGGGTTTCCCGCCACCCAAAGACCATACAGACGCAGGACGACTCAATGCCCTTGCTGGGCCACAGTTCTTCACAAACTCTTTGCGGTCCTGAACTATCGACATCGAGGTTCCCCCGCACGCCTCTTCCTTGCAGGACATCTTTGCTCCATCGTCGACGAGCAACGCTGGGACCGAAGCTGCTGCCTCGACGCCAAGTTCGCTTTCTTCGAGGGATCTCGACGATCCGTGGCTCCTGCTTTAAAGGGAGCTGCTCAAGAAGGATCCGTCGACGACTCGTCATTGAACTCTGCTATTCCAGGTACATTGGGGTGGTAGAAACATTATAGAAGGAAATAAGACAAAGAGAACAATATATGGACTGGGCTTGTGATATATCTTTACTTTACAGGTTGCCCAGGTGGCGGTATCCCCACACAGAATTGTGTCTAGGTAACGGGGCCAGTATTCTGCCAATTGTTCTAAACCAACTGCTTTCCTCCTATGTCTATTGTTGGTTATCTTTATTAAGTGATTTGTGTGACATTTAACCAGAGTACAGTTGATGGATGCACTTTAATGAAATCTGATAATAATTGTGGTACCACTTAGAACTGTATATATTTGCCATTGTAGATTTACTGAGCACAAAACGAGTTATTGTGATTGTGTATATAACCTTGAACCTTGATTATATAAAGACTGTATTTTAACTAATACAGTGTGTGGGCATTCCTTTGTGGGTGCTTGGGGACTGTACTTAAGAACCAGCCTGCATCACCTCCTGAGAAGCTAGACCCTGATTGCTCATCCATTGCTACCAACAATAGAGAATCTTGGCTGGGGTCCTCTGCGCCTCTCCTCTACCATATAGAGAACAGAGGTACAGACACCACCCTCCAGTATTTACACTGGTGGCAGAAGTGGGATGCTTATGGTTTGAAGAATCAGTGTATAACCATGCCACTTACAAAATATCTGTACTTTGTTAAATTGAGGTTTAGTTGTGTTCAAGATAACTGCATTACAAGCAATGGATTCTATTACAATTGGTAAATTGACTAGGATGAGCTTAGAGGCTCTCCAGAGTGCTTGTGAAGCCAGGGAGTTAGACTTTGTGGATAATTCTAGGGCTGAGCTGATAGCTGCCCTGGTGGACTACCAGACTGATGGTGAAACTCTTGAAAGGGGGGATGCAACCAATGAGGACTCTGCCCCTCGGGTTGTTGCTGACTATGTTTCTGGGAATGTCACCATTCCTGCTGCCTCTGTTCCAAACCCCAGCAATTCCATGGAACTTGAGTTATTAAGGATGAAATTGGCCTTTGAATACCGCAAGTTGGAAATAGAAGCTGAGTTTAACAAAGAGGAGCTGGCACGGCAAGTGGAACTCAAGAATAGGAATCTTGAACTCAAAGACAAGGACACTGAATGTCAGAGAATCCAGCTAGAGAAAGCTAGAGTGGAGACTTCAGCCAAACCCGTTGAGAGTGTCAGGTCCCCAGCCACCAAGTTTATGAAAGATTTGGTTGATGTGTTTGTGGAGGGTTCAGATATCCTCCAATGGTTTGAAGCGTTTGAAATGGCTTGTGCAATTCATGATGTAGATAGGAGAGATTGGGCTAAGTGTTTGTTAAGCAGAATGCCTCAGACTGGATATGACTGTATTCTGAAACCAAGTGTGGAAGAAAGGGGTCAGTATGAGTGCATGAAGTCTGCTTTGATTGCCAAGTTTGGCAAGACACCTACCCAATACCTTAAAAGGTTCATGGATTTTAAGAAAAGAGAGAATGTGTCTTGGGTTGACTGGGTGAGTGCTGCGCACATGAACATGATGGGATGGATTGATGGATTTTTGAGCATTTTTTTGAAGCCTGTTCACCAGAGCTGCGTCGTATGTTGCTGACCAGAACAATTTGGATCTCTTTAAGCTGGCCAGGCTAGCTGACAAGTGGGTCTCCCATGGGTGTCCCCTAAGGACTCCAGTGGGAAGGACAAGGACAAAGAAAGGGGGACCTCTCAGAAAGCTGAGGAGTCCCAAAAGCAATCAGTTGGGTAAACCAAAACCTTCCTCTCCTAAAACCCAGAAATCTAGTGGGGATAAGTCATCTGTGGTTGGGAATAAGAGTAGTGGACCACCTGCTGCAAAGCAGGCTCCCAGTGGTTCCAGTACCGTACCCCGCAATCCTGGCACTTATTGGGAATGTGGGGCTCTGGATCACAAGAAGGGTGACTCCAAGTGTAAAGGTAAGGCACTTGGAGTACAGGCAGTTAGCCTGAGCTACCCTTACGCCATGTCTGAGGTGGAGGCCTCTGTCCTCCCCTCCTCTACCGGGATCACATTTGGTGCTCCTGTAGAGATTTCCTTAGTGTCCCTTGGGGCCTGGGACCAGTAGGCAGAAGTACTGGCGACTATCCCACAGAACACCCGTAGGTTTTTGAGAGGTTTCCTCTTGAATGGCCAGCCTTCTACTGGTTTGAGAGACACTGGGGCAAGCATGACAGTGTTAGACAGGTCCCTGCTCAAGCCAGAGGACTATGTAGGTTAGCTGGTGGACCGCCCAAATTATCGCCTGTAGCCTTAGTCACACTCATGATTGGAGACAAGACAGCAAAGCTTCCTGTCCTGGTTCAGGACAATGTCCCTGCTAACATTCTGTTAGGAAATGATCTAGTAGAGTTGGGGTTGATCTCGGATGGTCTATCCATGACTGCTGCTGCAGTCACTAGGGCACAGGTGACACAGGGTATGGCTGTGAGTCAGGTACCCGAGCCAAAGGTGAGGCCTAAGGCAAGAAGACGGAAGAACAAGAAGGCCACCTCTGGGAAGGGGGCTCCTTCTCTTCCTGCTGTTCCTACAGCACCCATTGGGATCAATGCTCCGGACGGGCTGGGTCCAGTGGACAACCCAAACTCAACTCCTGAGGGAGAAGAGACAGAAGACTCTCCTGTGGGGGAGGTTCTCAACCCGGAGGACCACCCTGACCTTCAATGCCTGTTGGCTGAAGGGGGACCCACCCGGGCATACTTCTGTAAGGGACAGAGAGAGTGCCACTCTCTCGAGGGTCTGAGGAAACAGGCCCTGTCCCAGGCACAAGAAGTGCCTCTGCCGTTCCGGATCTATGAGGAGGGTGAGCTCCTTGTTAGTGAGCCCACTAACCTTGAACCTGGTGCCCTCAAGTGGTTGGTGGTACCCAAGGTTTACAGTCCCTTCCTGCTGTAGCTGGTCATCTTGAGACCAAGAAGACTAAGCAGAGGCTCTCTGCCCATTTCTACTGGCCACAGAGATGGGAGTAGAAGTGGAGTCCCACTGCAGGACCTGGCCAACTTGTCAGTTGTCTGGCAAGACTGGAGGCAGTGTCATTGCCCCACTGCAGCCATTGCCAGTGGTTGGCACACCGTTTGAGAGGGTGGGCATCGACATTGTCGGTCCCCTTGACCCTCCCACTTCAGGTGGACATCGGTTCATCCTGGTCTTGGTTGATCATGCCACCAGGTACCCTGAGGCTATACCCCTTCGGACTGTTACTGCCAAGGTGGTTGCCAGGGTTCTCCTGGGCATTTTCACCTGTGTTGGATTCCCTAAGGAGGTTGTCTCTGACAGAGGATCCAACTTCATGTCTAGTTACACGAAAACCATGTGGAAAGAGTGCGGGGTAACCTATAAATTCTCCACCTCTTACCATCCTCAGACCAATTGTCTGGTTGAGAGATTTAATAAAACTCTCAAGGGCACGCTAGGCGCTTTGGAAGAGCCCCTAAGGAGGAAATGGGATCTCCTCCTGCCATGCCTGCTGTTCGCTTACAGAGAGGTACCTCAAAAGGGTGTTGGTTTCAGCCCCTTTGAGTCACTTTTTGGACATCCAGTGAGGGGGCCCCTTGACTTGATCAGAGAAGGTTGGGAAGCCACCCCTCCAGGTCCTGCCAACCAAGTGGGGGACTATGTGTTACGCCTCAGACGGAGGATGACACAGATGATGGTTCAGGCAACAGCGAATCTCAAGGCCAGCAAGGAACTGAATAAATACTGGCATGACCTTAAAGCCTTGCAAATGGATTGTACTGCGGGACAGGAAATCCTTGTGATGGAGCCTTACAAGCCTAGAGCTTTGGCAGACAAATGGACTGGACTCTTCAGGATCATCTCCAAGATGGGCAAAGTCAATTATCTGGTTGACACAGGAGTCCCTGCGGTAGCCCATCAGGTATTCCATGTTAACAGGCTCAATTGTTTCCACGGGCGAGCAGAAGTCTCATGTCTCTTGCTAGGTTCAGAGCAAGAAGAGGATGAGAGTGAGCCCCTTTCTGATTTACTTCATAGCAACCTTCAGGATGGCTCAGTGGAGGGAGTACATCTCTCTCCCGATCTGATGACAGAGCAGCAGAGGGCCTGCAGGGCTTTGCTCCGGCAGCATGCCTCTCTGTTTTCACTGACACCAGGCCTTACACTGTGGTGTAGGCACGAGATTGACACTGGTGACAGTGTGCCTGTCAAAACCAGGTGCTACATCATGTCAGATACCGTTAAGAACCACATCCAGGTCGCCAAGATGTTGGATGTGGGTGTTATTGAACCCTCAACCAGTCCCTCATCCAGTCCCGTGGTCCTTGTCCCCAAGGCAAGTTCCCAGGCAGGTACCAACGATTGGAGGTTGTGTGTGGACTACAGAGGAGTCAATGCCGTCACCAAAACTGACGCGCACCCATTGCCCCGGGCTGATGAGCTTGTGGACACCATAGGTGCTGCCAAATTTGTGAGCACCTTTGACCTTACCTCAGGCTATTGGCAAATAGTTCTGACGGACCATGCCAAGGAAAAGACGTCATTCTCAACACCTGAGGGACTCTACCAATTTAGGGTCATGCCTTTTGGGTTGAAGAATGCCCCTGCCACCTTCCAGAGATTGGTCAATCATGCGCTCAGTGGGCTGGAGGCCTTTTGTGTGGCCTACTTGGACGACATTGCTGTCTACAGTTCCACTTGTGAAGAGCATTTGACACATCTTGATAAGGTGTTGCAGGCCTTGAAAAGGGCTAACCTCACTATCAAGGCCACCAAGTGCCAGATAGCTCAGGGGAAAGTCACGTATCTTGGTCATGAGGTAGGAGGGGGTCAAATCCAACCTCTCCCCAGTAAAGTACAGGATGTACATGACTGGGAGACTGCCACTACTCAAACCCAGGTGAGAGCCTTTTTGGGCCTCATTGAGTATTATCGCAATTTCATGGTGGACTATGGAACCATAGCTGCACCACTGACAGCTCTGACTTCACCCAAACAGCCTAGGAAGGTTAATTGGACTGAAGACTGTCTGAGGGCCTTTGATGGCTTGAAAGAAAGTCTGCGTAGGGCACCTGCGTTGTGTGCACTTGACTACAGCAAACCCTTTATCGTCCAGGCGGATGCCTGCAACACCAGAATTGGAGCTGTCTTGTCCCAGTTAGATGACAAAGGGAGGGAACATCCGATCATATTCATCAGTAGATAACTCAAGGGTAGAGAACTTAGGTGGGCTACTGTTGAAAAGGAATGTTTCAGTATAGTTTGGAGCCTTAGGCGTTTTAGGCTCTACCTTACGGGGTTTACCTTCAAGGTCCGAACAGATCATAAGCCCCTAAAGTAGCTTATGCAGATGAAGGGTGAGAACCCAAAACTGCTCAGGTGGTCCATTAGCCTGCAAGGGCTAGACTTCACCATAGAGCATAGACCAGGGAAGAGTCACGATAATGCAGATGGCCTTTGGATGAGGGTGTCTATCCCATGGGAGATTAGGCACCCTAACCCTCTAGGGGTGGAGGGGCGACGGTGATGCTGGAGGGACAGGGCCTCCGTGTCCTTGTCCTGTAGTCCTTTTTCATTTGTGTTCTGCATTGTTTTCTGCCCAGGAGTCCATGTGGGACTCCTGGCAGTGCAGCTCTTCCTGTTTTTGGTTTGGTGTACAGACCAATGGGATACCCTTATGGCATGCATGGGTGGGGGTACAATCCTGTGCCCCCAGTGTATGTGTTTGGGCACCTGTGTGTGGCCCACAGAGCAGGGTATGGGCTAGTGGCAGCTCCATGCTGAATTTGACAGGTGCTCTGAGTATCCTCCGTTTTGGGATACCCAGGCCCTGCCATTGGAATCAGTCGATTCCGGATAGGAAACAAGATGGCCCCTGTGGCCTCTTGCTTTCTATTGCCCGTTACCTTGTTTCCCCAAAGTCCTGGGAAGCCCTGACTCTGTCCCTGCCCCCTGACTGGCTGTTGGGTGGAAGTTCCATATATGGTGTGGTTGGGAAGTCCAGGCCAGACTGGCTGGAGCCTTCCCAGTGACTGTATGTTGTGGGTACACCCTGTGGGTGGGACCTGGGTGAATGGAGTGTGTGACCAATATGCACCCCTTGTTGTGGCTGTCTGGTTTCTGGTATGCAATACAATGATGGAGACAGCTCTGCCTGAAACTGGTTTGAATGCAGTGTGTAGTGTTGAATGGCTGGGTACTTGTCCCAATACACATTCCTTGTTGTGAGTGTCTGAGAGGGAGGAGAATGGCCTGCATGCACTGTATGCCTGATTGGCTGACTGCTGAATGCCCTTCTGAGTGATTTGTTGCCTGAGTGTGACCCAGCAGAATGAATAGGAGATCAACTAGTATATCTGGGGGCCTCTCAGTGCTAGAATTCGTTCAGAAGCTGAAGTTGAAACTGACGCCTAATCTCGAAGCCGAGCCTGAAGAAGAAGGTAGACTACTGTGCCTTTCGCCGAAATCTGAAAGCCGAAAGCCGTCGAGATTGATCCCAGAGAGGACTTGGTTAGGCGCCCTCTTCCCATGCTCCGAGGGACCATCGAGCACTGCTAACCTTCGCCGAAGTGCCTTGGATGTCAGACCCTTGACAGGCTGTCGACCGGAGACTGGGACCACCAAGGAGAACGAAGATAAGCACCGAACATTCTGTCCACTGTCGTTGACCAGAGTTCGCAGGTTTGCATAATCGCTGGAGACCTGTCGAAGCCGTGTTGCCCAGAAGAGGGGACCGCTTGGCGCCGTGCCACCGACGACTGAAGACGCACGGTCCTTTGCCTAAGACTTTTGATTCATGGACGTGCTTGTCCGCACCGCCGCCTGCCTTATCCCGCCGGAGAAGGCCAGGCCGTCGACACGCCAAGGAGCATCCGCTGGTGGGTTTCCCACCACCCAAAGACCAAAGAGACGCCGGACGACTCGACGCCCTTGCTGGGCCACAGTTCTTCACAAACTCTTTGCTGTCCTGAACATCAACATCGACATCGAGGTGCCCAGCACGCCTCATCCTTGCAGGACGTCTTCGCTCCATCGTCGACGAGCACGGCTGGGACCGAAGCTGCCGCCTCGACGCCGAGCTCGCTTTCTTCGAGGGATCTCGACGGTCCATGGCTCCTGCTTTAAAGGGAGCCGCTGCTGCTGCCTCGACGCTAAGCTCACTTTCTTCGAGGGATCTCAATGCTCCATGGCTCCTGCTTTAAAGGGAGCCGCTCAAGAAGGATCCGTCGATGACTCGTGGTCGAACTCTGCTATTCCAGGTACATTGGGGTGGTAGAAACATTATAGAAGGAAATAAGACAAATAGAACAATATATGGACTGGGCTTGTGATACATCTTTACTTTACAGGTTGCCCAGGTGGGGGGATCTCCACACAGAATTGTGTCTAGATAACAGGGCCAGTATTCTGCCAGTTGTTCTAAACCAACTGCTTTCCTCCTATGTCTATTGTTGGTTACCTTTATTAAGTGATTTGTGTGACATTTAACCAGAGTACAGTTGATGCACTTTAATGAAATCTGATAATAATTGTGGTGCCACTTAGAACTGTATATATTTGCCATTGTAGATTTACTGAGCACAAAGTGAGTTATTGTGATTGTGTATATAACCTTGAACCTTGATTATATAAAAACTGTGTTTTAACTAATACAGTGTGTGGACATTCCTTTGTGGGTGCTTGGAGACTACACTGTACTTAAGAACCAGCTTGCATCACCTCCTGAGAAGCTAGGCCCTGATTACTCATCCATTGCTACCAACAATAGAGAATCTTGGCTGGGGTCCTCTGTACCTCTCCTCTACCACATAGAGAGCAGAAGTACAGACACCCCCCTACAGTCTTTACAGGGGGTGTCCCCCGCTCCATTAAAAAAATGATAGGGGGTTGCGGGGGGTGTCCCCCGCAGGTTTCATTACTTAGTATCGCTGCAAAAATATGGCGATATTTTTGTATGCCGATATTTTTGCCGGGATATTAACACATGGAAACGAATTCCCCTGCCAAGAATAGAATGCTGCAAGTTTCCCAAGAACAAAGACTATTCAATGAACTGGAGAGTGTAGAAAGCTTCACCTGTGTCTGTGGTCAGTATTAAGCTCTCAGCTCAGCGCAAAATCCTCAAGGTTGGTCAGAGGAACAATTCCAAAATGCATACTGGCAGACCGGCCAGATATATGCTTGGCCCAACCTCCTGAGCCCAAAACAGCCCCTTGTGTGCTCAGGTGAGCCAACCAATTCCAGCTCTCTCTCTCAATCACCACTCACAGGTGTAGATCATTCCTGGAAAGAACACTTCGGGGGAGCAGGGAACAAACTATAAATGCAAGCAACCCCAGTTGCTGAGTGCATGTTGCAGGAGCAAGAGGCTTGTTTTCGGAAAAGGCTGGAGAATGGTGAGTGCTGGAGAAGGAGGTGGATGGAGAAATGGAGAGAGCTGAAGAGGTGGCGGCAGGGGAGAGGTGGAGGAGGTGAGATCAGAAGAGAAAGGGGTGGCAGTGACATACTTGGAAGAGGTAGTAACAGGTGAGGAGAAAGTGGTAAAGGAAATAGTAGTGCAAGAATTGGAGGAGAGTTTACTTAGTAGAGGGGGTGGTTATGAAGAGAGCATCCCAGGGTGGTAGGGATGGGTTGGTAGCTCGGAAAATAGAAAGAGGTGGTAGAGAGGAGGTGGTAGCAGTAAAGACCATCCCAAGTTGGTAAAGAGGAAGGGGAGGTGACCGGAAGAGTCTGAGGTGGTGGCCAGGAGGTAGTGCTATAAATATTGGCCAGAGTGGTAGTGAGAAGATGGTGAAAGGCAAGGAGGAGTTAATCAAGAAAGTAAAGGAGGGGTGATCTGGGAAGCCGAGGCAGTTGTTAGACACATCTCAGAGCAAGGGGAATGAGGAGTATTCGAGTGAGGAGAACCAGAGCGAAGAACATTATAGTGAAGTGGTTGAGGAAGAAGAGGAAGAGGGAAAGGAGGAAACGCTAGTCTGGTGAATAAGAGGAAGAGAAGGAAGGAGACAGCGACTAAACAGAGAGAACAGAGCTTTATTGAAGAACTAATCCATGAGGCAGGGTATAGGAAAAGAATTTGTCAGCCAGAGGGGGGAGGCTTCAGATATCAGACTCGAGTCAGTTCTAGAACAAGGTGGCTCGCACTTCTCCTCCCCTTCCCCTGGCACTTTTCCCCTTACCTCTGCCCCGCACGTGCGCGATCTCAATTTCACCTGGCCTAGTTAGATTGTTGTCTTGGCCTCCCTGTTCCCCCCCTTGCCTCATCGTGCCTTGAAACACTTGTGTATAAGCACGCTATAAATAAAATATATCATAAAGGAGAAAGCTCCAGCCAAGGCCAGTGTGCCTACTGTTAGCTTAGAGAGGGGGTGTGGAGGACCTACTAGAACAAAGGACAAGCAGGTGGTTATCCTTCTGCCTCTCTCCTGGGTGTTCCGTACGCTGTCCTGGAAGACAGCAGGAGAATCTTGCAAGCTTTAAAGACTCGGTAGGCCAGGGGTAAAACGCCACAGAAAGCCCACACCTAGAGTAACACCACACCTAGAGTAACACCAAAGAGCACAATTCGGACACCCCTATTATTTGGTGAGTTTTCAAAGCCGGAGGAGTCCAAGAGGTGAGGCCCACTCCTGTGGACACAAAGAATCTGGACATAATCCTCAAATACCCAATCAGGTGCACCGGGCAGGAGTGAGAATTTACTGTAGGCGAGACCAGTTGGACCATTATAAGGCATGGGTCTCCTCACAAGAAATAAGGATGATGTTTCAGTGTGCCCCACTTCTACGAAGATCCTAAATAAACCATTGAACCAAGGTTACATATATCTAGGTGTCCTCCTTAATTACATGCGTCATAGGTGACACTCCCCACCCACCAAGCATGTCATGATTTGATCCTCTTACACCAGAAGACCTGCTGACTGTGATCTAGATGCTGTTCAAGGGTCTCACTGGATTTAGACAGATTTTATTTTTATTGCATCAGTTTACAAAAGTAGATGTGACAATAAACATATTTTATTACATAGGCAGAATAATTGGGCGAAAAAAGAGATAGTATATAGTGTATGTTTGGTACTGAATATGAGGCTAGTGTACATAGTTTTGATATTTTCTTTTGGAAGAGCAGCAGAAAAATGAAAATGAAAAATTAAGAAAAGTGGAGGTTTCAATGCACAGTGGCCATTCTTGGGGGGCGGGGGGTGTGGGGGGGGTTGCGTACTGTGGCCATGTTTATCTCTTCTTCTTTTTGCCAGCAGTGCCAGCTTGTTTGGTGGTGGCAGGTGGCGGGGCGGGGACTACGGGCTCGTCTTTCGTCGGTGTCGATGTCTGGCCACTCCTGGTCTCTTCTGTTCCATCTTTCGTCACTTGAGGCGCCTCGGCGAGCGCGGCAGCTGCTGCTCGCTCCGCCTCCTCCTCGGCCCGCTTGGCCTGCTCGGCCTCTGCTTTCTTCAAAGCTCGAATCCTGAAATAAATAGTATAGGTTTTAGAAAAAATACAGTTATTTTACATGCATTTAACCGCTGTAATAAAATATTTCTCAGTTGAATTCTTGCATACTGTAGTCCTGGAAAGACTAAAGTCAACCTTATACTTGATTTTTATTTTTTTACATTTGTATAACGCACAAACAGCCCTTGGTCATCGAGGCGCTGTTACTTGTGGTGATCTTAGGTACAAGGAAATAGTAGTACATGTTAATACTATACACATGTACATTACAGGCATTTACACCATATTATTATGTCAGGTCAAATGACCTACTGTACCAGAAATACATCTGTTAAGTAAGCAGAGCCAATCCCTTCCCTTCTTAAAATAAGTCTTCTGTTTGGCAGCCACTGGTTCCAGTCAACCAGTGCTAAGCTGCAACCAGGGGTTCACTGTCGCCACTGTACAGAAACAAGCATTGGCGAAGCCAAGCGTTTTGGTTTGTGTATTAGGCATTTGCCAGGCGCTGCTAATAGATGCCCAGCTACTCGCACCATGCTGCACCTGCTCCCATCAGTCGTGGCCAGTTAATACCACTATGGCAGTGCCTGGAAAATGCCTTTCCCATGCCCACACAAAAGCCCAATCTGTTGCCATTGCCCATGCTTGTTTAGAGATGCAAGCCTTTTGAAGTCATATTTATTTAATTTGCCATTCTTAAAAACATGTACACTGCAATAAATTATCTCACAAAAACCTTCTAGTGAGAAAAAAGACCAGTAACCTGTTCTATGCAATGTCGTCCACTCAAGAGAGTCTACATACAGTAACATGTTCCCGCTCTGTGCCATGTAGAGGAGACATCTTCATTTGCATATCGGCCTGGTCATGGCGATGAGGGCAGTAGCTCAACGGAACGCCAGGAGATTCTTCTCTGAACAGGAGTACCCGCAGCAACTGCACACATGCTTGTGTCTTATAAGGCACCATCAATGTGGTGAATAACAATCCCAGAGAGCATCTGTAGTGTGTCCCCAAAATGCACATACGCATTCTAAACTCTGCTGACGATTCTCCCACACCTTGAACGAATCGGTCCCCCGAAGGGCGTTCATCCACAGCGCTTTGAGACCATACCAATGGGAATAGGCGCTATCCATATGACAATTACATAACCGAATGTCTATAGTGCTAACAGGAGGACCTCCTGTGGCAGCACACTCCTTTTAACACAACACACACACAACTAAAGGGAAGTTCTGATAGTTACGTTGAACACAGCAAACCTCAGCAATGCATATGGATCAGGGTTTGCAAACGTAGGTTTTCTTTGCCCTGCTTTGTGGGGCAGGCTATGGAACCAGGAAAAATAATGTAATACAGCACAAAAGTGAATGCCACATCTAATGCAGCCAATCACTAAAAAACAAGACGTGCTTTTAAAAGTAGCATTCACAAATCTCTCCCCCTTCTCCCAACTCAGAGAGTTCCACTCATCCCACAAAATGGCCGCTGCTATAAGAGAGCTTCCACAAGGATGCACTGGCTCTGCATCCGAAGCAGACGTCCAGCACCAGGGCCCATCTCTCTGATGAACAGGCATTCTTTTTCAAGACCTCCTGTGGTGCAATTATTGTCACAAACATGAGTGAGCCTGGGCCTCAATAAACATGATAGGCATGTACTCTTGAGAATGTGAAACTAAGAAAGTCACTCACATTGGATTTGCTTTTTGCCAATGCATTAAGCTTTGTAATTGTGCATGATGTACGAAATTGATGTTACACCGTATGAATGCCCCTGTTTAATGACTGAAGAATGGCCGATTCCCATTGTCACTTAAATAATGTTTCCATAGTGACATTAGAGCCATAGTATTGTAAAGGGTTTGATTCTATTTCTAGCAGATGTCTTAGGCGGCATGTCCACACATGGCATCCTGGTGACATGGCCCTAGCCATGGGAGGTGGCAGTGCTGGACCTGCATACATCTATCTCGTGCATGTGTGCCACTGAGGAGAGAGCTGCACGCCTGCAGAGTACCCATTGCCAAACAGGCTTGCAATGTAAAGTTCTGTCTCGCGTATAATTGCAGAGCTCTCATCTGCAATCAGTTGCCATAGGGACAAATAGCTGTGTATATACGCAGTTTGCTACATCTACTACGGCAGTGCCCCCGTATTAGCCGAACCCATTTGTTCTGATGCCAGCAGCCACATATTCACTGATATAGTAAATCACACAGCACCCCACATCCAAGGATGTTGCGGCGCTAGTCATCACTGCAAATAAATGTCCATTTCCCTGCTAAAAAAAAAACGCACAGTCAGGGACGTCATTTGGGGGTCGCCAGAGGTCGCAAGAGAGACTGCTGCCGATTGGCCAGCGACCTCGGTCAATCTCTTGCGACCTCTGGCGACCATCCAATCAGAGGAGGGGGCGTGGCCACAACTTTCTTGCCGTACTGCGTGGTCCTCCACTTGCAAGATGTGCGTGGCGCTCCTGAGCTCCAGCGCTTCCAGCAACAAGGCCCGGTGAGTACCCAGACTCCGGTAGGGGTGGCAGACAGTGGCTGTGTGTAAGACTGAGAGGTGGGGGGCGGGTGTGTGCGCGTGGCTTGCTGTGGCATGTGTGTGGTTGGTGCTACTGAAGCCCAGCCTTCGCCTGCGGCCGCGGCGCAGGCTGAGGTCGGGTGTGTGCCAGGTCGGGTGCCATGACACAACCAGTTTGTTTGTTTGTTTGTTTATTATTTATAGCGCGCACCAAACCCGAGGGTAACCGGGCGCGTTGTTCAAGGATACTTTAAACTTTACAGGTTACGCATACTTACAAATGGTGGTTATACATAGTAGAAATTACATAATGCAGGACAATAGGGAGAGTATACATTGTGCATAATATAAACATATAACATAATATATACAGGAAATATGCAGTAGGAAGATAGAGAGTATTTAGTTATGTACATAGTACGACTGTAGGACAGTAGTTATATTAGTGTAGGGCGGGACTATCGGTCATTTTCTTTGATCCAGTTGATACAGTTGGATCTGAAGAGGGCGTAGGATTGGGTAGATCTCAGGACGGGCGGGAGGGAGTTCCAAAGCTGGGCAGCTTTGACCGGGAAGCTATTTCCTCCGGCCGTACTTAGTTTGAATGGGGGGATCACTAACTGGTTAGAGTATGCTTCTCTAGTGGGTCTAGTGGAGATTTTTCTGTTGAATCTAGCGGCTAGGTATTTGGGTGCTAGATGGTTGATACTTTTGAAAGTTATCAATGGTCCGGAATTCGCCTGTGGCAGCCGCGGTGCTACCGCAGGCCCTGGGCCACAAGCAGACAGCACCGACTCTGAGACATAAATATAAAATGTTCTGCTAAAGATGTTTCTCATACATTCATAGTCAATGTTTTAATGTACAATGTCTGATGCTAAATGCAGAAATCATTTTGTATAAGATTTCACAAATCCGAAAAGAAACCAGGGGTTGTCGCTAAGTAAGGCACACTTTTTGCAGCAAGGTTGATATTGGCGGTCCACACTTATAATGAAAACCTCAAGGAGTCGTGTGTGTGTGTAAGTGGAGTGTGAGGGACATCAATGTTTTTCTAAAATACGTTTCAGCGTAACAGCAGCTCTGCTAAGGGCAGATACTATGTCGTTCAACCACCAATAAATAGCCCTTTTCAGTTCTTAGAAGTACTAACAACGAATTTGTACAAGAAAGGAAAGGATTGCACATTTTACATTCAAGTGCAATTTATTGATTTATGTATGTAATGTATTTCTATTTTACGGCAGTTTTGAAAACCTGACTGGATATTAATTAATAAGTGCGTCATCGAGCCTAACGCTAAACCAGTCAACACACATGCCCACAACGGACTTTCTTACAAAAACTCCTCTCCATTTAAGATGACACCGGCACAGTTTGTTTCACCAAAGGCCATGGTGGAACGCACGAGGAAGCGCATAACGCTATTTATTTTCTTTACCTCATCCACAATGACACTCTGTTCCCCCCTGCAGAAGGCAAACAGCTAGGGGAATGTGCAGTAGCCAGGCTCCGGCATGGCCCAGAGAAGAGGGACTACATGTCCCAGAGTGCTCTGGCTGTGCAGGCACCTGGCAATTTCGGCCATGCAACAATCATTACACCGAGGACATACGCTCCTGCGGTTTACAGCCCTGCATCTTTCCTGTGCCATAACCTCTCCGACTCCGTGGTGTATCTACAGTGCAGCATTGCCTTCACACCATGCTGTCGCTTGACAGCACACACTCTACTTTCTACTAGAGCCACCTTCACCCCCAGCTTTATTTTTCATCTTCATCACCTGCCATTAACACCCTCTCAGCATTTCATCCTGGCTCCTCATCTCAGCATTTCATCATGGCTCCACATCCTCGTCGCCATAAGCAATATGGACCTTGACAATGCTACATATGGTTATCCATTCTTGGATGAAATGTCACAATACAGTGATATTGTAATTATATTTTTCGTAGTGTACTGAGGGATAATGCTTTATCGGGCCACTCCTGTGATGTCGTATGGGGGTGTGGACGCATGACATCACTTAATGTGATGTCATGTGGGGGCGTGGCATTGTGATGTCACTTCCACTACCCCTGGCATTTTGGTGAAATAACGTCCCTGCGCACAGTATCATGTAATAGCCTTCTCCTGCAATGCAATGTGCGCTCTATCATGCTGAGAAATCACTCTCCCAAATTATCAGACAACCTAAAGCGCTCTGGGGCCATGGTGATCGCAGGAACTATAAACCTAACTTGTTAGCAACACTAGTGCACAATGCGCTGTAACTGAACCCATTCCTATTGGGACACCCCACATTTATTGTTCCCGTTTAAAAATAATCAATGTTTATATTCTTAGGTAACTGCGTCAAAAGTTATGTAGCAGTACCACCAGCTGTCCTCAGAGGCACATGCACGATTAGCTGAAATGGGTGCAGCAATCGAAATAAATGAATGCCGCTAAAGAGGCGTCTGTAAATTGCCTCATAAATCAGAGATTGCACTGCTGGCAGACCGTCCAGGCAAATGGAGCAGGGGCATTGCATAGCAGGGGCTGTTAGCCTCGAGCTGCATCTCTGTGCCGGCTCCGGCTACTGGTCTGAAAAAGCCCTCAGGACTAAGCCAGGAGGGCAGATTGAAAAGTACTCCCAGAAAACCTCCTTTCCCAGACCAGCAAAAGATACATGTTGAGGGTACGTTTCTGTAGAGGTTATATGTCCACGCAGCCAAGTAACTGTGAACGGTTGGACCACGATTGTTAGCTAGTTAACCCAGCTCCGGGGTTTGGGGGCGGTAGGGGGGATCTAAGGCACCCTTCTTTCAGAATGTTATGCTGTCACAATTTTCTGTAGCCCACTGATCGACAACTGCTTTACTATATATTATCCAGTGAGGAAACCGCAAATTGGATGATGTAGGTTTACATGTGGCAGTGGCTACACCAAACGCCCCTCAATTCGCCCAGGCCACTCCCACTACATGGAAGATCTCATCATAGCTGAAAAACAAGGGAGCGCAAATCTAGTCATCAGCTCCAGTAAAAGGGAACACAAAAGGGGGTCT
This sequence comes from Ambystoma mexicanum, assembly GCF_040938575.1. Lineage (NCBI taxonomy): Eukaryota > Metazoa > Chordata > Amphibia > Caudata > Ambystomatidae > Ambystoma > Ambystoma mexicanum. Next base: position 1,301,923,327 of record NC_090923.1, on the reverse strand, counting down.
ACTTAACGCCATAGATTGGAGCAGGGGAGGAGATAGTGCAGTTTATGGTGATTTTAGGCTGATGGGAACGAATCCTCGCCCTAAAGCAGTGGGCACGACTGGCTGCACAGAAAGCCGAAAGGCAACCCAGGCTCTCTGTGGATGGGAACGCCTTCACTAGATTGGTGCCAACACGCCGCCCAACTGCACTTGGCGTCAGCAGTAAATCATTTGGGAATTACACACTTGACATTTTGTATTCAATTCATATTTCGAGCCTGGTCCTCGGGAAATCCTCGGGGACGTATTTCAATGGAGACTTGAGGCGCGCACGGAGTGTTTGGTCCCAAAATGTCCTTCCTTTGAACTTTCTAATGCTGCCCGCTGTGCAAGGAGGTCTGCGCAGCGCATCCCTCGAAGCTGCGGGATTGGGAGGTCCCGTACTGCTGCACCGAAACGGGCAACACGAGGGTACTGTCCAACTCTCCATCGATAGACGAGATATATTTTCAAATAAAAGTGGCCCAGCTCCTCCCAATTGTGGTCTAGAGGAAAGGGGAGATAGACGTCAATGAGAGACGCTGTGTCATAGGTAAAGGAAGGCGGTCCAGCAGTTGTTCCGTCTCCTCAAGGCAGCAGGGCACCCAGCAGCCTCACGCACTGAGGCACGCACCGTGAGCCAACCGCACTGCGCCGTCTGGACAAACCATCACACGTACACATTAAGAGGCAAAAATGTCGCCTTATTTTTCTCACAGTCCTTACCTCAAACAATAAGTCAAAGCGCTGCCAACTGGCTGGAGCAGGCTTTCAAACTGTGCATGGCAAAGGACGCCGAGGCGTCTAGCAGAGCCCTAGGGATTATCCCGGCTTTCCCGCCCAAGGATCCCCGCCGGCGTTGCGCTCTAGCATAAGCGAGCACTGGCTATAGAAGCATGGGGTAATCCAGCACAAAGAGGAGCTGCACATTTCTCCAACGGTTACCAGAAACACGATCGGGTTGACTTGACTTTCAGCGCCACCTAATAGCCAAAACTAAAAATGAGCAAACCACATTCTTGACAAAGAATAGCGTGGCCTGAACACGAGAGCACATAGGATAGCACGCAGACGTGTGGGAGACCAACTGGAACCACAAAGCACAATAGTTGGTAACACAACAGAATGCTCAATTATAAAGGGCAATAAATGAGCAAAAACTCAATTTTTTTCTTTTAAAAACCAATAAGTACGGGATTAAAATGTAATAAAGCTAGGAAAATGGTCCAATCGATTTAAGGATTAAAAGAAACCTTTAATTACGAAGGAATCGGCGAGAGGTGCTAGTCCCGAATCAAAGTGAGTAGTTGTATTTTCTCATTCTAAACACTGGACTGGATGATCGGCCCAAGCCAAGCATAAAACAACATGAACTCTTGCGAGGATTTACAGTCACAAAAGAATTACGCCTACATATCTTACTTACAACACGTTCCCCATACATGCCAACTTTCTGTGACCAAAAATCTGTAGGATTCTTCAAGTTTCAAAAATGATGACACCACACAAAAAGTCATGTGAATTATCATAAACACAGCATATTCATTTTCAAATGTAATACGTAGACATTCTATACCCCAACCATTGGTAGCCTGACCGCTATTCTTCACATTCACTAGAATGGCATTTTTGAGACATTTTCTTGTTGAACTTTTTACCACTTTCTTTTACCGCAAATCTATATGTGGTAAAATAGGGGATGGGGTATAGTGGGGGTGGAGTTGTGGGTGGAAGGAGAGGTGCTGGGGAGTCTCCCCCTGCATTGTTCAGTAAAACAACCTGGTGCAATCAGCACAAGAAATCCAGAGAAACTACATTTGGTGAAAACAATTCAAGGAAACCTAATAAATCTGCATGACAAACATATTTAACTTCTCAACTCCAGTGGCAAATACAACCAATCACACACTTGAGGAAAATATTTTAAGTGGTCAAATCTGAAACTGTTCTTTACAATGTATAATTTGGAGTTAATACCTGGTAAAGTGGCAGAATTTCAATTGTTATAATCACACAGAACCGACACAGCCAGGCAGTGTTCTGTTTGCCTTTGACTTACTGCCCTCAAAACATAGGCTTGTCAAATCAAATATCAAGTATACAATTAAATGTATTAGTTTACACATTTTAATTACCTGAAAACAGACAATCAGATGAAAGGCATTTTTAGTAGGGTGACCAGACTTTTAAAATAATAAACCAGGACGGGCCACTAACATAGAGGTAGGACTACAGTTTCAGAAAACAAACATAAAAGAAGGACTAAAACACACACACGACTCCAACAAAACTGTAGTCCTACTTCTATGTCACTGCCTTTTCCACGCAAAGTACTGTTTATTAGTCCGCCATCCCTCAAATCCCGGGACAGGGTTTCAAAAGTTAAAAAAGTCTCGGGACAAAGGGTAAATTACTGGGACAGCCCCGGCAAAACATCTAGTCACCCTAATTTGTGGCTATAAGCAGCTTCCTGCAGAAACTAGCACTTATTCAGTGCACCAGAGCTTGACTGGAGTGAATTATCTCTGCACGGACATACTGAGAGCCCTATTCTCATGCACGTCTTAAGTACCGAAAAGGACGTTAAAAGGCTTAACCACCTTTTTGGTACTTAAGACCTATTCTGAAGGTGGCGCATTCCTCCGAAGTCGGAAGGAATGTGGCACTTTCGGAACACATGTGGCGGTGCTGGCTTGGGTTGGAAACCAACCTAGCAACCGCCATATTCGTAGATGGGCTTTTTGGAAGCCTATTCTTGTGGCACTCAGCCAGTTTAATATGTGCGTTAAACTAGCGGACATATACGGTACCCTTTTGGTGCCGTTAAAGTGGAGGAGTGCCACAAGAAGCCTTGTTTGTTGTAAATGAAAGTGTTCAAATACACCCGTGTGTTGTATATGGACACTTTCATATACACCAAAGTAAGCAACTTCAACGTTGCTGCAACGTTGAAGCTGCTTGCTTTGGTGTATATGAACACTTTCATTTACACTTGCATACTGCAACGTTGAAGCTGCTCGCTTTAAATGAAAGTGTTCATATACACCGCAAGGGTGTAAATGAACACTTTCCTATACACCAAAGTAAGCAGCTTCAACATCCTGCAATGTTGAAGCTGCTCACTTTGGTGTATAGGAACGTGTTAATCTGTGTTCTCGGCAGCATTTTTGTAAAATAACGAATATGTCGTTATTTTGCAAAAATGCTGCCGAGATTGTACTGCGCCCGTAACACCTTAAAACAGGCGCAATCCACACAGGGCACTGTCGTGCTCTACGAGGACGCCCAGGCCCACTTGAGAATACTAGTGGAACCTGGGCGTCCTCTTTTGGCGCAGTGAATCGTGCTGTTTAGCACCTTCACTGCGCCAAGTTGAGAATGTGGGCCTGAGAGAGCTGACCTCAGGCAGGAAGCTCTGGGGCACAGGCTATGTGGCAGCAGTGGTCGTGGTGAGCAGGAGCGGTGCTCCGATACTTTATTTTTGGCAGTTTCACCGTTCCTACGCTTTTATTCTAAAAAATAAACCATTCCAGAAGGATTTGTTTTATCATGTATCGGAATCGGGATCAGATTTATTTTCTAGAAGTATGTGTGCGCTCTTCATTGTGAGGGTCACTTCATGATTGTGGTGCTATGGTGCCTTTGTATACTCCTGTGTTTCTGCACAGGCCTTTGAGCAGAGCAGAGGACACAAGTCAGGGATTTATTCTGCAGTCATTGAACCGTGGCCCTGTGATGAATCAATTTCCGGGCACCAGTGGTCCCGGGATGAATATCGGTTTCTAAACCATCAATCAACCCCACACCTCTAGTACACCAGAAAGGATCCAAACAGATTGGAATACAAGTAAATTATAAGACCTCCTTGTCCAATTTTGGTAACGTGGAAGGAACAGCAGGCTCATCTCCGCAAGGTTGTGGATCGTTGGTTAGTTGCAACACAGCAAAAATTATTACCCAATAATAAAAGGGACTGTCCAGTCAAGGTTGTATACACATATCTACTTTATTATTACTACAACAGACAGTTCTAGCACACTACAATTACAACCCCCACTGTAAAGAAACACAGAGGACAGACAGTATCACAAAGGAAAGGGATGCACTCTGGATACTGTCAGGAGAGTAGTTGGTAAAGCAATCAGTCTTATTGTTCAAGGTTATTTGGTTTCAACACCAAAGGGGAAAATAGTCGTAACTGTCTCTAGGGGCCTTCAGAGAAGGACCAGGGTGGCAGAACCACAATGTACCTGGTGCTGAAGAAGTTCTTGGTGCTCGACAGCATTGAGGCAGTTCCAGGGTGCTTTGCAGCACGTGAGACAGAGTTTTGTTTTAATATCACGTTTTATTAGTTTAGTAACAGTCGTACAACATACAAACAACTCCCTCCCGCCCCCCGCAATCATCAATAGGACCATCGAGCCATCCTTATCGTGCCACTTCATACTTGGCCTTGTAGCTGTGTTGTCAGGTGCTATATATCCCACTACACTCCCAAGCGCCATCCCGCTTCATGGCGGTGGTTTACAGTTTGCGCCCTCTTCCCACTTTCCCCAGATCTTGGTAGCCTTTGTCGGGCATCCTCTTGCGGTTTATATTCTGTGTTCCTGCGTGGCACAAATGTCCATTTCCGTGGACCATTGAGCCAGGGTCGGACATTCCGGGGCTCCCCATTTCTGTGCAATGTCTCACTTTATCAAATCCAATGCTGTGGATAGGAAGATCCCCTCTCATTTATTTGAATTGTTTTCATCAGGGACCCCTAATATTAATTTTGCCGATTCTAATGCCACTGTGCGACCCAGGATCCTTGTCAATGTTTGACAGCATTGTGTCCAGAAGGTTTGAATCCGGGGGCATTCACAGAGAAGATGGATGAAGGTGCCCTCCTCCCCACGGCATCTCAAACAGTTAGGATCAGAGGCCTGCCCCCATCCAAACAGTGCCACGCAGGGATAGTAGACCTGGTGCAGTATTTGTAATTGTACCAGTCGGATTAAGAAATCTATGGCGATTTCACGCAGGTGCATCAGGACTTGGATCCAGTCCTCTGGTTCTATGGTGCCCACATCCCTTTCCCACTTAGTTCTAAGACCAGCCAATTCCGGAGTAGCGAATGCGTTTATGGCTTTATATAGAATAGACGTGACTTTAGTGGGAATGTGTTGTGTAAGTAGATTGCGTTCCAGGGGCATACAGTCTGGTGCGTCCGTGAGTGCCTGCCTGTGACCATTGAGCTTGTGTGTCAATTGTACATAGTGATATCGCTCATTCGCAGGAATTCCGATTTTTTGTTGTAGCGTCTTGAACGGGAGAATGGAACCTTTGTTCGTGACATCTCCTATTGTGGTTATCCCGGCCTCCACCCACCGAGCCCATACTGCAAGTTCTCGTACTTCAGTGAGCATATAGTTGTGCCACAATGGTTGCGCCAGTTACCCTGTTCCCCCAGCCTATGTGGGTATGTGCCTGCCTCCAGGTGACCGTTATGTGTGCTGTCATTGTTTGTGGAGGGGGTCTAGGGAGTGTCTGGTACAGTATCATGAGTGGCAGTGTCCTGAGTAATGGGCATCTCCGCTCTAATATGTGGGAGTTCACGGTCCCTATGGAGCAGGTCATTGACCACTGTTAATTGAATAGTCCAGTAATAGGACCGAAGAAGTGGGATTCCAATACCCCCTCCCAGATGGACCTCTGCAGCGTTGTCAACGCAATACGGGGTTGCCTGCCCTTCCATATCAGTTTTCCTGAGGAGGCGGTCCACTCGGACGAATTCCGAGTCCTATATTTCAAGTGGGGCATTCTGCAGCACGTACACAAAGCATGGGAGTGCCATCATCTTAAAGAGAGCCGCCCTACCCATAAGTGTAAGAGGGAGGCATCAAGTGTTTCACGTCCTCCGCAAAGCGGTCAGTTAGTGGGTTCAGGTTACAGGACACGTTTTCTGAGAGATTCCCAGAGATCCATATACCCAAGTAGCAAAAGTCCTCCCTCTCCACCCAATACGGGACGTCCCGTGGAGCAGCCATGTCACCCCATTTACTTGGAAGGAGAACCGATTTTACCCAGTTTACTTTCAGACTACTGAAGTCACTAAAGGCCGTCAGCATCTGGGATACTATCGGACAAGCGTGGTTTGGGTCATTTAGATAGAGTAATAGGTCATCCGCGTAGAGGGAGACCTTATCTTCTCGTCCCTCTGGCTATCGAAACCCGGACCATGTGGCAACCTGTCGGAGCCCTTGGGCCAGTGGCTCAATCGCCAGAGCAAACAGGAGTGGGGACAGCGGACAGCCCTGCCGCGTCCCCCTACCCAGTGGGAAGGTCCTGAGGACCAACCATTTACCCTGACCTCTGCTTGTGGAGCTTCATATAAGAGCTGAACCCAGCTAAGAAAGGTTTCTCCGACCCCCATGCGCCTCATCGTCGCCCATAGGCTTTCCCATATCACCGAGTCAAACGCCTTCTCGAAATCAATCGCAAGAAGTGCGAGTGACGGCTCAAGAATTGGGGCTCGTTCCAGCAATAAGTGGAGTCGGCGTAGATTAATTCTGGTCGATCTGTGTGGCATGAAGCCACACTGATCAGGCTGAATTAGAGAGGATATGACCGATTGCAGCCTGGTAGCTAGTACTTTGGCAAGAATTTTGGTCTCGCCATTAATAAGCGAAATCGGTCTATATGATGTACATAAGTCGGGAGGTTTGCCCTGCTTAGGAATTACCACAATGCCGGCCTTTCATAGGTCTCGGGGGAGAATACCCTGTTCTTTGGCCGCTAGGAACATTTTGTGGAGGGGAGTCGCCATTTTATCATTGCCCATTCTCTTCCACGTCTCGACCGGGAATCCGTTGGGACCCGGCGCTTTCCCGGATTGTAGCTGGGCTATGGCCTCCTCGATAATAATAATAATTAGGCTTTTATATAGCGCTACAAACCCTCAGGTATCTGAGCGCTGCTTATTATTACCCACGGTGTGTGGTGCTCATTTATCGACCTCGGAAGGATGAAAGGCTGAGTTTGGCCCCGCCGGGATTCGAACCTGCGTTAACAGGCTCTGCACGGGTGTCAAAGCGGGCGCTCTACTCGCTGTGCCACTTGACCGATCGATCTCAGTCTCGTCTAGCTCTTTATCAAGGAGTGTTCTGTGCTGCTCCGACAACTGCGGGAGCACGATCGCATCCAGGAAGGATGGATCAGTTGGGGATGTCGGGGCCCTATACAGGTTGGCGTAAAATCTGGCGAAGTCTTCTGCTATATCCGGGTCTGTTTGGGCTGGCCCGTTCACACTATTGATGACCTGTTTAACATGTCTATGCCCTTCCTCAAGTTTCTCCAACCAGGCCAGTAATTTGCCCGCTTTATCACCACATTCGTAAATTCTAGTCCCTGACTCCCTGTGTGCCTGTTTTGCGTTATCTAGTGCCGTATTGTGGAGGGATTCTCTGGCTTTTATGAGAGAACGGTGTGTCTCCAGGGTAGCATCCGCTATATATATAGTTTCCCATTTCCCTACTTCTCCTTCTGCCTCCGTCACTTTCCTGTTGTGCTCTTTTATTTTATTGCACGTCCAGGCGATCATTTCCCCTTTAAGCACTGCTTTATGTGCCTCCTACAGTGTAACGGGGTTGTCTACAGTGCACGCATTTATTTCAAAGTATTCATTGGATTTCTCAGTAATATGCTCTACAAATTCGGGAAGACCCAGGTAGTAGTTATTCAGCCTCCATGTCTTAGGAGGCAACAGCCGGTCCGTGCGGAGCACCATCTCCACCGGAGAATGATCGGAGATACCACAGGGGAGCAGTTCTACCTTAGTTACCCTATATGCCTCGGAATTTGGCAGAAAAAAGTTGTCTATCCTAGATAGGGATGCGTGGACCCACGAGTTAAAGGAGAAGCTTTGATCTGTGGGGTGGAGTTCTCTCAATACATCGCATAAGCCTAACGCGGATGAAAAGGTAGCCAGCCTGGTGGGTATGTTGGGGTTGCGGTTTCGGATGTGGGTCTGGTCTCGCGTGTTGCACATCATGTCATTGAAGTCTCCCCCCAAGATCCACAAATCCGGCTGTTGTTGCGCTAGTAAGGTGGTTACTTCCCTCAAAAGACCCTCCCTCAGCCTGGGCGGGGAGTATATCGCTAGTATGGCCAGTGTCTCCCCGCATAGCGGGTCCTGCACCATCACAAACCGACCGCAGGGGTCCTGCTCCACTACGCGCAGTTCGAACGGGAGACGTTTATGCAGGAGAATCAAGACTCCCCGGGATCCCAAGCTGTACCCTGCATGGAACGCTGAGCGATAATTGGTTCTATGGAAGAGCTGGCAGGTCGAACCTGCTAAGTGGGTCTCTGTGAGGAGGGCCACATCGGGGGAGCGTCTGTTGAGGAACTGGACAATGAGGCAGTGTTTAACACCCCACCCCATGCCATTCACATTCCAGGTGAGAAGTTTCAGGGATTTGAAGTGATCAGTAGTTATCGTTGGAGTCTGTACTTCCACCATGGAGAGTCCGTATTAGTTCTGTGTCAAGAGTTATGTCGGAAAGAGTGAGGTGTTGTGCACACTGAGCATCTAGTGCAGTGGCGAGTGAAGACCTAGTGGACGCGATGGATGGGAGTGTAAGTAGCAAGTGCAAGGTGAGTGGCGGCATCGTGATTGGCAATAAACTGGTGTAATGTCCCATTAAAAGAAAGGTATAGAACAATTTATCCATCCCCCTCCCCATACTCCTCCCAAACATGAAGTATCTGTCACCTGAACTCATCTGGCGACCGAAAAACTATGTTGCCAGATCAACTTAAGTACTATAAACTGTTTCTGGTTTCCCACTAACTTACTGCTCCCAGTGTAGATCAGGTGTCTTGGGTCGGGTCGTGGTGTCCAACAATGAAATGGCATGTTGGCAAAGAGGACATGTGACTCTCCTAATCCTCGGTCCAAGGCCAGAGTCGACACTCCGGTGTTCTCATATAGGTTGAGTGCATTATTTCACATTGATGAAAAAACTGGCCACGGAGTATGCCGAGACTTTAAGTCTGTTCATGCATCTACCGAATGTCCTTCAAGCTTTTAGGGATCAGCGTTTTCGTCCGGTTCGTCCTGGGCCTCCGGTATAGGTTGTCAGGCAGGTCTATCATGCCTCGGATGGGGCCCTGGTCTTCCCCTGGGGTTCTGGGCGATCCTGGTCCAGTCCCCTTCGATGTGGTTCACTGCCCATCTCCAGGCTTCCTGCGAATCAGTGACGTGGGCTGTTTTACCATCATGCTGGATCCTCAGTTGGGCCGCGAAGAGTAGCCTGTATTTAACATTCATAGGAGGTCATTACGTCCTTGGTGGTAGGGGGTTAACAGGGCCAGTAGAGCTGCCGGCCCCGTTAACCCCCTACCGCCCCATTACGAGTTCCGCTCGCGGGACCCGCTAAGGACGCCTGGTTTTACCATTGAGCCCTATGGGGGCTCGAATGGAAATGGGGATGGGTTCCTGGAATGGGGAAATACCGGGCCCTCCAAGGTCGGAATGGCCTGGTATTTCCCCATTCCAGGAACCCGGACCCGGTACCCAGAATGGGGATAGCCATGCCGCAAATAGCATAGCGGCATGGCTACCTCCAAGGTCGTAATAACCTCCAGAGAGTGGAGTTTCTACTTCAAGTGTTCAAAAGATTGTCTATCCTTCTGGACCTCACGGGTATAATCCGTGAAGAAGGCAATTTTTTCTCCGTTGTATGTAACAGTTCCTTTTATTCGGGCCATTTGCAGAATGGCATCTCTGTCACAGTAATTGAGGAGCCTGGCAATGACCGCTCTTGGGGATGCGCCCGGAGTCATGGCGACCCGCTGGTATTCGAAGAGCGTGTTCCACAGAGAAGAAGTTTGAGAGGGATTTTGGCACGAAGAGGTCGGCCAGCCACTGCTCCAGAAAGAGTTCCATGCTTGGCTCTTCCATCCGTTCTGGGAGGCCAAGAATACGGATGTTATTACAACGGGATCTGCCCACCCCTTGTCTACTCGTGTCTCCCGGGTCTTCAATTGGGTCAGCGCCTGTGACAGTTGTTGACAAACCCCTTTGAGATCGTCCTCCACCCTGGATACTCGCTGTTCCACCTCCATAGTCTGGGCCAAAAGCTTTTAAAGGTCATGGCGGAGGAAGGATACCTCGGCAGGGATGCCGTCCATTTTTTTCTCCATCGAGGAGCGAGAATTAGATGATAGCAGCCATCACGTCCTTCAACGTCAGGGACTCATCTGGTGGGGCGGGGGGCGCTTCCGGGCTCACACTAACCAGCACCGCAGGTGTATTTGTGGCATATTGGTCCATGGTGCTCTGCGTAGATGTTTTGTTGCTTTTATCTTTGCCCATGCTTCCTCTCCACACAGACCAGCGGTGCAGTGCGGGTTCGGGAGACGTGTTTCGCTTTGATTCAGAGTCCGGGCACCTGTAGTAGTTGCGTATCATGATGACCCTTGTAGAATCCTGGCGATGAGTGGGTGCAGTGCTGCCCTTCCAGTGTGCTATTGTATTGCTTGGACCGCTCTCTGCCAGCCTGTATAGAGGCAAAGCATGCCCAGCGCGGTCGTCCCCTGCCGGAGTGTGACACTACCACCCATAAAATGTAGTATTTTGGGTGTTGCGCCAGGCACCTGCTGCTATTGGCAGTCTTTTTGAGCAGGCGTCTCTGGCTGAGGTTGGACAGCCCCCACACTCCCTTGTATGTTCTACTGTTGGCTTCAAGAGTTCAGTGTGAGGGGGAAGAGGTGTGATGTGTGGCACTGCGACATCCGCCAGGTAGTAGGGTGTGAGTGGCATTGTCGCAGGTCCAGTGTATATATTTAAATATCGGGTATTGCCCCGGGCCGATCGTGCTTTCCTGCTCCTCCCCGTCAGTAAAAGTAGTTAGAGTTGGGTCTACCTGCCGTATTAATGTTTCATATGCCCGAAAAGGGGCCACCAGGCGCAGCGTAAGGGTAGCTACGGGTCTGGGAGGACAATGTCAATTGTGGACTTTGAATTTGGCTGCACCTCCCTTTCAGCCATAGTTATGGCACCTGAGCGGTAAGCCTTTTCGCTGTAAATTTAGAGAGGGAGATGGCTCTTTGCTGCCCGGATTCCACCTGCCCCAACTAATCGAGTTTGTTCTCCTGTATCTTGGGCAGTCTGGGCTGCCCACACCCTCTTTGTGGCTAAGAATGTGGCTCTTCCAGCCGGCCGGCATTGCCTTTTCTCCGGTCGGTGAGGTCCTGTTCTGGTTATAGTAGAGCAGATCGTCGACTCGCCAGGGCCACGCAGGAGATGGGAGGATGCACACGCTCTCCTTCGTTGTTGCACTGTCTGACTCGCTAGCGAGTTTGCATGCAGTGCGGGCTCAGCCGCCGCGTTGCAGATGCGGCTGGGGCACACAGGCACCCCGAATCTCACACGAGCTATTTCACCGATCTGAAGAACTCGAGTCCGCAGATCTTCCCCCAGGACGTCTGCAGGTGACTCTGGTCCGGAGTGCGGGGGTTGTCGACCACCGCGGTCATTTTGCCGGGGTCCTCCTCTCTTGGCGGGCACGGCGTTCGGACCAGGATAGCTCTGCTGGGGGTGACTCCCAGGCTCTCAGCTTTTCAGCATTCGTTCAGCAGGCTGTCACCTCTTCACGCGTATATATTTACTGGCTTTCGGGCTGCCAAAAACAGGCTATTTCAGGATATCCGTTGATGTCCAACAGAGCGTTCAAGGAATCATGTCTTCCTCGCTCGCATGTTGGCCCCCTGAGACAGAGTTAGTGGCAGGAGGCAGCTGCGGGTACCAGGCAGCAGGCAGTTCGGTAAGCGAGGCTGGACGGACGTCTGCAGGCTGTCCGGTGCGGCGGCTCAGGGCCAAGAATCATTGTGTCTCTGTGCTGGTTGGCAGATCTGGAATGCTGGTTGAGGCATCTTGGATGGCTCTGGGGACTGCGGCGTGACAACACCCTGCGGTGCAGCTGGATGAGGTTCTAGGATTCGACTGTCTCAAAATTCTACTTGAAAAGATGGACGCTGGATGATGCTTGTGTTGCACTCCTCTTATCTTCTTCGCTGGGCTTGTGTCCTTCAAAGGCGGATAGCCCAAAGCCCAGGAGGGTGTTAGCAGGCAACATCCTTGTCCTTTGTCCAGAGACTCTTCCCACCTAGGAAGCTTGCTGTCAGAACCTAGTAGGGCACGCTGTGTGCTGTCTGGGTACCGGTCTGGAGCTGCTGGACAGGTCCTCTGAGTCGCTATCTCCCTCTGTTCCTTGGGAGATGTTTAGGGGAGATGTTTAGGGAAGGGATCTTGCTTCCCTCTTGGAGCTCCTGGCCTTCCTTCACTCCTTGTAAAGTCTCCAAATGATCTCATCAGTGAGGGGCTCAACCCCCTTTAAAGTCAAATGGGCCCCAGCAATTGGTGTAGGCTAAGCCCACCCCAATGAAACAATCCAGGGTCCCCACCAACAATCTTCAGTGATGCTTCAGGTCAGAACCAGGGCGCTTGGCAAGACAGGGGAAAGATGAGAACATATACTTCTGAGTCCCACTTCCTCTCTGCTGTACATCAAAGTGTCTCCCTAATTAACGGATTCAAAAGTTCAAGCTTTAAATAATAATGTTCATTGTCTTTTTTCAGGTGATGAATGAAGATTCCTTTGGAGACTACTTGCAACAAAGCGCTGATGTTGATGTCTTTTCCCCATAGGGGCCGGGGTTCGGAATGCCAGAAATATGGCGCCGACCCAAAGTGAAGCGTGCAGTTCCAGTAAAGATCTGGTAAGTCCTAGATGAGCGCTCAGGTGATGTTTTTGTATTCGCTCATCTAATGTCTTTGTCTTTTTTCCCCATAGGGGCCGGGGTCCTGCTTGGAAGCAGCAAGACCCGAAATGAAATGGGAATGACCCAACAGGTAAGTCTTAGAAGGAAACTGGGCTTTTCCTATTCCCTTCCTTCTCTCACCTCTTATTCTTGTCTTTCTCTCTAGGCTCTGGGAAGTGGCTGTGTATCCGGATGATCGCTGCTGAAGATGGAGGAACCCAGGAAAGGTGAGTGAAATGCAGCGCTGCAGCGATCGTAACGAAATGCTTTTAAAAATGATGTCTTCCCTTTCAGGATCGTCGGTGATGTCTCCGTGGTGCAGATTAGCTGGTAGGTCTCTTGTCTCCCTTTGCAGGTGACCCGGGATGCTGACAGGCGTGGCTGAAGTCCAGATGCAGGAGCTGACACGGTGAGCGTCCAGCTGCGAGGAGCAGAACAACGCGAAGCGTGAGTTGCTGATCGGGTGTGGTTTAAATAGCTTTGGAAGAAGTTCCAAGTGTGTATCCTTCCTCCGATCAGGTATGTATCCTTCCCCGACCACACCCGGGTGGAAAGTAGTCCCACAGGTAAAGTAGTTCCTATTCAGGCCTCAAGAGGGCCTGGATGTGGCAGCATGGTCTGCATCAGGTAAGTGCACATTAAAACACTTGAACACATGTCTAGCTTTATGAGCCTGGCGCCTAAGGCGCCAGGACTGAGGTCCAACATGAGCCTGGCGCCTAAGGCGCCAGGACTGCGTCCAAAGGGCCCCAGCTTGGGCCCGCTGGCACTCCCCTGGGGGAAATGATGCCTGCCTCTGGGGTTGCTGGGTCGGACCTGGCTCCTTGGAGGTAGGCATCATGACAGTACCCCCCCTCAAGGCCCCTCCCAAGGTTCTTCCCTCTGGGGGTTTGGGCTTGTTCAGAAATCTCCGGTGAAACCTTTGTACTAATCGAGGTGCGTGGACATGGTTACTAGGCTCCCACGATCTCTCCTGAGGTCCATATCCCTTCCAGTCAACAAGATAGAAGAGTTTCGACTTTACCACCTTGGAGTCTAAAATGTCTTTAACTTCGAATTCTAATTCCCCTTCAATTTGAACTGGATCTGGAGGTTTGGACAATCGGGTTCCTGGTTGTACTGGCTTCAAAAGTGATGCATGAAAAACTGGATGAATACGCATGTTGGACGGTAGATCCAGTTTAAAGGCCACTGGGTTGATTATAGCTTTGATGGGATAAGGTCCTATGAATCTGGGATTGAAGGTTCGCGGGCCCTTGAGGGGTAAATGTTTAGTTGCTAGCCATACCTGGTCTCCTACTTGGTAAGGAGGAGTTTTACTTCGGTGCAAATCAGCGTTTTCTTTATACTTTTTCTTGGCTTGCTGTAAATGAGTTGCAGCTTCTTTGAAGGCTCGGGTTATTGTGGAATGCAGATGATTTACTGCGGGCATTTCCAGGGTCAGAGGTGGATCTAGATCAGAGGTCCGAGGATGGTGACCATACAAAGTATAAAAGGGGGTTTGTCCGGTTCCAGAGTGCACTGAATTGTTGTATGCATATTCTGCGATCCAAAGGATGTCTTTCCAATTTAACTCGGATTGGTGTAACATGCACCGAAGATATTGCTCGAGAGTCTGATTGGTTCTCTCGGTTTGTCCGTCGGTCTGGGGGTGGTGGCTGGTGGATAACCGCACATCTATTTGTGCTAGTTGGCAACACTTCTTCCAAAAATGTGAGATAAATTGACTTCCACGATCCGAGACTAAAATGGAAGGGAAACCATGTATGCGAACTATATTCTCCAGGAATTCCTTGGCCAAGGTGGAAGCTGAAGGCAAACCCTTTAAAGGGATAAAGTGGGCCATTTTGGAGAATAGGACCACAATTACAAGGATTGTGTTGTAACCAGCACAAGGAGGCAGATCTGTTATAAAGTCCATTGACAGGGTGTGCCATGGTGCCGGTGGAATATCCAAGGGTTGAAGTAGGCCGGCTGGCCTTTTCTTTTGAGCCTTGTTTTGGGCGCAAATTCCACAAGACAGTACAAAAGACTTAATGTCTTTTCTCCAAGAAGGCCACCAGAAGTGGCGTTTGATTTTTTCCTCCGTTTTAGCGATACCAGGGTGTCCTTCCATTAAAGATTCATGATGATGGGCAATAACAAGTTCTTGCAATTCTTTACTTGGCAGAAACAACCGCTCCTGGAAGTAGGGTAAGTCATCCTTAACGGTGTAACGAGGACCCTTTTGACTCCATTCCAGTAAGGTTGAAGAGTCTAGAAGTTGTTTTACTTGCGTTTGGATATCCTCAATAGATTGCAATGAAGTTAAGCCTAAGATTCTTTGCTCAGGTATGATGGGCACAGGTTCTAAGCTCGAATTAGGTTCTTCCATGCCAATCCGGGATAAGGCGTCTGCTTTTCCATTCTTGCAGCCAGGGCGATAGGTAATTACAAAATCAAATTCCGCAAAGAATAGAGCCCATCGGAGTTGTCGTGAAGATTGAGCTTTGGCCGTCTTTAAATACTGTAAGTTTCTGTGATCCATAATTACGGTGATGGTGTGTCTTGCCCCGAGAAGGTAGTGACGCCAAGCCTTGAAAGCAGATTTGATGGCCAGTAACTCTTTATCGGTAATTGCGTAGTTGATTTCAGGAGGCGAAAATTTTCTGGACCAAAAGGCCACTGGGTGTAGTTGGTTAGTTTTTGGGTCTCTTTGCGACAGGACAGCTCCCATGGCCGAACTGGAAGCATCAGTTTCCACGGTGTACGGGAGATCTGGGTGCGGGTGCATCAATACAGGTGCAGAGGTGAATTTGGTTTTCAGGTCCTGGAAGGCTTGTTCGGCCTCAAGAGTCCATTCGAAGCATTTGTTTTTCTTTAGAAGAGCGGTGATGGGTTGGACTGTTCGGGAAAATTCCGGGATGAATCTTCGATAGAAATTGGCAAAGCTGAGCATGCTCTGAACTCCCTTGACCGAGCTTGGAGATGGCCATTTGAGGATGGCGTCCACCTTTCGCGAGTCCATTCGGTCTCCTTGAGGTGTCAGGATGAATCCGAGAAACTCAACTTCTGTGGTATGAAAAACGCATTTTTCGAGTTTTGCAAATAGTCTGTGCTGGCGCAGTTTCTCAAGAACTGCCCTAACATGTTTTCTGTGATCAGATTCTGAAGAAGAGTACACCAGGATGTCGTCAATGTAAACAATGACGCAGACATCGATAAGTTCCCGAAGAACATCATTCATAAAGTACTGAAAGGCGGCAGGTGCATTGCACAAACCGAAGGGCATCACCTGATATTCGAAGAGCCCAAATTTGGTGCGGAATGCAGTCTTCCATTCCTCGCCTTCTTTTATGCGCACCAGGTGATAAGCTCCTCGGGGATCTAACTTGGTGTACACACAAGCGTCTTTCACCTGGTCGATAAGCTCAGGGATCAAGGGCAGAGGATAACGATTCTTAATCGTTATTTGATTTAGGGCGCGATAGTCTATACACGTTCTAAGGTCGCCTTCTTTTTTTGGCACGAAGAACAGAGCTGAAGAGACAGGAGACTTGGACGGGCGAATAAAACCATTGGCTAGGTACTGATCTAAATACTGACGCAAATGCAGGTTCTCAGGTTCCGTAAGAGCATAAATCCTACTACAAGGTAGTTGAGCATTGGGTACCAGATCGATCTGGCAATCATAAGACCGATGGGGAGGTAACGTGTTAGCCTGTTCTTTCTGAAAAACGTCTTGGAATTCTTGGTATTCTGACGGTAGCTGTACAGGGGTGGAAGTTGCTGTGGCTAGACCCATAGCTGGATTTCTTGGATAACAAGTTGGTTCACAATCAGGAAAACTTATCTTCTTTGCTCGCCAGTCAATTCTGGGATTATGTGTTTCTAACCAAGGAATTCCAAGAATTACTTGAAATTGTGGGGCTTTGATCACATCAAACACGATTGCTTCCCGATGTCCATCCTGACCCACCAGTGTCACTTCAACAGTGGAATGCGTTAGAGGCCCTGAGGCTATTTCGGTTCCATCCACTGTAGTAATGACATCTTGGGTTACTTTCGGACAGAGAGGAAGCTTAATCCTGGAAGCCAATTCACGGTCTATGTAATTTCCAATAGCTCCACTGTCGATGTATGCTTTTATGGCATGCAACTGCTGAGGCTGTTTTGGGTCCACGAGCACCATTGGCATGACGAAATGCGAGGTCAAAGAGTTAGTTTTTCAAGATCGGCAAGCGGACCCCTACGCTTGCCGGGCTAGGTCGTTTCCTGAATCAGGTGTCACTAATTCGTTATCAGTAGCTCCAACCACCTTCTTAAGTGGTTTAACTGGACAATTTCGAAGAAAGTGACCGGAAGTCCCGCAATACAGACAAAGTTGCATTTGCCGCCTTCTCTCTCGTTCTTTCTGCGTTAATGGTCCTTTAACACCACCGATTTGCATAGGTTCAGATACGTCGGTACTCTTGGAGGTAGCGTGGGTTTTGATCGGTGCTCGGTTTTCATACTTGAACCGATCTGCTTTTCTATTTTGAAGTCTGTGATCAAGTTGAACTACCAAGTCAATGTAGTCTGCGCAGACCTGGGGTGGGTTTACTATCTGAGCTAGAACATCCTTAAGCTCTCCGCGCAGGCCTTGATGAAACAATGTGATCCTTTTGCTTTCTGGCCATCCAGTTTCCACAACCAGTCTGTTAAAGGTGGCTATGTAGGATAGAAGATCCTGATTACCTTGTCGTAAGGATAGCAGTTCGTTATCAAGGGCCTGTCCTTGAGAGTGTCGAGCGAACAATCTTTCCATGCTGGCCTGGAAGCCCTGAAAATTCTGGAGAATGGGATCATCCTGATTTACCAATGGAATAGACCAATCGGCAGCACTGCCACTGAGGTAAGATAGTATAAAGGCTACCTTGATCTGGTCGTTAGGGAAGGCTCCGGGTCTGCATAGAAAGTGTAAACGGCATTGGTTCATAAAGACGGCATATTTCTTGGGATCCCCCGCAAAACGTTCAGGCGGGGCCAAAGGCATGTGTCCAGGTAGATTAATTTGTACCGGGTTACTCAAACCCATTGATGTGGAAATGTCTCCGGAATTAGGTAAAGGAGTGTGCCCTGCCTGGGCCTGTAATAACCTTTTGGCTAGGTCATCAGTTCTTTCCTTAGATAAGATCAGTTCTCTTTTGAGAGCGTTAGTCTCCTGGCGGGCTGAGTGCACCTCTGCCCGTAATTCCCCCAAAAGCTGGGCCAGCTGGTCAGTCTCGGAAGTCTCCATAGCGCCCGGGTGGGAAATTGTGGGTAGGCTTCGCGTTCTGTAACGCTCACCTGATTCCCACGGAGGCGCAGGTCTGGCTTCGAGTGCTGATGCTTCTTCAATGTTGAAGCGCAGGACTCTGAAGATGGACAGGAAGGGACCTCTACTCTGGCTTCTCCGGCTCGCAGGAATATTCCCCTGTGCGTGAAAAGGGAGTATTACCTACTGACTGAGTTATGCTCAAGCCTCCCACTTTCTTCCAACCCTCCACGATACCCTTCCACGATTCCCCGTGAAGTCTCACCTTAGGGTCTGAAAGGACAAGCTCTCCATCCTGCTTCTGACGCAGGGGCGCGTTGAACCCAGTTACTTCACTGGATTGAGGTTGGATGGGAGTTCAGGTAAGCTTGATTATACTGGTAAGGCGCTGTAAAAGTTCTGTTGCAAGTTCAAAAGTTCAAGCTTTAAATAATAATGTTCATTGTCTTTTTTCAGGTGATGAATGAAGATTCCTTTGGAGACTTCTTGCAACAAAGCGCTGATGTTGATGTCTTTTCCCCATAGGGGCCGGGGTTCGGAATGCCAGAAATATGGCACCGACCCGAAGTGAAACGTGCAGTTCCAGTAAAGATCTGGTAAGTCCTAGATGAGCGCTCAGGTGATGTTTTTGCATTCGCTCATCTAATGTCTTTGTCTTTTTTCCCCATAGGGGCCGGGGTCCTGCTTGGAAGCAGCAAGACCCGAAATGAAATGGGAATGACCCAACAGGTAAGTCTTAGAAGGAAACTGGGCTTTTCCTATTCCCTTCCTTCTCTCACCTCTTATTCTTGTCTTTCTCTCTAGGCTCTGGGAAGTGGCTGTGTATCCGGATGATCGCTGCTGAAGATGGAGGAACCCAGGAAAGGTGAGTGAAATGCAGCGCTGCAGTGATCGTAACGAAATGCTTTTAAAAATGATGTCTTCCCTTTCAGGATCGTCGGTGATGTCTCCGTGGTGCAGATTAGCTGGTAGGTCTCTTGTCTCCCTTTGCAGGTGACCCAGGATGCTGACAGGCGTGGCTGAAGTCCAGATGCAGGAGCTGACACGGTGAGCGTCCAGCTGCGAGGAGCAGAACAACGCGAAGCGTGAGTTGCTGATCGGGTGTGGTTTAAATAGCTTTGGAAGAAGTTCCAAGTGTGTATCCTTCCTCCGATCAGGTATGTATCCTTTCCCGACCACACCCGGGTGGAAAGTAGTCCCACAGGTAAAGTAGTTCCTATTCAGGCCTCAAGAGGGCCTGGATGTGGCAGCATGGTCTGCATCAGGTAAGTGCACATTAAAACACTTGAACACATGTCTAGCTTTATGAGCCTGGCGCCTAAGGCGCCAGGACAGAGGTCCAACATGAGCCTGGCGCCTAAGGCGCCAGGACTGCATCCAAAGGGCCCCAGCTTGGGCCCGCTGGCACTCCCCTGGGGGAAATGATGCCTGCCTCTGGGGTTGCTGGGTCGGACCTGGCTCCTTGGAGGTAGGCATCATGACAGCTAATTAATATTCTTCCGTATTCGCCACCACCAGCAAGGTTTACCAATGGAGATGCAAATCCAGGGGGCCTTGAAATTCTAATCAGGCTGCCCATGGCCAAAGGCTTTTGATGTACCCACGGCTGTCAGGTGTCAGCTACACATGAAAGGGGAGGGCGGCGCTGGTAAGGTGGGTCCTCCCAGAGTACATGACTATTTTTCTGCTGTGTGTTGAGCGTGGAAAATGTGCCAGGAATGGCCCTGTCATTCATTCTTTTTTAAACAAACAAAAAAGCCCGGGCGAGAGACTTTTCCCATGCGGATGGTTGAATTCCTCACATGCCCCCCAGCCTCAACATGTGAACCACCACCCTACTGATTGTCTGTTTCGTAATCAAGGCAACAGTACTGGCTGAGGCCATCTGCATTTCCATGCTGGGAGCCTGGCTTGTGCTGGATGGTCATATATCAAAAGCTTATGGTTCTCCCCTTGCATAGCCATTAACCGTCACAGAGGCCTATAGTCCGTCTGGATCGTAAAGTGAGACCGAAAGATGTCGGGGTTCAGCTTCTTTACGGCCCACACAACCGCATACGCCTCGTTTTCTACGGCAGCCCAGTTCCTTTGCCTTTTTGTCAACCGACTGCTAATGTAGGCGACAGGTTGCTCTACCCCTTTAGAGTTCAGCTGCGCTAACACTGCTCCAATCCCAAAATCACAGGCTTATGTCTGGATAATAAATTCCTAACCATAGTCTGGCACTTTCAGAACTGGGGCCCTGCAGAATCCATCCTTTAAATCCTAAAATGAGGTTTGACAGGCAAGGGTCCAAAGTACCTTCTTTGCATCTTTTTGGACGTTACATCATTCAGGGGCATGGCAATGGGCCCATACCCTCTGATGAACGACCAGTAGTACCCGGTGAGACCTAGAAAGGCTCTCACCTGCGTCTTTGTGGTGGAGTGTTCCAATCCTTCACAGCCTGTACCTTCACTTCAAGAGGTTGTTTCTTACCTCCACCGACCAGGTGGCCTAGTTAAGTCACGAAACCCTGCACTATCTGGCACTTCGTGGCATTGTCAGCCAGCGCCTGAAGCACGTGTTTCAGGTAGGATAGATGATCCTCCCAGGTGTGGCTGAACACAGCAATGTCATCTACATAGGTGACGCTGAAGTTTTTCAGTCTGGACAAAACCTGGTTGAACATCCTCTGAAAAGCGGCAGAGGCATTCTTCAATCCAAAGGGCATCACAGTCAACTGATAATGTCCTTCCGGGGTTGAGAATGCCAACCTCTCTTTCGCTCCATCTGTCAAGCCGACCTGCCAATACCCGGCTGTGAGGTCAACAGTACTCATTTACTTGGCAGCGCCAAACTTGTCAATGAGCTCATCTGCCTGAGGAATGGGGTGAGCATCTGTCTTTGTGACAAAATTGAGCCCCCTGTAGTCCACACAAAAGCGTACTCCAGTCTTCCCACTACTGGTCTTTTTAGGGACCAGCAGCACGGGGCTAGCCCAGGGGCTGTGGGATGGCTCTATCACTCCAAGGGACAACATCTTGGAAACTTCCTCCTTGATGGTGTGCCTGCCCTTATAGGACATCCGGTGAATTCTACTCTTCACCGGTTTACTGTCTCCAGAGTCCACATCATGGGTGCACCAATTTGTGCGACCGGGAGTCAGCAAAAACAAACTGGCAAATTGTCCCAGTAACCAGCGACAGTCTGTCAGTTGCTGTTCTGATAGGTCCTTTGCAAGGTTGACACCTTCAACTGACCCATCTGTGGCTTCAGTGTGCAGGAGGTCTGGGAGGGGATTGGTCTCCTCAGACTCTGTCAGTCACTCACGCCATGACCAAGCCATCCGGACTATAATGGGGTTTTAACCGGTTGACATGAAAGACCCTGCACATCTGTTTAGGTTCTTTCACATCAATGAGATAATTCACCTCACTGACCTTTTCCAGCACACAGTAAGGCCCAGTCCACTTGTCCTGAAGGGTACTGGATTTGACAGGCTCCATAATCCACAGACACTGGCTTGGAGAATAGACTGTCACTGTCGCCTTTTGGTCATGCCAGTGCTTCATCAGCTCCTGACTGGCCTTTAGATTCTTGGTTGACTGTTCCAAGTACTTTGCCATTCTAGACAGAAGGCTGAGTACATAGTCCACCACATCTCGTGACGGGGATGAGGGTTTGCTTTCCCATCTCTTCATCCCTCGACTGAGGGGATCTCATGGTGTCCAAACAGAAGCTCAAAGGGGCTAAACCCCACTCCGTTCTGTGGCACCTCCCTGTAGGCGAACAGAAGGCATGGCGGGAGAATATCCCATTTTCTCCTTAGGTACTCTTCCATGCCACCTATCATGCCTTTCAGGGTCTTGTTGAAAAGCTCAAAAAAGCCCATTGGTGTGTGGATGAACTCGTAGGTGACTTCATACTCTTCCCACATAGCCTTCATATATGCGGATATAAAGTTTGGTCATCTGTCAGAAACGACTTCCTTGGGGAATCCAACACAGGAGAATATCCCAATCTCAGCCTTCGCAACCACAGGGGCTTTGATGTTCCTCAGTGGAACAGCCTGAGGAGAAAATGGGATATTCTCCTGCCATGCCTTCTGTTTGCCTACAGGGAGGTGCCAGAAAACAGAGTAGGGTTTAACCCCTTTGAGCTTCTGTTTGGACAGGCTGTATGAGGTCCCCTCAGTCTAGTGAAGGAGGTATGGAAAAGCAAACCCTCATCCCTGTCACGAGATGTGGTGGACTATGCATGCGCCCTTGGGTCTAGAATGGCAAAGCACATGGAGCAGTGAACCAAGAATCTAAAGGCCAGTCAGGAGCTGATGAAGCACCGGCACAAACAAAAGGTGACATTGACAGTCTATTCTCCAGGCCAGTGGGAGTGGGTGTGGATTATGGAGCCTGTCAAACTCAGTGCCCTTCAGGGCAAGTGGACTGAGCCTTACTGTGTGCTGAAAAAGGTCAATGAGGTGAATGATCTCATTGATGTGAAAGGAGCTAAACAGATGTGCAGGGTCTTTCACGTCAACCGGCTAAAACCCCATTATAGCCCGGATGACTTGGTCATGGCGATAGTTGACTGACAGAGAGACTGAGGAGGAGACCAATCCCCCCCAGACCTCCTGCACACTGAAGACACAGATGGGTCAGTTGAAGGTGTCAACCTTGGAAAGGACCTGTCAGAACAGCAACTGACAGACTGTCGCCGGTTACTGGGACAGTTTGCCGGTCTGTTTTCGCTGACTCCCAGTCGCACAGATTGGTGAACCCATGATGTCGACATTGGAGACATTAAGCCGGTGAAGAGTAGAATTCACTGGATGTCTGATAAGGTCAGGGACACCATCAAGGAGGACGTTTCCAAGATGTTGTCCGTAGGAGTGGTATAGCCATCCCACAGCCCCTGGGCTAGCCCAGAGGTACTGGTCCCTAAAAAAGACCAGTAGTGGGAAGACTGAAGTTCCCTTTTGTGTGGACTTCAGGGGGCTCAATTCTGTCACGAAGACAGATGCTCACCCCATTCCTCAGGCAGATGAGCTCATTGAAAAGGTCAGCATGCCAAGTACATGAGTAGTTTTGTCCTCATAGCGGGGTATTGGAAGGTCGGCTTGACAGATGGATCGAAAGAGAGGTCGGCATTCTCAACCCCAGAAGGACATTATCAGTTCACTGTGATGCTCTTCCGATTGAAGAATGCCCCAGCCACTTTTCAGAGGGTGGTCAACCAGGTTTTGTCCAGACTGGAAAACCTCAGCGTCGCCTATCTAGACTACATTGCTGTGCTCAGCCACACCTGGAACAATCATCTATCCCACCTGAAACAAGTGCTTCAGGCGCTGCAGAATGCAAGCCTGACTATCAAGGCCACAAAGTGCCAGATAGTGCAGGGTACCATGACTTACCTAGGCCACCTGGTCGGTGGAGGTAAGAAACAACCTCTTGAAGTTAAGGTACAGGCTGTGAAAGACTGGAACACCCCACCAGTCAGACGCAGGTGAGAGCCTTTCTAGGTCTCACCAGGTACTACCGGTCATTCATCAGAGGATATGGGACCATTGTCATGCCCCTGAATGATGTAACGTCCAAAACGATTCCAAAGAAGGTAACTTGGACCCTTGCCTGTCAAACCTCATTTCAGGATTTAAAGGATGGATTCTACAGGGCCCCAGTTCTGAAAGTGCCAGACTATGGTCAGGAATTCATTATCCAGACAGATGGCTGTGATTTTGGGATTGGAGCAGTGTTAGCGCAGCTGAACTCTGAAGGGGTAGTGCAACCTGTCACCTACCTTAGCAGGCGGTTGACAAAAACAGAAAGGAACTGGGCTTTCATAAAAAAAGAGGCATATGCGTTTGTGTGGGCTTTAAAGATGCTGAACACCTACATCTTTGGGTCTCACTTCACGATCCAGATGGGCCATAGGCCTCTGAAAGGTTAATGGCCACACAAGGGGAGAACCATAAGCTTTTGCAGTGAGCCATATCCCTACAGGGATTAGATATGGACATCTAGCACAAGCCAGGCTCCCAGCATGTAAATGCAGATGGCTCAGTCGGTACTTTTGCCTTGATTACGAACCAGACCATCAGTAGAGTGGTGGTTCACATGTTCAGGCTGGGGGGCATGTCAGGAATTCGACTATCTGCATGGGAAAAGTGCGCTTGCCGGGGCTTTTTTGTTTGTTTAAAAAAATGAATGATGGGTCATTCCTGCGCACATTTTCCACGCTCACTGCACAGCAGAAAAATAGTCATGTACTATCGGAGGACACAGCTTAACAGCGCCGCCCTCCCCTGTCATGTGTAGCTGACACCTGACAGCCCTGGGTACATCAAAAGCCTTTGGCCATGGGCAGCCTGATTAGAATTTCAAGGCCCCATGGATTTGCATCTCCATTGTAAAAACGTCTGGTGGCGGCGAATACTGAAGAATGTTAATTAGCAGGCCTCAGGGAAGGCCTGGGTGCAGGGAGTGACAATGGAGACCAAAGACCACACATCTCTTTGTAATGCAATGTGTCAACTTGGTACTAACACCCCTCCTTGGAAAGAAAGGGCAGTGAATGTCATGTCTGGAACCACTCCTTTAAGAGCAGAGAAATATGTGAATTATAGGAGACGAAAGTCTGCCTGCAACCCCCTAATTAAAAGGAGGGCCATGTTGTGATCAAGCACAGCATTGGGCACAGTTAATTAGGGAGACACTTTGATGTACAGCAGACAGGAAGATGGGTGAGACTTAGAAGTATATATTGTCATCCCTCCCCTGTCTTGCCAAGCACCCTGGTTCTGACCATCACTGAAGATTGTTTGTGGGGGACCAGGATTGGTTCATTAAAGTGTGCTTAGCCTACACCAATCGCTGGGGCCGAGCTGAAGGTACAGTCTACCTTACATCTTCCGCCAGTGAAGGAAGGCCAGGAGCTCCAGAACCAGTACCCAGCCAGCACACAGCGTGCCCTGCTAGGTTCTGACAGCAAGCTTCCTAGATGGGAAGGGCCACAGAGTTTCTGGACAAAGGACAAGGCCATTGCCTGCTAACACCCTCCTGAGCTTTGGGCCGTCCACCTTGAAAGGACACGTGCCCTGGGAAGAAGCTAAGAGGAGTGCCATACAAGCATCATCCAGTGTCAATCTTTTCAAGGACAATTTCGAGACAGCCGAATCCTCGAACCGCCTCCGGCTGCACTGCTGACTGTTGTCAGTGGTGACTGCTGACTGTTGTCACGCAGCAGTCACCACTGGCGTCCGAGACGCTTCAACCAGCATTCCTGATCCGCCAAACAGCACACAGATAACAATTCTTGGCCCCGAGCTGCCAAGCCGGGCAGTCTGCAGACGTCCGTCCAGCCTCACTTGCTGAACTGCCTGACGTCTGGTACCCGCAGCTGTCTCCCACTACTAACTCTGCCCCACGGGCTGCGAAGTGCCCTGGAACCGCTTTGACGCTGTCGGGCACCAAGAACTTCTTCGGCACCAGCTACATTGTGGTTCTGCCCCCCTGGTCCTTCTCTGAAGGCCCCTAGAGACAGTTACGACCCTTTGCCCCTTCGGTGTTGAAACCAAATAACCTTGAACAGTAACACTGATTGCTTTACCAACTACCCTCCTGTCAGTATCCAGAGTGCATCCCTTTACTTTGTGAAACTCTCTGTCCTCCGTGTTCCTTTACAGTGGGGGTTGTAATTGTAGTGTGCTAGAACGGTCTGTTGTAGTAATAATAAAGTTGATATTTTATACAACCTTGACTGGACAATCCCCTTTATCATTGGGTAATAATTGTGTTTTTTCTTTGTTGCAACTAACCAATGATCCACAACCTTGCACAGATAAGACTGCTGTTCCGTCCACATTACCAAAATTGGACAAGGAGGTCTTATAATTTACTTGTATTCCAATCTGTTCAGATCCCTTCTGGTGTACTAGAGGTGTGGGGTTGATTGATGGTTTAGAAACCAATATTCATCCCTGGACCACTGGTGCACCGGAAGTTGATTCGTCACAGGGACACAGTTCAATGACCGCAGAATAAATCCCTGACTTGTGTCCTCTGCTCTGCTCGAAGGGCTGTGGAGAAACACAGCAGTATACAAAGGCACCATAGCAGCACCATCATGAAGTGTGCCTCACAATGAAGAGCGCACACAGACTTCTAGAAAATAAATCCAATCCGGATTACGATACTTGATAAAAGAAATCATTCTGGAATGGTTTCTTTTTAGAATAAAAGTGTAGGAACAGTGAAACTGCTGAAAATAAAGTATCAGAGCACCGCTCCTCCTCACTTCGACCACTGCTGCCACATAGCCTGTGCCTCAGAGCTTCCTGCCTGAGGTCAGCTCTCTCAGTGTGTCCGTGCAGAGATAATTCACTCCAGTCAAGCCCTGGTGCACTGAATTTGTTCTAGTGTCTGCAGGAAGCTGCTTACAGCTACAAATTAGGGTAACCAGATGTTTTGCCGGGGTCGTCCCGGTATTTTACCCTTTTTCCCGAGACTTTTTAAACTTTTAAAACCCTGTCCCGGGATTTGAGGGATGGCAGACTAATGTCCCGTTTTTTGCCGGTAATCCTGGAATAAATACCCTCCCCCTTCCTCCATGGTTTCTCGTCTCCAATGAGATTTTAATAAACAGTACTTTGCGTGGAAAAGGCATCGACATGGAAGTACGACTACCATTTCGTTGGAGCCTTATGTGTGTATTAGTCATTTTGTGTTTGTCTGCTGAAACTGTAGTCCTACCTCTATGTTAGTGGCCCATCCTGCTGAAACTGAGTCCTACCTCTATGTTAGTGGCCCATCCTGCTCACCCTTCTACAAATGCCTTTCATCTGATTGTCTGTTTTAAGGTAATTGAAATGTGTAAATTAATACATTTAATTTTATACGTGATATTTTATTTGACAAGCCGATGTTTTGAGGGCAGTAAGTCAAAGGCAAACAGAACATTGCCTGGCTGTGTCGGTTCTGTGTGATTATAACAATTGAAATTCTGCCACTTTACCAGGTATTAACTCCAAATTATACATTGTAAAGAACAGTTTCAAATTTGACCACTTAAAATATTTTCCTCAATTGTGTGATTGGTTGTATTTGAAAGCTCCAGTGGCACTGGAGTTGAGAAGTTAAATATGTTTGTCATGCAGATTTATTAGGTTTCCTTGAATTGTTTTCACCAAATGTAGTTTCTCTGGATTTCTTGTGCTGATTGCACCACGTTTTTTACTGAAAAATGCAGGGGGAGACTCCCCAGCGCCTCTCCTTCCACCCACAACTCCACCCCACTCTACACCATACCCCCAGCTTACCACATATAGATTTGCAGTAAAAGAAAGTGGTAAAAAGTTCAACAAGAAAATGTTCGAAAAATGCCATTCCCGTGAATGTGAAGAATATCGGTCAGGCTACCAATGGTTGGGGTATAAAAAGTCAACGTATTACATTTGAAAATGAATATACTGTGTTTCTGATAATTCACATGACTTTTTTTCTGTGGTGTTATTATCCTAATTAACATTTTTGAAACTTGAAGAATCCTGGTAACAGAAAGTTGGCATGTATGTCTCATGCATCACAACATAGTCATGGCAGAACTGTGCAGTCCAGGCATCTCCAACCTTTGGCTCCCTGCATGTTTTGGACTCCAACTCCCAAGATCCCTCATAACTGGGGTGCCAAAGGTTGCAAAACACCTGATGAAGTCAAAACAAGGTGTCAAATCTTACGCTGCTTCTTCTTCAGCCTTGAGGGTCTGTTGCCTCTCAATCACAGCCAGACGCTCTCTACTCCTCGGGATCTCTTCTTTTACATGTTCTGCTTGTTCATGGGCGGGGAAGAAAACCTTGACGAAAAATATGTAGATCTGGCTGAGCCACAAAGCAAACTTGTCTTCCTCTGTAAGGGTTTCTGTAAAACAACAACCACACAAGTGAGAACAATAACACAGTGTTAATGCAATGCAGAAGCAATGTTCACATATAAACATTTGGATCAGCCTATTAAGCTTTAGCGCTTTTCAAAGGGTGCAAGGAAGCGCTCCTGTGGTGAAACTGCTGAGAGAATAATGGTGCGCTGCAGGACCAGCAATGGTACAGTCCCAGATGTGGAAGAGTCGACTTCTGTCTCGAGGGTGGCAGCGATCAAAGCACAAACCAAGACCTGTGTAAGTTCGACAGCTAATGTTATTTGTGGAAAAAAATGTACAAGCTGGGTCAAAAAAATTGTAATAGCTCGGAGAACTTAACTAACCTTAATACAATCAGTGGTGGCCGGTGGACTTTATAAATGGCGGGCAATTATTGCTTCCTTGTAAGCGAGAAAAGGAAGCAAGCCCGATCCCTAAAAGGAGGGTTGGTGTGGGATTAGAGGGGCATGGTGTTCTCCTCCCTTCCTCCCCCGAGAAGTTATTTGTATAACGAGTGGTGATCATGTGTATTTTGCATATGATTTACAGTCAAGTCTATGAAGGGAACACACACAACATTGAAATTTCATCAGGCGCCAGTGTGGCAGGAACATTTTCCAGGAGCAAATAGTGAATGTGGCCATTCGAGAACCGTGCTCTCAATAGATTAATGCGCAGTCGCCCAAGTGACTGTCGGAAGAAATGATAGTCTGTCTCTAGCACATATGAAAAATGCACCAGATATGCCAGTGCGAATCCACAATGTCTCAAAGATTTTGTCAGGCGATTTAATGCACACATCAATTATTGAACTGGAGATCACTTACGTCCCGCGAGCGCAGTGACGTAAGGCACATATTAATAAAGCGCCCGTCCCGCCAGAAGGCAGGGCAGTTCCGGGCACAACCCATTCCACGCGTGTTGTGCGTTTGTTCAGCTCCTCCGCCAGGTCCCCATTGCAGGCCCTGACTCGCTCTCCCTTCAGCCGGCGCACCGGCAGGGCACAACGCAACACTGGCGACGAGGGACGGATAAAGTGAACACTAGAGTAATAAGCTATAACTCGGCCCACAAGCCCTCGGCAAAGGCACATTTTTGGAGACACGGTAGGGGACCCATCCCCCACCCAAAAAAAACCATGTTTTTCTTCTCTTCCATCTTCCATCTCCTTCTGCAATGATCCAACATCCACAGAGCACTGAAAAAGATACCAGTCGAGGTAGATGGGAACCTTCGGCTTGCCTGCTACTCAATTTTCAAGCAAGGTGACGCAGGTACACCGCCCCTCCTGCCCCCCAACAAGGAGGGAAAAATAAACTGTGGCACGTACAGGGGACACAGTTGGTGGCAGGCCCTAAACAGCAACAACTTGCCCCTCTCCTCTAGCATTTGCCAGCATACACCCCAGGGAGCGGAGGTGAGCCTCGCAGCGCGTTGTGGCAAGTGGGAAACCGAGGAGCCAGCCCATCTGGACTGCAACAAAGGGAAAAAGAGCCCCCAATCGCGATAGTGAGTGAAACGCTGGACTAAAAGAATGCCCATAACAAGGGCCGGAAGAACTGCATCAAGACACAGTTTAGCTCAAGTTCAGTATGCCCAGAGGCAATAAACATAATAGAAAGGGGCCCATAGACGCATACACCAGTGCCAATATGGGAGACCAAACTACTGGAGCGTCACGGACCGCCATCCCAGCACCACAGAGCCCAAGAGGCGACTCCCCGGATCCCTACATGGTGGCACTGCAGAATGGATTCGCTGCAGTAAGCTCCAAACTGGATGAGATTGGTACTACCATTTGGTCCATCAAAGCAGATCTCCACCAGTTGAACGCACGAGTACTAGAAACAGAAAACCACATAAGCACCGTCGAGGACACTGTAATCACCCACGGCAAGGATATGAAAACCATCAAGAAACACTTGAAGGTAGTCTAGATGAACTGTGAAGATTTGGAATCGAGGTCCCGCCGTAACAACATCAGGGTGGTAGGGCTGGCGGAAAAACAAATTAATGTCCCAATGGAGGTTTACATGGAAGAAGTAATCCGGGTAGTATTCCCGGACACACAGCTCTCACAGCAGTTTCTGATCGAGAGGGCCCACAGAGTCCTGACTCCCCCTCCCCCGAAACCCGGTGCACCGCCACGCACAGTCATAGCCCGCATCCTCAACTACCGAGACAGGGATGCAATCCTGCGGCTATCCCGAGAGTAAGGCACCCTAACATATGACTCTGCAAAGATACACATCTATCCCAACTTTTCGAATGGGGTACAAGCTGCTCATCGCAACTTCGACCATGTCAAAAGAGCGCTAAGGGCACGAGATATCCCCTATGCAATGATGTACCCCGCCAAGTTGCGCCTACAACATGCTGGAAAGACGCACTATTTTGAATCCCCCGACGAGGCCATGGGGTATATCGAATGGAACATCCCACAAGCAACAAATGACAAGGATCCAGCACCCGGACGCAGCAAATGAGACCATACCAAGAGCATGAGAAGACAGAAGAATCTACAAATTCTGGATACACGAAGATACAGGTGCGGTGGCATTCAAAGCGGTCTGGTTGGCAGACTGAAAAGGGGAGTATGACCGTACAGAGCCACCCATCAGTTCAAAGGTTGAAAAGTTCTGAGGGTTTCACACCATCCAGTTGGGGTGATGGTGAGGGAGGGGGGCGGTAAGGGAGATTGGCCAGTTGCCCATGGGCAGAAGCAAAAGAAGCGCTCGCGTGCATGCGAACCAGGAATATACACCCTGCTAAAACAGCAGGAAGTAGACAGAGGAGGAAACGGAGCACAACAAACAAAAACACTGATGAGTACGGCACAAGTAATAAGATACTACCACAGCAGAGAGAGAGGCTGCGACATACCTATGACAAAATAACCGAAGACACAGGAGATGCAGGAGGTTAGGCTACTCACGTGGAATGTGCGGGGTTTGGCACATCCGATAAAAGCAAGAAAGCTACTAGCATATGCAACTCGGCATAAGTTAGACATATTATTCTTACAAGAGACGCACGCCACCAGGAAGGTTACGGATGCATTCGCACGAAACTGGGGTCAATGGTGAGAGGGGTCCTCACAATAGTACACAAGAGGGTGAACTTCCGGACGTCCAAAGTACTAGCCGACGAAGAGGGCCGCTATGTGATATGTGATATCGTGGGGACAGCTACATAATGGGGAAGTCATTTTGGTCAACACTTATGGTCCAAACACAGACAGTCCCGAGTTCTATCTTTGCATCATGGAGCTAATATCACCAATTGGTACAGCGAACGTGATCTGGGGCGGCAACCACAATCTAACCCTAGACCCGGAGATGGACCGGTCGGCGGGAAATCGTAGACCAATTACCAAAGCGGCATTCACACTCAAACAGGCAAAGGTTACTTTACCCCTGGCAGACATATGGAGGCAGCTGCACCCTCTTGAACGAGACTATACATTCTACTTGGGGGTACACGATACCAGCTCACAAATTGATTTTTGGCTGTGTTCCCCCGAACTGATGCCACAGATGGAACAGATCTCAATCCTACCACGCATAATGTTGGACCATTCCCCGGTCCTCCTGAGAATGACACCCAAAAATGTGGAACGTACGACCCGCGTATGGCGCATGCCCCCAGAACTGCTCAAGGACGAATCAGTGATCGAACCACTTAGAATAGAGATAGAGGACTTTTTCGGATGCAACGCTTGCACCGTACAGACCCAGAGTTCGGTGTGGGAGACGTTCAAAGTGTGGCTGAGAGGCCAGTTGATGGGGACAGCATATAGAACCCTGAGGGAAATAAGGAAATGCTTGTCTCAGACAGAACGGGAACTGAAGGGCCTTGATACTCAGCAAACGATGCCCATAGGGAAAGAGCAGCTACAAAAAATACAAGACGCTTGCAGAAAAAGAAGTTTTCTACATGTCCCAACCTATGAGGGCAAGGAAATATGGTGAGGGGAATAAGGCGGGTAAGGCAATGGCAACCCTTATCAGAACCGAACGTGGACTCCCTGCTCACTGTGCTCAGAGAGGCACTGCTTCACCTCACTGATGAGGCCCAACAAGTCTGCAACACGTGTATGGGGTTGCTGTTGGTACTCTTGTTCAGAGAGGAATTGCCATAGCATTTTGGTGCTGGACTGCCCATGTGGGCGGGACAAAGACTGATATGCAAATGGATATTTCCCATCTGTGAAAGGTACAGTGAGCAAAAAGCGTGTGCTGCAAACTCTCATCTCAGAATAGGTTATCATGCCATGTTCTTTCTGGAGAGAAGCGCCTGCTAACTTTTTTGAAATATTTACTGAGGACGAAACCTATCCCATGCCAGGGCCCAAAGCGGACCTTTCTACTCCTGTACTCATGGCAACAAGAACCAACACCGGAGGGCCCAACCATCTCATATTGATGGGTGAAGGTATGGGAGATTACAGCGATGGAAACAACCTCAGCTTTAATTTCTGACACCATGCATAAATACATGCGCACATGGGCACCCTTTATAGACTATGTGCCAGATAAAAAACACATGTTATATAGGCCGCAACTATATAAGAATAGAATGTATCCTTGAAATAGGTAACACAGAGAGAATAGTTGGAACATTGGAGCTCAGGCACCCAATGAAGGTACAGATTTTTTGAGAGAGTTGGTAGGCACACTCGAGTACGGTTTCACATGGGAAATAGAATAATAGGTATAGGATCACATTTTTGGGTTGGGGGGAATTGTTGATACGATTGTTAAAAATTGATGTTGGTCTGTGTATTGCAAGCTACAGAAGCCTTCTTGGTACAGAAGCCTGGTCGTTTTTATCTCTGCTGTCTTGTTGAATTCTCAATAAAACAGAAGTTCCAAAAAAACTGGGATCCATATTGTGCCCAAAAGAGTCTGATGTCAGTTTCAATAACACAATAGGGGTGTCATCCTGGTAAACCATTGCCATGAAGGGCACAGCCACAATTACTTATTTCTTTTGCCTCATCTTGCTTTGCATTCGGATACATCTAGTCTAAAATTCAAGATAGGAAAAAAAGGTATGCAGTAATTGTATCGCAAACATTACAGAGTGGTAAATAACAGAGCGGACAATAACATCGAAAAACACAAAAAAGATATAAATACATAAAGGGTAGTGGCGTACGGGGCTAAAATGGGTCAGGGTGTGGTTGGAGTGGCTTAAAAGAGTGGAAAATAGAGGGGTTTGGGGGTGACCCCCCCCAAATTAAAAGCAAACAAACAAAATTCTGTGTTTTTCTGTGTTTTGTCCACAATGAAATTTAGCACTCTGTAATTGTGGTCGGTAAGATCACATATAACTGAAAAAAAGAGCTATAATTAACTTCTATTAGGGTTTGGATGGATCTGTGAGAGAATGTGTATGAATGCATGAAAAATGCACCACTGTCTCCCCAGGCCTCCAAATCAGAGGCCCACTCACCAGCACAGTGAATGGACCTCTGATTTGGGGGATGGGCGGCATGCTGGTGAGCAGCACTCGCTCACCATACTAGTGAGCTAGCCTTCGATATGGGGTTGAATTAGAGGTGAGGCCCGCTCACCAGCACAGCGAGCAGTGATCACTGTTCCGGTGAGCGGCCCTTTAATCTGGGATGAATCAAAGGCCCGCTCACCGTGCTTGTGTGGGGGCTTCTGATATGGGTGCAGCTCATTCCCCCATCTTCCAAATCAAATGCCCCCTCACCATAGTAACCGGGCCTCTGATTTGAGGATGCAGGGCAATGGGGTGGTCAGTGTTAAAGCAAGCGTAATATCATGTTTGGTTTAACTATGATGTTATATAAAAAATGCCATGCCAGAGGTATAAAACCTAACCAGACTGGCTCAGGAATGCATTCCAGTCTATCCTGTGGCGGGTCAGAAGAAGGACGCAGATAATCTGAGGACCTTTCAAAGATGGATTTATTAAAGAATATGAATAAGGCCTAACTTTACCTATTACCATTGGTGTTCCGTAACTATCAAACTAACTAAGGTGCTTGTCAGTCATCTGTGAAAGTCCACAGTCCAAAAACGAACGCTAACTGACTTTACTACTATTCTGACAACTAAAGACAGGAGAATGACTCCCTTCTCCTGGGGTTCGATTCTCACAAATCTCTTATTCTGGGTTCTCCTTAATAGGTGACTTTTAAATATTCTTTCGTGACTTCCTTACCCAGTTCATGTAACGCTGTCAAGACTTTAATATCTGAGAAATAGCAAAAGTCAGATAGTTTCTTTGACCTTCAACAAATACTTTGATCCGTATTACTGTGTTTTGCGTAACGCTGGTTTCCTCGTTTGGGATTTGCCTTCTGGGTGATTACAGTTCACTTCTTTTCTAGATAGTCCTTGTCTTTTACAAACTCTAGGGTTTCTTTATATTTCAACTCACTGCATTCTCCTTCATTTATGTTCCCCTCTTTCCTTTTCCAATAAAGGGGTACTTCCCCTCTTCCCAAGGTAGAGATATCCACAACACTCTACTATTCTCCCTCTTGGGGCTTTCTTCTCTTCTTCTGAATTCATAGCATTTTTTTTGTTCATAGGATTCTCCTTCTAGAACATAGGGCCTCATTACACGGAAGGCGGTGAGCCATGGCGCTATTAGCGCCATGGCTCATGCCGGTAAAATACCGGCACCGCCTTGGCGGAAAGGGGATTTACCGCCCCATTCCAAGGTTGGAGGGGCGGTAAATCCCCCTTCCGCCATTGCCCTTCCCCATTCCCATTTCTGCCCCCATAGGGCTCTATGGGAATGGGGAAGGCGCTAATTACGGCACCGCAATTTTGCGGTGCCGTAATTAGCTCCGAGGTCCCTTAGCGGGTTGGTTTTTAACGCCTGCAAAAAGCAGGCGTTAAAGCACCAACCCGCTAAGGGACCTCGTAGTAAGGCGGTAATGGTTAACGGTCACCGTTACCATTAACGGTGGCCGTTAACCATTACCGCCTTCCGTGTAATGAGGCCCATAGTCTATCGGCCTCATCACGAGTTGGGCGGTAGCCCTTAAATGCGGCTGTAACGGTGTTACCGCCGCATTTAGGGTCCACCCAATCTCGAGTCTGGTTGCATTTACCCCCAGCAATAAGCGGGGGGTTAATGCACCGGGAAAATTCCCATTTTCAGGCGCAATTAGCGGCACGCTATTAGCACGCGCTAATTGCGTAAAAAATTCCCATTGGTCCAATGGACGCAGTGGGGAATGGGGAATTACCGTTACTGCCCAACCCGTGATCCGGCGGTAATACAGCCAGAGGGTTGGATGGTAACGCTGATACAGTTGGCGGGAATCCCAGTCAGGATACCGCCCAACTCGTGATGAGGCCTTCTGTCTTTTGACATATATAGTACTCTTTCTCCTCAAGTGTTTGTCTCTTAGTTTTAGTTTCGCTCGCTTGCATTTCTCTCATTATCATCATTTGTTTTTCTTATTTTCCAAGATATGCTCTCGTCGATAGACTGGGATGAGTAGGAACAGTCCCATAATGATTCCCTGGCAGCCTCCCGGACCTCCCGTTCTCCCTGTTAACTTGGATTCTCTGGGACAACGTCTCCAGAGTCTCCGTTCGCTCTGGGTTCATTGTGTTCTTTGGCTTCTCGATTCACTCCGGTATCCTACATTCCATGCTCACCTTCAGGACGGATTGGTCATCCTTCGGATATTTGGGCGGTATGCGGTTCTGATCACCTAGTGGTTTCGGCGTTGTTTTGTGGACTGCCAGTCCATCACAATGTCACTGTGTTCACGCCACCACCATCAGTTTCTCGCTTTCTTCTTCTCAAAGGACCAGTGTTCTGCTTTCGGCTCCAGAGCAGTTTCCAAACTCGCGGGGTCCGCAGGTTGCAGAGTCTCCTTCCCTTTCAGCTGGTACGTCGCCCTGGACCTTTTCTGGCTCACTTTCACATCTCTCTCCCTGCGCTTGTTGCAGTTTCTCTCTCTAACATATGTTAGTTTTCTCTTCATACAGGTCTCTGTATTGTATATTCTTTTGTAGATCTTTTGTAGATCTGATAGTCCAACGTAGGCCACTTCGGGGTCTCCTTTAGGGTGTTCCTCACAGGAACAGGAGTCAATGTCCCCAGAGGGGGAGTCTCTCCCGGTAAGGTCCCACTTGCCTCAACCTCCAGGGAGAGTGTTGCGGAGCTCCCTAAAACATACCCCATGATGGAATAGATGGGACTATCAGAGGTAAAGAACAGTGTATTATCCAGAGACTTGGCTCAAGACAAAACTAAAATATACTGTATCAACCAAGAAAGAAGATCTGTCCCTTTAAACAAAAATCTCCATTTAACTGAAATGAGGAGACAGAAGGAGGATTACAAGCCGAGGCAAGGCAAAGTATAGAGATGTGCACAGGCAGAGAAGCTCCCTTATACTATACCACCTGAGAGTGGCAGAGCTAAGGTGAGTCGCGAGTTTTGGAACTGCTCTCAGAGCGAGAGCAAAGCAGCGGACGCGCAGTGTTCAAACGGTGTAGTGAGAAACCGAGGAGTACACAGTGGTGGCATGACCACAACAACTTTGTGGTGGGTTGCGTGTCTATACCACAACACCAAAAACAGTACGCTGTGAAGCAAGCAAACCGTCCAGATACCCGCAGTGGCAGCGGCTTGTATAGAAAGAAGACACCAACACCGGGAGACCTGAGAAGACGAGAAGGCTGAGAATGCGAACAACCGAAGAGAACCTGAGCGAACACAGACCCTGGAGACGTTCCCCCGCAGAATTCAAGGTAATGGGGAGAACGGCAGAACAGGCAGACCGCTGGGAAATCATTATGAAATACGAGGAACTGGTGCAGAGAAGCAGACGTGTACGTCACTGATAGACCCCACCACCTCACCTCCAACCTATTGGATGAATAACAAGAAGACACTGTGCATGACACCTGGTATAATTCCAATACTGCATCGAGTGTATGAGAGATGTTATGCACTCAGACATCCGTACCAAATGTATCCTCAAACTAAAGTAGTAGCAGGAGATTTGGCAATACCATTGAATATTTTAGAGTTGTAAAGAAAATTTGATAGGTGCAAAGTGGCGTTATGAAGAGAAGAGACGATGACGCACTGGAACAATATAAGAATACTTAAAGAATGAAGAGATAATTGAAGAAACAAGAGTAATCATACTTACAAGTGAGAAAAAAACATATATAGAAAGAAGATAATTAACCAGATGATAGTGAATGTATATACGCAGAAGTGCAAGGTAGAGGAGTCACATAGAAGCTTGCTGCAGTAGAAAAAATAACATGGGTGAAT
This sequence comes from Ambystoma mexicanum, assembly GCF_040938575.1. NCBI lineage: Eukaryota > Metazoa > Chordata > Amphibia > Caudata > Ambystomatidae > Ambystoma > Ambystoma mexicanum. Next base: position 1,301,886,045 of record NC_090923.1, on the reverse strand, counting down.
CGGCTATGTTGGACAGATGGACGTTGGCGTTGAATAATAGTAAAGTGAAAGTCCCAAAGGCAAGAGACCAGGACTGCAGAGCTGAGAGAGAAATATAAATTAGTGCATGAACAAAGAATAGCTGTTGGCCAGAGATCAAGGGTGCCACAGCGAGAAGCTACTGAAGGGTACAAGGTGAGTCAATGAGAATAAGTAATGCACGCAGGACATATTTCTCTTAGATTAAGTAAATGAGCGAACATTTGTGAATGCCAAGCATTGAGGAATAAAGATGCAGAAAAGTATACGTGAGACAGAACAACCAAGTCTCCAGAGGCCGAAGAGGGTAATCCTGACATAATTGAATCAAAAACCACTAAATAAAAGGCAAAATGGACAAAATCGTGGTCTCTTCATGTTTGAAATAAAGTTTATAAACAAAAAAGTCTGATAACTAAAACTGAGAAAATGCTTGACATTTGAATCACCCAGTAAAAATATACAGGAGGAAAATGTAAGGTGGTTGCATTAGGGGAACAATGGGGTATCTACTTGTTTAAATAGTAAAATAGAACTTTTTTTAAAAAAGGGCAGAAGGACACAGCTTTCTAGAAAGGAGAAGGAAGGGCCATCAGGACACAAGAGGAAAATACAGAGAATGCCCTGTTATGATGTCACATATCTGCCATTAAGGGATGGAGGAGAAAGGAGCTTCCACATTCACCAGCATTCTCCAGTTAATCATAGAGGGGCCAGAATTACAGGAGTTCTTCCTGCACTCGTCTCTTAGTCTCCTGGAAAAATGTCAAGGACGGGGTGCCAGGAGAAGGTCTGGGCCTGCAGTGGTCTTTGTGTCACTAGAGAAGGAGGGGCTGGGGTTTGTGGTGTAGACCACGAGTAGCAGTTTGTTTGCAAGAGGGCCTGGAGATGAGGCACAGGAGAGATAGGGGTTTCAGGCATAAAGGTAGACAGACCATGCTCTGGACCAGGAACTTTGTCAGAATTTAGGTGGCTTCAGAGACAAAACCGTCTAACTGTAACAAGGCTATACTAATTTTAACACTGAGGTCAGGGGAGCCACGGATAAGCCGAAGTTATGAGCGGACGCATGGATGCAGGGACAGCTCAGCGGGACTCATACTAACCCCCAGCTCTAAGGCAGAAACAAGTACAAGTGAGGAAGGCTCTTCAGGGCAATCAGGACAGATGATAGTATATAAAGTAGGACCACTGGAACACAAGGGAGCTGGCAGAAGAGGAATTGAGAAAGAGTGAAATGATGGTGGAGGAGGCGAAAGCCAGTAGAGAAAATGAAGTGGGCCCACAAAGATCAGAGGAGTGATGAAAGACAGTAGATATATGGAGGCCCCCTGAACTAGCGGATGTTGGACCCTCAGGAGGTATATGGAGGATCCCTAGACCACCTCAACTGGCTCCAAGCATTAAAACAGGGAGCCGCGCAGAATAGCTGGCACCGCACAAGCAGATACATTCTGGGAACTGGCAGAAGCATTCATATAGGCAGGACAGCGGCACAACACCTCCTCTGTGGGGTGGATGGTAAACGCCTAGATCATGTCACAAGGCCTGGGAATTGAAAACAAACGAATAGTCAGAATGGTGGATGCATGGTCATTATAACGGTCCAGATGGACAACGATCCCTATAAAGGAAAGGACAACCAGTATTGGCATAAAATACTGTATTAAGTTCGTATATGTGTGACCTACACCAGTAGTGGAATACGTAGATACAACATGTCTGTTCTCATTGCACGTGTGACACTTACAAACATGACAAATGTACTGTTTTGGGACGGGTGGGGGCGTGGTGGATTGGGGGTTGCTGACTATGGCTTGCATAGATCAAAATGACAATATTTTCTATTTATATGTACATCATTTGCACTGCCATGAGATGATGTTTTTGTTTTCTGTGTTATAGAGTTATGTATATGCCAATAAATAAATTGAATTAAAAAAAAAGACAGGGCGCTGTCACCAGAGCAAAGACACCCACATCACCCCCACAGATACCAGGGAAGGAAGGGGGGTCAAGGACCTTGAACAAGCCTCTTCTAATAAGGTTGACCTTCTTAGTCTCTTCATTCCAGCTCCCTAAGCAGCCCCAAATACTCAGCATAGGAAATAAAGCGTCCCCTTTCTATAAACAAACTTGTTACACTTCAAATGCACCAGCAATTGGGGTAATACATTTTTTTCATTTGATGCTAAGGGAAACATTTTCCATTATGAGTCATAGTCAGAAATAGCAGGGAGGCTGCATGGATACAAACTTATGTGAATTATGGTTAACTACTTGTGTTGTACATGACACAAAAGACATAAACAAAGCCTATTGTGCTCCACTCCAGCGAACGTTGCAGTAGCTACAAAGTTCCATCCCTTTCACGAGAAGTTCTAAACATATCAGACAGCTTCATTAGCTTACCAGTGCGTTTCCATATGTGTGGCTCAAGTGCTATGCAAGTAGAAGGGCCCAGAGTAAACCAGACAATGGAAACAGAGCCTCCTGAAGAAGAAAAGTGGGTCAACATTCTCAGTCCAGCTGTAAATTCCCAAATGACTGCAGGGCTTGAAAATAAGCTTTGGCCAGCACCCTTGCAATCCACCTGACTCTAAGCACATTATCCAATGAAAGAACAGACCAATCCACACAGTCCAGGTGCAACCAATACCACTCAGCACCTCCCGTGGAGAGGGAAGACCACCACATAAAAAGAAGCTGGTTCAGACTGGCAGCGTGGGGCATTTGAAAATAATTGGTAGGAAGGTTTTGTAGAGCCTGGGGAGCTAGAGGTGTACTGAAAGGAGGGCTGGAGAAGGGAAATGGAGGATGACAGGAGTAGAGTAGAGTAGAGTTAGGTTGCTGGAGAAAGACAGGGTACCACCTGGTAAAGAGAATTGGAAGTTGGGAGGAGAAAAGTGAGGGGGTTGGATAAAGAGTTAGTACCACCTGGAGGGGGAGAGATTGTGAAGGGGAAAGGCCATCTAAAATATAGGAGGAGAGGAGAATGCAGAAGAATACACCCAGATTAGCAGGATAGAGGAAAGGTAGAGGGTTAGATAAAGTGACAACACTGGAAGAGGTGGGACGAGAACCAGTACCCCTACTACTAAGAAAATGCAGAGAGAATATGGGGGACCAGGACAGAGCAGGTTTCTGGGGCAGGAGGCAAACTCACTAGGGTTCAGGGAGCTTGCAAGAGGAACAGTCAGGATTGAGGGGTAAGACATGTGAGGCAGACAACTTTGTGAAGATTTTTCAAAAGATGCCAGTTTATTAACTCAAAAGGTTGGATACACGCCTCACTATCCCTACCCTGACAAGAATTTCCCTGCCTAAAATAAACTAAAGGAAACACTCTAACAATATGTTTCTGTCCCTCACATTTCACTTATACATACACCAACTCAATAAGGTAATATATGTCAGTTCATAAACAACCAATATAACAGTTACATTCACATCATGATAAAAGCTTCTCCTTATAACCTGGGTTAATTTCCCCTTCCCCAGATTTAAGCAGGATTTTGTTTAGCAGCTCCAAAAGGATAAGGACATCCTGTCTCACAACGAAAAGTTCCATGTTGATAATCCAAAGTTCCAACTTGAATTCAATTAACAGTTCACAAATGTTCAACAAAGTGTTCCTCTTTTCACTTGTAACCAAGATCTTGAAACAACTTATTTTCAACAGCAAAACCTAGTTTCATACTTCATTAGTTTCAACAAAAACTTGTTTGTCAAGATATGTCTGCGCCATTTCACAAAAACCATTTGTTTGACAATCTTCAATAATTCTGCAGCAGTTCATACAACACTTGCTTCAGTGATATTAATTTGTCAGAATGCTTCTGTATTATTCCACAAAAACACTTTGGCGGTTGTTCTTTAACTGCTTCTTCATGAATTTTCACCACACCACAGTACTTCAATTGACTTCCAGCTGGTCTACTCGCCTGGCAGGCCTACTACTACAAAGTTCTCTGTTCTGGTGTACTCTCCATCCAGAACAGAACAAATTGTTACAAAGACTTCTGTCCTGGTGTACTCTCCTGCCAGGCCAGAACAACTACTAACTACAAGTACTTCTGTTGTGACGGTCAACTTCCAATTCTTTAGCAATGTCTCTTGCATCACAACATCAAGTATACACATTTCTTCAAGGGAAACAAGACCCACACTGGTACTGTTTGGTTCACTCTTGTGATTGCCCCACACAATACAGTTTACGCTCCACTCCTCCTGAAAATCTTTTATCAGAAGGACAGTCTTCCTGCCACTCTTGTTTATCCCCTTCTGCACTATCCAAACGCTGATAATGATTCTGCTTCACATTCCAACTTATTTGCCATTGACAATGTAGTTTTAAGCCATCACCTCTTATGACTTCCTTTACATATGAGCACTAGTCTTTATATACAATGAAATTCTCAATTGCCTTCTTTTGGCTTGGGCAATACTGGTTGTGTATAAATTGCCTTGGTATGATTATCTTCTGGCTTTGGCAATAGTAGTTTTTGGTTTCTTGTTGGCATATTGCCCTCTCTTGTTGTTGGCTTCTTATATAACCGACTACATTATAATCACACCCTTCTGGTTGGATTATTACATTCTTGCTCTGCCGTCTGCTCCCTTTTAAATCAGCTCGGTCTTCAACAGAACAAAATCTGCTTTACATTAGTTCGGTATTCAAAATCCTCTTCTTTCGAGTTACTTTGTTTATCGCATTTCTGTGATTCAGGTCACTGGACTTGGCCGTGGGCGTTTACGGAGCACTCCGGGGTCACAATGTAACAGTAAACTCACTGGGTCAGGTGTGCACGTCTGTTTGCCTCGCTGCATCCAGGACCTCTGCTTTAGTTTCCATGTGTGGCTCGGCAACCTCTTCGCTGCTTCCTGTGTCCCGCGCCTGTCAATTTCAGAGCTCCCCTGGCTCCCACAGCTATCCGGTTCTCGCCTGCCACCGGTGCACGTCTGACAGAGGGGAAAACTGCAAATTGGTGCCCCTTCGACTGTACGACCTCTACAGCTGCAAACTCGAGCATAAGAGACCCTCTTAGGACCGGCATTAGTTTCACACACGCCAATGGCCCCAGCATCTCAGTTATTCAGTAATGTCTGCTTCTGCTGCTGTGTGGCGGTTACAAAACTACTCCACCTTCTGCTACTACTCCCCTCCTTCCTAATGGCCTGCACCTGAGGTGGCCATCTGTGCTTCCCGGTTTCCCTCAGGTGTGGGCCATTATTCTTAAGGGACTGCAACCTTCAGTCCTGTGCATCTGCAGTACTCTTCTTAGTCTGATTACCTTGGGTGTTGTGGGACTTGAAGTCGACAACATAAAATGTAGCTTGTTCAATGAATTTACAGTCACCAAGTTCATTTCTCTCCTTATACATATTCCCCAAAGGAGTACCATAAGGATTCCATGGAATATTTGGCTTTAATGAATGGGGTTTTTCAGTGTTTAAATTGGTAACATCTACAGTCTCCTCTTCCTTATTTCCCTGGGACTCAAATGGGCTTTCATTTCTACGGCTGTCAGTGACTTTAAAAATGCTTTTCTTACTCTTAATACATGATTCGTTATAATTGTCTTCACTCGCATTCCTACATTTAGTTTGAGAGAATAAAAGCTATTTTTGACAACAAGCCATTTCATATTCCAGTATAAATGATATTCCTTTCCTTGAGGAAGACAACTACTGAATCTCATCCCATAAGGTCCTCCTGTTCCCCTGGGGCCCTTCTCCTCCCATGTGATGCTCCCAGCTAATACCGCCACCAGGGTCAGGATATGGAAGTGTCTGCCTTCCCTGGTCACCTGGGAGGAGACTAAAAGTAGGGTTTTTGTGAGGACTTTGTAGGATACATCGCACAGGGCACGAGTGTTCCCTGGACTAGGGCCCAGAGCGGTAAGGTCACCAGATGACCAGAGATCCAGAGGCAAGCCCACAGACCTTGGAGAGGCGGCCCATTTTGGGGGAAGCAACACCAATACATCAGCCTCTCAGAAGAGATCACCGGACTGCTGCCTGGCCAAGAATTGTGGGCCTGGACAGCTTATATACCTAGACTGATTGAAAGAGGGTTCAGGAGCCCCAAACACCCTCAACCTGAAGACAAAAGCAAGATGAATCTCCCGGACATTGGAAATAGGACTTTGACCAGCCAAACCTGGAACTGTGAAAAGGACACTTTCTCTTGATCACAATTTACTTTTAAGAGAATTATCTAGACATTCTTTAGTTTTGTCGAAATAAAAACTTGAAGAATCCTATTCTAGTATCAGCCTCTTTGTGCTCCCACTCGAGAGGCCTGTAAATACTGTAGACATGACATGAACAAATGAAATGCCTAAAGAAAATAAATATTTTCAAACATGTATTTTCGAACTTAAAGGTACATCAGTGCAAAATGCACAATATTTTAAAACTTCAATATTCAAACTCTGGTGTTTTAAACTTTACGTTTTCAAACAATATACCTTTAAACTTTGCATCACTATGATTCACGATGAATGGAAAGCTTGAGATCAATCATACCCACTGGCATTGCTTTGAATCTTCCATTTCAGTTATGTTTTGCCTGTTTTCACTATTAAAGTATCAGCCATATACAAATCAAGTCTTAATCCAGCCACCAACGGAAGCAGTCCAAACTGAACGGCTAGGTGTGAGATTGTTTTCTCATACTGAAGGGATGTGCCATAGTAGCTTTTGGGGTGGGGCCATGCATGATTTGCATATGGTTTTTGCACTTCTCTAATAGTATGGCAGGCTGAATAAAAATGATGGTTTGCGGAAGAGGAGAGGTTGCGCTACTGCCTAATTAGACACTGGATTTCAGACTCTGAAATCTGGCTGGTAGTAGCGAACCCACAGCCCTTGAACTGCTTCTCTGTAACCTGACAGTTAAAAGCAAGAGTTCACAGATCTACAAACTGTTGGACAGGCCCAACTCAGATGAAATATTGCCATACATAGTGGCTTGGGAGAAGGGCCTCCAGCAGGAAATTCCACTGGACTCCTGGGAGTAAATCTGGTCAAGGGCACTAAAAAGCTACAAATGCACCCTCATTAAGAAAACCTCCTACAAGGTGATGATGTGTTGGTAATACCCCCCCCACCACCGTGTCCACAAGATCTCCCCGGTGTACTCACCGCTGAGTTGGAGAGCGGCTGCGGCATGGTAGGCACACTTGGACACATGGTGGTCATGTCCCCACTCACAATTCTACTGGAAGAAGAGGTGGTGTAGGATCAGGGGAATCACTGGGCAGAGGCTCCAATTGAACCCACATACTCTTATGTTAGGGGACTTGTCCAGAAGGTTGCAAGCAGCCTAAGCGGGGACACAGCATTCATGATCACTCAGCTTTTCTGCGAAGCCTGCTTGACCATCGCCCAATCATGGAAGTCCCCAGATGGGCCCATCCTCAATCTGTGGTGGGCCAAGGTTTGGGAAACTGAGACATTGGAAAAGATCCCACCCATCCTAAACAATTCCCTCCGGACGATTTCCAGAACTTGGCTTGCGTGGGTGGTGTACTGTCAGGACACATTAGACACTCCTCCGAAGCACACCACCTTTCATCATTTTAACCTGTCGATTTAATCTGAGACATAGGGGATCCCCTTTGCAGGACATGGGGTGCAATTCTTAGGAGTCAGGCGGGGCACGAGTAAGCTTATCTTCTTCCTCTTTAATATACTGACCTCTTTGATTTCTATCTACTCCCCCTGATTTGAAGCAGTACTATAACATGTTTATCTGTGCCTGTCTAGAGTATGCGTGTGCTCACGCTTCCATAGCCGTTCCGAAATTTACTGTTTTGCTTCACCCTTTTCGTTTTACCCATTGTCCTCCTTTCAAGCCCTATTTGTGGCATTTATTTTTCTTTATTGCACCCTTTATTGCACCCTGTTTGTATGTTAGAACCCAAAACTATAAATAAAGTTGAGTTAAAAAATTGAAGGTTTGGAGAGTTGTCCATAGCAATGTGACTAATTACAAGCTTCACGGTTCAGTTTTGCTTACTAAGTAGAAGGAGAAATTACTATAATGTTCTTTCAATAGATTCTTCTCCCACAGATTCCTCATCAGATAGATATCCTCATCAGCTCTGCTGCTCAGAAAAACTTCGATAGGAGCGTAGTGGAGCTCGACTCGGCCGGCGATCCATCTTGACTCAGTGTTCGATCACCGGCCCTGGACGTGATGTTGGGCGTCGTACATATACTGCGTCACTACGCGCCGTACCTCTGTTCCCTGCCTTTTTTGCCGTGCTCGACAGTTGCAGAGGAAAATAGCGAGAGAAGATGGCCAAATAGCCAATAGAGGGTTAATAAACAAGCATCTCAAAGGGATACATAAAAACCTGGTGGAAAGAAAAACTCCACACTAGTAAGAATCAAAACATTACCTTTAAAAATAAAAGAGATTGAGAAAGACATGCGGCTTACTAGACAGAAAACGGTCACTCCAGGACCATCACGAGGTTTCTACTCACCAAGACATACACGCAGCAACTGGTAACGTTTTCTGAGCGGGGATGGATGGGAGGTGTGATGAGGAATCTGCGGGAGAATAATCCATAGAAGGAACATTACGGCGAGTAATTTTTCCTTCAATGGATTGCCTTTTTCCACGCAGATTCCTCATCAGGTAGACTCCCAAAGCAGTGGAACAATGGAGGAGGGATGAAAGCTCACAGTAAAAGGTTTTGTAGTACCGCCCTGCCAAAATGCATGTCAGCCCCCCGGGCAACGTTCAGGCTGTAGTGCCTCATAAAAGTATGTAGTGAGGACCACTTTGCCACTCAGCAAATGTCCCTAACTGGGACACCACTTTGCAAGGCTGTAGATGCAGAGACCGCTCTGGTCGAGTGTGCTCTGATGCCAGGAGGCAGTTCCCTGCCTGCTGGTTGATAACATTCTGCAAAGTATATGAAGATCCATCGGGAAAGCGTCTGCTTAGTCACAGCTAGAACTTTTCTGGCCAAAGAGTAGGCCACAAATAGTTTATCAGTATTCTTATATTCAGCCGTGCTTGTGACGTAAAAACTAAAGGCCTTTTTGGTGTCCAACTAGTGGAAGCACTCCTCTTCCTTAGAAGGGTGTAGATGTGGATAAAAGACCGGCAGGTCTATGGCCTGTGAAAGGTGAAACTCCAATACCACTTTTGGAAGGAACCCCGGCCTGACTTTAAGCAAGACCTTTTTGTGAAAGAACTGCAAAAATTGAGGTTTAAAACAAAGGGCCTGCAATTCGCTGACCCGCCTGGCAGAAGTAATCGCAACCAAGAAGGCTCTCTTCAGAGTAAGCAGCCGGAAAGAGCAAGAGTACAAAGGCTCAAAGGGAGTCGCCATCAGGAGAGTCACAACCAGATTTAAATCCCAATCTGGGACAACAAAGGGAGTTGGCGGAAACGTATTCACAAGGCCCTTCGGAAACTGGACCATAACCGGGATCGTGAAAAGGGTACCTTGTTCCAGGGACCTTTTGAACACAGACAAGTCTACCAAATATCATTTGAATGTGGCACCATAAAGGCCTGCTCATGTCAGTGACAGAAGAAACTCCATCACTGTAGTGGTGGGGCAAGAGATAAAGTCAATCTCGCGTTCCCTGCACCATGCCTCAAATCTTCTCCACCTGCATTCATACAGGGATCTGGTAGATGGTCTGCGTGCAGCCAGCAACACCTCGAGTACCTCCTCAGCGAGGTCCCAGTCATCATATCTCATCCTCTCAAGAGCCACGCATGCAGGTTGAGCGACTCTGGGTTCGGGTGGAACACTGCCGTTCCTATGGGATTAGGAAATCCGGGCAGCACGGCAGCCGGAGAGGTGGGCAGATGGCCAGATCGGGAAGGTCTGAGTACAATGTCCTCCTCGCCCAGTCCAGGGCAATAAAGATCATGGTCGCTCAAAACCTCCTTAACCTCCTGAGAACCCAAGGAATGACCGGGATCGGAGGGAAGGTGTAGTGGAGAGGGAAGGTCCACTCCACAAGAAACGCATCCCCTAGTGCGCCTTTTGCTGGGAATTCCCTCAAGCAAAACTGCTTGCACTTCCTGTTGGACTCCGTGGCAAACATGTCCACCGTTGGGCTACCCCAGAGAGAAAAAACCTCTTCCAGGACTTCCTGGCACACTCCCCATTCATGTGAGACTGTGCTCTGCCTGCTCAGAGCATCTGCCAATCTGTTATCTGACCCCGCCAGATGAACTGCAGAGACCGAGATCTGGTTCTCTAAGAGCCAGAAACACAGCTGCATCACCTCTACAGAGGGGGAGGGAGCGAGCGCCACCTTGCTTGTTCAGATAGCGCATGGCCACCGTATTGTCTGTCAAAATCAGGACATGCTCCCCCCCTTTAGAGATGGAGGGAACGCTTTTAGGGCAAGCCTAATAGCTAAAAACTCCAGCCTGTTGATGTGCCACCTGGCTTCCATCGCTAACCAAAGGCCGCTTACCTGCAAGTCCTCGCAGTGAGTGCCCCAATCCTTCAGCGACGCATCCGTGACCACTCGGACCTGAGGCCACAGAGGCCAGAAGGGTTCCCCGCCAGTAAATTGTTGCTGTTGGCCCACCAGGACAGGTCGTTGACCACTGACCTGGACACCCTGAGTAGGTCCTTGAGGGTTCTGAGGTACTGGGACCACTGGCCTCGTAGGAGCCATTGTAAGGATCCCATTCGCAGCCTGACCTCTGGCACTGACCTCTGGCACTAGAAAAATACAGGAGTCCATGAGACCTAAGAGGCTGAGGAAGGAAGCCGCTGATAAGGTAGCATGGTTCTCAAACAAGTTCACCATCTGCGCAATGCTGATGACTCTCTTGTCGTGTGGGAAAGCCTTCCCTACCCGAGCGCCAAGGACTGCCCCAATGAACTGGAGCCTTTGCACTGGTGGCAAGTTCAGGGAGAAGCCCAGCCTGTGGAGCAGTGAGCACGTGGGACAAAACCCGCTCTGCCGACTTTTATTGGATCAGCCAGTCATCCAAGTACGAGAATACGTGGAGACCGGATCTCCTGAGGTGAGCCGTGACTACTGCTATGAGCTTAGTGAAGACCCTTGGAGCGGAAGTTAACCCAAGGGAAGCACCTTGAACTGATAGTGCTTGTCTCCTATGAGGAACCTCAGAAACTTCCTGTGCTTTTGATGTATCGGCATATGGAAATAGGCATCCTGCAGATCTATTGACACCAGCCAGTCCAGCAACTCGTGAGCGTGGAGAATTTCCCTCAATGTCACCATTTTGAATTTGTCTTTCCTCAGGAACTTGTTCAAGGCCCTGAGGTCCAAAATGGGACAGAGACCTCCCCCCTTCTTGGGTACCAGGAAATACTGGGAATACCAGCCCGACCCTCTCAGCTCGGGTGGTACCTCTTCCACTGCACCCTTCAACAAAAGGTCTTGCAGTTCTTCCTGGAGCTCCTTTTTCTGGTTGGCATGGAGCTGGTGGGGGCTTGTCCGGAGGTTTCCTTAAGAAGGGCAGACAGTAATCCCACTGCACGAGCTCCAGGGCCCAGGCGTCAGAGGTAATCTCCCGCCATTGGGACCAATGCTCTGACAGCCGTCCACCAACCAGTGAGTTGTCGGAGGGGAAATTCAAAGCAGCTTTGTGGGCAGAGCTGCCCCCGCTGCTGCTGCTGCTTGCTGGCCTCTGCAACCCCTTAACCCCCTTCCGGAGCATGAGAAATGCTAATGCCCCTGCCTAGCTTGCGGGAGCCGCGCCTTCCTGCCATAAGGCACGTAACACCTGTAGCCCCTGCCCTTAGAGCCAAAGCTGAAGGCATGCTTGTCTGGCTGTGCAGCTAGGCCCAGCGATTTTGCTGCAATCTTTGACTCCTTGAACTTCTCTAGGGAGTCATCAGCCTTTGGACCGAAAAGGAATTCTCCCTCAAAGCGCATGTTTAGCAAACTATTCTGGATGTTTGGTGAAAAACCTGAGGAGCGCATGTAGGCCTGTCTCCCGAGTACCACAGCAGACCCCATTGACTGGCCAATGCAGTCCGCCACGTCCAGGCCCATTTGCAGCGACTGCCTGGACACCTCCTTTCCATCGTCCACCAGCTGTATAGAACCATTTCGCGGCTCCCCTTCAGAGATGTATGGGGCTGCTTGTTCCACCGCCTTCCATAGGCCAAAGAAATACTTGGCAAACCCACAGGACACATTGCTTGCCTTCAAGGCCATGCTGCCAGATGTGAAAATATGTTTTGCCATCGCATCCAGCCTCTTTCCCTCCCTCTCAGGAGACAGGTTCAATGTGGATGAACAGATGTCATCTAGCCAGCCTGGATTTGCTAGTCGCAGTAAAGCTGACCGGAGAAATAGAGCCAGGCCGCAGCCACAAGGAGGCAGCTGGGTCTGCTATAGCTAAATTCTGGTGCATGTGTCTTTCAGTAGCTGGACCCTAGTCCAAAATGTCAGTCAACTCATAACCCTGGACTGGAACTGCCGAAGCATTTAGCCCCAGAGTGTTGACCACTCTGACCACTAATGACTGACATTTGGCATGGGCATGAGTATAAGGTTGAGCCTGTTGTAATTCTACATCTGGGGATGTATCCAGCCCATTAGCATCATGCAGCCCCTGTGCCGAAGCCAGGAGGTCTGCCTGGTTGTCAAAATAGTCAACACCACCAGCCCCTGCATATATCGTGTTTGCGTCTACCTGATCGTCCCCACCGTAGGCGGAAAGCGGGATGAAGGATCGATCACTGATGGTTGGCGTTGAGGGCTTATCCTTCTATGTCAAAGGGGTTGCTGTCGGTGTCGAACGAGGCTTGTGCACCGAAGAGGCCTCGGCATGCCTGAGCCCTGAGACTTGCAGGAGGACCCAGCTTCGAGAACTTAGTTGCCTTTTTCAGCGCCAAGCTCAAAGGCTCTCCTGATGCCTATGACATCGGTTTCGGTCCTTGCGTGGGGTCAGGACCACCGAGCGCTGCTAAAGCTACCATAACCTGCTGTGTAGGGGGTCACCCGCATCTACAGCTGCCTTTTTAAATGTCGCCAGCATTTGGGATTTGAACTCTTCTCATTCTTGACGAGTAGTCAGGCCCGCTGATGACTTACCTCGCTCCGACGAGTCAGAATCGCGTTGGTGCCAGTGGCGTCTCTTCTTCTATGAGAAGATGACGAGGAAGAGTGGCTCTTTGAGCGGGACTGCTTCTTCATCTTGCGCCGATGCTGTTTCTCTTTCTCGGGGTAGGGCCCTCCGTTTTGGGCTCTGAGGACCGAACAGTCGACCCGGCAGGTGGATTTGACGGCGGTCAGCTAACCGCGAACTTGGTTGCCCACTCTCGAGGGAGTTAGGATTCATTTTCCCACAAAACTCGCACCCCTCAGCTGAACTCCTTAAGTTGAAAATCTTTTATGTTGTGCAGATTTTATTTGGAACACTCAATTTGCTTGAGATCCCGCTCCACATTATGTCTAAACATGTTGATAACTGGGTTCTGAATTGGTGGGTCGAAGTACGAAGTAGCTCTTCGGTTTAAGCTCTAGTCTATCATCCAGATCTTCATCTGAACCTTCTGTCAATTGTGTTTCTAAGAAGAACTTCAATCTAATTTTCCGAAGTAGCAAATGATGGTTAATCTTCTCTTCAAAAAGGCTGGTATTCGAGGTTGGTAGACATAATGTGGAGTGGGATCTCAAGAAAAGTGACTATTCCCAAAACAATCCACACAATATAAAACATTTACAACTTAAGGAGATTGAACTTTTAGCTAAGAATGAAGAGTTGACATTGAAACCTGCTGACAAAGGTGGGGCAATTGTGGTAATGGATACTAGTTTTTACCACAAGAAATGCCTGGAAATGTTAAGTGACACATCAAAATATGTACCTTTGGACCAGGATCCTGCTTTAAGTATCAAAACTCTTATTGAAACTTGTGTAACAAATGCCTATGATAATGACTGGATCACAGAAAAGACCAAAGCATTTTTGATTAACAAATTTCCCATTATCGCTGTATTCTATGGATTACCTAAAATCCATAAGGATAAATTAAAACCTCCACTCAGGTCAATTGTTGCCGGTACAGATAGCATTCTGGACCCATTAGTAACATATGTTGATAAGATTTTGCAACCGTTGGTACAAGACATTCCGACCTATTTGTAACGCTCATCTGGTATCCACGGGGACATCACTCAGCCTGTTCTGACCTCTAACGACCTCAAAACCTTCCCTGGAGTCTACTCGACTGGAGACTGGGCCTTGTTTTCTTAGAAAGTGTGCTCTCCGTCCTGCTTTCAGCGCGGGGGCACGTTGATTGATGCAGGCTCGTTGCTGCCTAGTTACTTCACTGGCAAGAGTCCGACAAGTAAGTATAATGAGTCTTTTGAACAGTTCTCTAACTTCGTTTCTTTCCTTCCTTAGATGATGGCCGGCGTCCGGGGATGGCGACGTGCTGCTGAGATGAGTAGCGCTGAAGATGAGTGAGTGCTATGCACGATGCGACCCTTTCGTATTTGTATTGAACTGAGTTCTTTTTCTGTGTCTTTTAGGTACTGCGACGTTTTCACCGTGGATGCCTGTTATGAAGAAGAAATGCAGTGAGTAAGCGCAGTATGCGGCGCCTCTAGATGTTTTCACGCTTACCTGGAGTGTCTTTTCCTTCTTGCAGATGGATGAGAAGTTCTGGAGACAGAGTTCCCCCAGAGCGCCTGGATTCAGGTAAGCGTTTGAAGCTAGTACAGTCTTTAAAAATAAGCGAAGATTTGCTGAATGCATACTAATGCCTTTTTTCTGTTCTTTTCCCTTTTTCTTAGGAAGTGGCGTGCCGGGATGGGAATGACACCGCCGAAGATGCCCGCAGAACAGAAGGAGCGATGAATGATGGGCAGAAGCGCCGCAAGGTAAGGCTGTTCCCAACAGTGTTCTTGTTCTTGCAGGAGTTGAGCGCAGAAGAAAGATGCAGGCCTACTGGAGACCGATCTGAACACGGTGAGTGTCACGCTGCAGGTGCAGAAAACACAAAGCATGGTTCTCAGCCTGGGCGTGGCTTAAATAGTCTCTGGGTATCCCAGGTGTCTCTGGGCTGAACCACACCCAGAAGACTAGACTGCACATGCAGTTCTGCAAACCGAAATATGTGGGGGCATCCATCTTGTCCCCATCAATGCACTACAAGTCCAATTCCCCAATGTTATCCTATGGGAGTGAGTGAGTCTGGTGCCACAAGCGCCAAGTCTGACTCCAAGTGGGTCTTTGGAGGGATGGAGAGGCCCTTTAGGGCCATGTAGGGGATCGTGGCCTGGCTCCAGCCTGACATCTTGGAGGGCTGGGGACATGAGGGGCAGGAATCATGACAGCACTCCTCCCCAAGGCCCCTCTCAAAGTGGCTCTTCTGTCTGGCCCTGGTTTGTTTGGATGGTTCTGATGAAATCGTCTAAGCAAGCGAGGTGCATGGATGTACTCACAAGGCTCCCATGTCCTGTCTTGTGGACCATACCCCTTCCAGTCTACTAAGTAGTATAATTTGGATCTGACGTACTTTGAATCCAGGATGTCCTTGACTTCGAATTCTGGCTCCCCGGCGACTGCTACTGGCTGCGGTGGCATTGCTACCCGAGTCCCAGGTTGAACAGGTTTAAGGAGAGACACGTGGAACACAGGGTGAATCTGCAGGTTTGACGGCAAAGCTAGTCTGACCGCCACAGGCTTAATCACGGAGGTGACAGTGAATGGACCCAGGTATCTTGGACGGAATGTTTGGGTTCCTTTAATGGACACGTGTTTAGACGCCAGCCAGACTTTGTCTCCCACTTGGTAGTTGGGGGCCTTTGCTCGGTGTTGATCAGCAAACTTCTTTTGGCGATTCTTAGCTTGAAGTAGGTGTTCAGCTGCCCTTTTAAAGGTTTGAGAAATGGTTGTGTGCAAGGTTTTGACTGCTGGCATTTCCAGGGTTGTAGGAACGTCCAACTCAGAAGTACGTGGGTGCCTGCCATACATGTCTGCCCAGTGCTGGTGTGTAGGGAATTATTATAAGCATATTCAGCTATCCATAATAGGTCTAACCAGCTTCCTTCAGCTTGGTGTAACATGCAATGCAGATAGTGCTCGAGCGTCTGATTTGTCCTCTCAGTTTGACCATCCGTTTGGGGATGGTGACTGGTGGATAGCCGGATGTCGATCTGGGCCATAGAGCAGCATGTTCTCCAGAAGTTAGATACGAATTGAGTACCTCGGTCTGAGACCAAAACAGAAGGAAACCCATGGAGCCGTACGATGCCTTCAAGAAATACCTTTGGCAGAGTGGAAGCATTTGGGAGCCCCTTAAGAGGAATGAAATGTGCCGTTTTTGAAAATAGGTCCACGACCACAAGAAAAGTGTTAAACCCTTGACTGGGTGGTAAGTCAGTAATAAAATCGAGGGACAACGTGTGCCAGGGTGCTGGTGGGATTTCCAATGGTTGTAATAGCCCAGCCGGTTTCTGCTTGGATGACTTGTTTTGAGCACACACTCCACAAGATAGGATGAATTGGATAATGTCTTTACG
Source organism: Ambystoma mexicanum (assembly GCF_040938575.1). Taxonomy (NCBI): domain Eukaryota; kingdom Metazoa; phylum Chordata; class Amphibia; order Caudata; family Ambystomatidae; genus Ambystoma; species Ambystoma mexicanum. The sequence goes on along the minus strand of NC_090923.1, from coordinate 1,301,869,518 downwards.
CCACGTGGGCCACCAATAATTTCGTTTTACCTTGGCTAGGGTTTTAGCGATTCCATGGTGGCCCGCGATCAAGGAATCATGATAACCGGACATGACTTGTTCTCGTAGTTCTTGGTTTGGTAAGAATAAACGATTCCTGAAGTAGGGCAACTGATCTTTTATCATGTATTGTTCTCCTTGTGCACTCCACGCTTGTAATTGCTCCGGACTCATCAGGTTTTGGATTTCTTCATGTAATTCTTTCTGAGTTATGGTTGCTGTGATTCCTAGGAGCTTGTCACTCGGGATAATTGCTATTGGGACAGGGGTCTGATAGCCTTGCTCTTCCACCCCCATACGAGAAAGGGCATCGGCCTTCCCGTTTTTCACCCCTGGTCGAAATGTAATCACATAGTCATATTCAGCAAAACAAAGAGCCCAATGTCGTTGTCGTGAGGATTGAGCCTTTGCCGTTTTTAGGTACTGGAGGTTCCGGTGGTCAGTTATTACGGTGATTGTGTACATGGCGTCCAAGAGGTAGTGCTACCATGCCTTAAAGGCTGACTTAATGGCCAGGAGTTCTTTGTCTGTGATAGCGTAATTGAGTTCAGGGGGTGTGAATTTACGCGACCAGAAGGCAATTGGGTGTAACTGGCCCGTTTCGGCATCCTTTTGTGAGAGTACGGCTCCTATAGCCATGCTTGAGGTGTCCGTTTCCACCAGGTATGGGAGATCAGGGTGAGGGGTGGCGTAAGATTGGGGCAGATGTGAATTTTGCTTTGAGTTCCTGGAAAGCTTCCTCGGCTTCAGTTGTCCACTGGAACTTTTTGTCGCTTTTCCTTAGCAATGACGTGATGGGATGCACGATTTGCGAAAATCCTGAGATGAACCGGCGGTAGAAGTTTGCAAAACCCAGCATACTTTGAACCCCCTTGAATGAATTTGGGGATGGCTAGTTCAGGATCGCATCTACCTTGTGTAATTCGGATTCCATTCGGGCTGAGAATAAAGCCCAGGAATTCCACCTCGGAGATGTGGAATGAGCACTTTTCGAGCTTGGCGTAGAGCTGGTATTGACAGAGTTTCTCTAATACGGATCGGACGTGTTTAACGTGGTCCTGCTCATATGCGGAATATACTAGAATATCGTTGATGTACACTAGAGCACAGACATCAATCAATTCCCGTAGGACATTGTTCATGAAGTATTGAAACGCTGCAGGCGCGTTGCAAAGGCCAAAGGGCATTACTTGATATTCGTACTAGCCGTATTTGGTGCGAAAATCGGTTTTCCATTTGTTCCCCTGTTTTACGCGAACAAGTTGATATGCCCCCCTCAGGTCTAGTTTTGTGTAGATTTGGGCATCTTTGACTTGATCAAGCAATTCAGGGATCAGTGGCAGGGGGTAGCGTTTTTTTACAGTAATCTGGTTCAGTGCGTGATAGTCGATGCACGTTCTCAAGTCCCCCTCCTTTTTCGGTACGAGGAATAGAGGACTGGCTGATGGAGACTTCGAGGGACGGATGAACCCGTTGGCCAGGTATTGGTCAAGATAGGCGTTCAGGTGCTGGTTTTCTGGTTCTGTGAGTGCGTAAATTTGCCCACAAGGGATTTGTGCGCCAGGTATCAGGTCGATTTGGCAATCGTATGGTCTATGCGGTGGCAGGGTATTAGCCTGTTCTTTCTGAAAGACATCTTGAAAGTCCTGGTATTCACTTGGTAGGGTGACGATTGCCACAGTCGCAAGCGTGGAGGTTCTGGTGTCTATTGGTTGTTTCTCTTGGCGATAACATGTGGGGCGCAAGTCTCGAGAAATGCCAATTCTTTTGCTCGCCAATCAATTCGAGGATTGTGAGCTACCAACCATGGCATTCCCAAAATCAACCGGAACTGTGGTGCCTTAATGAGGTCGAAAACGATAGATTCCTGGTTTCCATCCTGGCACAGAAGGGTTAAAACTGCAGGGCATTGGGATACTGGACCAGAAGCTATTTCCGTGCCGTCGACAGTGGTAACAGTGTCGGTGGTTGATTTAGGGTGTAACGGAAGCCCCATCTTTGCCGCAAGATCCTGGTCAATGTAATTCCCAATGGCTCCACTGTCAATGTACGCTCTTACTGCGTGCATCCAAGATGGTTGTTGGTGATTGATCAAGACCACAAAATGGGAGGTCTGTAGTTCACTTTCTTCGCTTGATAAGTGGACCCCTACACTTGCCGGGCTGGGGAGTTTTCCGATTCTTTGATGGTATCTTCCTTGTCCGTGGCCCCTACCGTCCTCCTCGGTGGCTTTAAAGGGCACTCTTTAAGGAAACGACCTGACCTTCCACAGTACAGACATAACTACTGCTATCTCCTTTTATCCCTTTCCACTTTAGTCAAGGGGGATCTGACCCCCCTGATTTGCATTGGTTCTCCTGAATCTTCCGCCTTGCGGGCAATATTGTCCTTTAAACGCACATACATAGGGCGAGGGTCCGGTTTGGTTCGATCTGCTCTTTGGTCCTGCAACCTATGATCCAGTTGAACAACAAGGTCAATGAATTCTGAGCAGTCTTTCGGGGGGTTCACTACTTGTGCGACTACATCCTTGAGCTCCGCCCGCAACTCCCGATGAAATAACGTGGTTCTCTTCTCCACTGGCCATTCTGCTTCAACTCCGAGTCTATTGAACATGGCTATGTATGTTAATATGTCTTGATTCCCTTGGCGTAGGGACAGAAGTTCGTTGTCTAATTCCTGCCCATGAGTACGATGGCCGAACAGCTTTTCCATCAAATGCTGAAAGCTCCTGAAGTCATGCAGCAAAGGATCGTCTTGGGCCACAAAGGGTACAGACCAGTCCGCGGCGCTACCACTCAGGTAGGATAGCACAAAAGCGACCAGTGATTGGTCATTCGGAAAGGCCCCTGGTCTACAAAAGAAAGTGCAGGCGGCACTGGTTCATGAATGTTGCAAACCTCTTGGGATCCCCCGTAAATCGTTCGGGCGGGGCCAAGGGAACTGCCCCAGGAAGGGTTATCTGACCGGGATTGGCTGATGGTGCTGGCATCGAGGGCACGCTTCCCGGAAATGGTGCATGCCCTGCTTGTGACTTGAGAAGTTGCCTGCTTAAATCATGTGCGTTCTTTGGCTACTATCAGCTCTCTCCTCAGGGTGTTGGTCTCCTGCCTGGCTGCATGTACTTCGGAACGTAGCTGCCCCAACATGTGGGCTAACTGGTCGGTTTCTGCCCTTTCCATGATGCCCAGGTGGATTTTGATGTGAGGCTTTGTGTTCTGTAACGCTCACCTGGTATCCACAGGGACGTCACTCAGCCTGTTCTGACCTCTTACGACCTCAAACCCTTCCTTGAAGTCTATTGGACTGGAGACTGGGCCTTGTTTTCTTGGAAAGTGTGCTCTCCGTCCTGCTTTCAGCGCAGGGGCGCGTTGATTGATGCGTGCTCGTTGCTACATAGTTACTTCACTGGCAAGAGTCCGACAAGTATAATGAGTCTTTTGAACAGTTCTCTAACTTCGCTCCTTTCCTTCCTTAGATGATGGCCGGCGTCCGGGGATGGCAACGTGCTGCTGAGATGAGTAGTGCTGAAGATGAGTGAGAGCGCGATGCGCGATGCGACCCTTTCGTATTTGCACTGAACTGAGTTATTTTTCTGTGTCTTTTAGGTGCCGCAATGTTTTCAGCATGGATGCCGTTTATGAAGAAGAAATGCGATGAATATGCGCGGTATGCGGCGCCTCTAGATGTTTTCACGCTAACCTGGAGTGTCTTTTCCTTCTTGCAGATGGATGAGAAGTTCCGGAGACAAAGCGCCTGGATTCAGGTAAGTGTTTGAAGCTCGTACAGTCTTTAAAAATAAGCAAAGATTTGCTGAATGCTTACTAATGCCTTTTTTCTGATCTTTTCTCTTTTTCTTAGGAAGCAGCGTGCCGGGATGGGAATGACACCGCCGAAGATGCCTGCAGAACAGAAGGAGCGATGAATGATGGGCAGAAGCACGGCAAGGTAAGGCTGTTCCCAACGGTGTTCTTGCAGGAGTTGAGCGCAGCAGAAAGATGCAGGCCTACTGGAGACCGATCCGAACATGGTGAGTGTCATGCTGCAGGTGCAGAAAACACAAAGCATGTTTCTCAGCCTGGGCGTGGCTTAAATAGTCTCTGGGTATCCCAGGGGTCTCTGGGCTGAACCACACCCAAAAGACTAGACTGCACATGCAGTTCTGCGAACCGAAATATGTGGGGGCATCCATCGTGTCCCCATCAATGCACTACAAGTCCAATTCCCCAATGTTATCCTATGGGAGTGAGTGAGTCTGGTGCCACAAGCGCCAAGTCTGACTCCAAGTGGGTCTTTGGAGGGATGGAGAGGCCCTTTAGGGCCATGTAGGTGATCGTGGCCTGGATCCAGCCTGACATCTTGGAGGGCTGGGGACATGAGGGGCAGGAATCATGACACTATTTGAGAGACTCCACCGATTTGTTTATCGGGTGTAAATGACATTACATGTTTATCATCTGACTGCATACTGTTCTCACTGGACGTGGGGTCTTTATACTTCAATACCACACAATGAGGGGATCAATGCCGTTGAATGGAATTTACTGCAATCACGGAATGTTAAATGTGAACGTCAACTGATAATTGAATTTATCACTATTATTTTGAATAATAGTTTTTTCAGATACCATTGTAGATTCTATGCCCAGGTCTCAGGAACCTCTATGGGGTCTGCGATGGCCCCTGTGTATGCAAACATTTTTACGTATGCATTCAAAAAATGTTTGTACTGGATAACATTGAGTGGTGTTCCAAAATAATGGTTTGGAAGACATATATAGATGATATCTTTGGGGTGTGGTGTGGCTCGAAAGATTAATTTAAAACTCTTCTTTGGATATATGAACAAGTTCACCCACGTATTAAATTCACATTAGATATTGGTGAACCCAACTTGCATTTTTTAGATGTGCAGTTGACTATTGTGAATGCTAAAATTACCATGACTATATATTAAAAACCAACAGATGTGAACAATCTTCCGCAGGTTTCTAGCTTCCATCCTAAAGCAATGATGCAAAGCTTACCATATGGCCAAATTATACGTCTCAAAAGAATCATATCTGATCCACAGGAATCCTCTACAGAGTGCACATCATTAACAGATAGATTTACCAACAGAGGCTATCCAGAGAGATTAATGCAGGAGGCCCACGTGCAAGCCTTACAAGTTTCAAAAGAACAATTACTAATTCCTAAGCCAAAGAAGGAGGCAAGATCACTTTTACATATCTCCAAGTATTCGAGACAGAGTTACCATATCAAGAAAATCATCCATAAGAACTGGCCAATTCTTCAGCATGACCTCATCCTCTTGAAGTTATTCCCTGAACCACCTATGATGGTGTACAAATGAGGAACTAACCTTTGTGATAGACTTGTGAAAGCGGAAAGGGCACCAAGGCAAAATCAACCACCATTGACAACGAAAAGAAGGGTACATTTCCCTGTTTATCATGCAGCCACTGCAATAACGTGGTTAAAGGTGACTATATTGTACATCCCCTAACTGGGAAGAAAATACAACTTAAAGTCTTTGCCACCTGTAGAATGACAGGAGTGATATACAGTATAAAATGCCCATGTGGGCTTTTATACATAGGACAAACATCACGGTCAGCCCGTGACCGTTGGACCGAACATAAATCAAACATCTGTTGCAAGAATATTAAATCACCAGTCGACAAGACATTTTGAAGCGTTTAGACATAATATGGCCCAAATACAATTTAACATCTTGGAAGTGGTGAGACGGCCGCCTAGAAGTGGGGATTACAGCACACGTCTCACACAGAGGGAGACGTACTGGATTGACCTATTGGACATAGTACACCCAATGGGACGAATGAGGACTTTTCATTAAACTGTTTTATTTAACATGTGACATTTGTTAAGGGTGGATCTAGATATTTGTCCACTAAAGGACTGTGGGACTAAGCAGAACACAGATCTTTTCGAACTATGCAATACATTATTATCGAATTTAAGATCTCCTTGTAAGGGTTAGGTTAAAGGGAATTCCCTAATTATGTAGGTTAGACACTGTGAAATTCTACTAATCCTTTTGAACTTTGCCGTCGGGACAAGGTTGATCTAATTCTGATGGCCCGCAACGGGCTATGGTACAAACATAGCTCAGAAGGACATCCACACCATTACATTAGGATTACGATCCGAATTCGAGCCCTTAATTCAGTTATCTTTGACTTATACATACCAGCCTTCCTTTTTCAGGATAAGATTATTGCTGCGTTCAGCTTTGGAGGATAACTCAGTGTAAGGATGAGGCAGGAAGGCAGGGATGAATAACCAAAAATCCTTTATTCAGGTTTCAGATAAGAAAATAAAAATTGTCGAGCAGGGAATTAGTTCAGTCTCCTTTTATATGGATGAGACCTCTGTTTAGTCTTCATATGCCCAGAGCATCTCTGCAGTGTCTCTCTCGCCGTCACCTCGCCTGTTCTGAAACAGCATGGAGAAAAATCACCCAGTCCTTTGTTAGTTTCAGACCTATATAGGGCTGAAACAGTAATTAACCAATCACCAGCGAGCATGTTGCTGTCTCTATAAATGTTCCCCGAAGCGCCGCCCCTTTTTCCAGTGAGCGAAGGTTGTCGTTCTGCTTCCTCCCATGTCCCCTCTTCGTGGACCTGATTGCTGGTGGGGAGAGGCTCAGGTAAGATAGCGACATAACAGCCCCGGGGAGCGGGTACTGTTTCGCCCTCGTGGTTCTGGGACGTGCTATCAGCCCAGCGCCAGTTATGGGTGGGAGTACTTATTTCCTCTGCTATCTCCGACTGTTCAAGGAAGACTGCGGACGGGTTATGGAAGGCCATCCCGTGCTGCGGGGTCGTTCGATAACCGCCGCTTATACCTGGTTCATGGGCCGGGCGTGCTCCGCCGTCTGGGTTTGTTCTGCGGACGCTGGTTGCTGTCGACTCGGGGTTCGCCACGTGTTCGAAGCCCGGCAGGCGTGCTTCGCAGTCTGGATTCGCTCTGCAGCCTCCATGACTTTCCAACCTGCAACCGTGGTTGTCTGCCTCCTGGTCGTTGTGAACGCCATTGCGGACCTGTTGAGGTCCATTAGTGAACGTCGGGGCTCCCAGTCATTCACAATCAGTTATCTTTCACTTATATATACCAGCTTTCCTTCCTCAGGAAAGACTATTGCTGTCTTCAGCTTTGGAGGGTAACATAACAATATGATCAGTTTTTAGGGATCTCCATGAATGTGAGTTAGGCATCAATCCTTTACCATGCGCGATAGTGTAACGCTCTGCATCCAGAGCTCTATGTTACGCCACGCGTGATATATTACATTGTTTCATGTCACCGTAGCAATAATATAGTGAGAAGCATTGTACGGTAACCATGACAATAGGGTCCTTGCAGATGGAGCCCTATGAATGAGAGATAGCCACTAGTTGATAATGGCCTCAGTATTTTACCATGCGCGATAGTGCAATGCTCTGTATTCAGGGTTTTATGTTACGCTGCGCACAACATATTATGTCGTTTCGACCCATCATAGTAATATTATGGTGAGAAGCGTTGGATGGTTACTATGACAATAGGGCCCTTGAATATGGAGGTATGCAATAGTGCGCGGGAATGTGATGTTCCCTATTTAAAGGATCAAGTGACGGCTCACGTAACTCGCTGCTCTCAAGCTATTGGAGTTACACCACAGTGAGAGAAGCAGTGACCCTAGACTTTTCCACAGCGCTAGGTAAGTGAGTCGAAGCTGTAAACGCATTTATCAAGGAGGTTTGGGCACTAAAGTTTTGTGTAGTGACCATTTGAAATGCTTTGTTGCACAGATGAAGAGGCCACTGAGCATACAATGTTATTTAATTACAGAATCTTTATATTGAGAAATGAACCTTGAATGGGACACCCTGCGGGGGTAATTACTTACCGTACTGTGGAAACCTACTTGATTTACCATCGAAAATGTCCATACCAATTCTGAAAACCCACTCCTATGATTAGGTGAGTGTGTTAGATGAATTATAGAAAACGCATTTTGTCCTGTTGATATTCTGAGGAGACTTAACTTTGATGTTTATATATAGGAGACCCTAGGTTGAGTGATTCCACAATCTCAATTGGGAATTATATCTGAGGAAGAACACTGTGTATGCCTTCTTTATGAACAACACTTACTCCAGCTAAAGTATAGCATGCACACGTGATCATTACAAGAAAAACAGATGCGATACTCGCCTCTGCCGTACGAGAACACAGGTATGATACACATTATGGTGAAAGGTTCACTTGTGAGATGTGTCACCATGCACTAATGTCTGTACAGCACATAATTAAAGGGCACCACTGTAGGCACCAAGGAGGACCAATGATAGGACATGTTTCTGCATACCATCATAGAGTCAATATTGAGTCTTACATTGTGGTATATGGGTATTCACAATGGTCAACAACCTAATATACACTGGTCTCCTTCCATACATGAATGTAAGAATTGTTTATTTTATTTATTTGCATTTTTGAAGCGCACTTGCAGCCCGGAGGCATCGAGGCGCTGTTACAAGAGATTTTATTTAATTGTGATTAGTTTGAAAGACAGCGACCAAAGGTCTCATGGTTACAAGTCAACCCTGTATGCAGTACAGGAATGTTAAGGATTACATACATAGAGTTAATACAGTTACGTACTAGTAAGGAGGTCATGTACATTTTCCTTTCAGACAAAAGCTTGGTTTTGATTGCTTTGAGGAATGCTTGGTGGGACTCAATCATTCTTAGGTGACTCGGTAATGCATTCCAATGGGTAGCAGCCAGTGTTGGAAAGCTGGATCCCCCCGCTTGGATTGGTTAATTTTGAATATATATTATGAGGGAAGGATGACGAAAATAATGGCGCCAGTATACTTCTGGCACTGCCTGGTGTACATGTGAGAATTAGTAAGATAATAGATCCCTGAATGGTTCTTTTGTATGTATTCTTTCAGAAATATCTGCTCCTGAAGAAGGGGTTTAACCCCGAAACGTGTTGAGCCTCAGAAAACTTACAATCTAGATCTCCTTCGTTTGTGGCAGGAGATAAACTGTTTTGTGAAAGTGTTAAATTCAATTTCATTTTAATTTATATATGTGAAGGCAACTATTCTGTTTTTGAATTATATGAAGTAATGAGTATAAACTCAATATTTGTCATAAACTGATTGACTGTTTTTTCAGTTTGAATGGTGTGCAGGGGATGGGAGTGTCTTAAGTGTTAAACACTATCTTTGTACTGTGTGTGATTCAGACCTCGTGTCAGGGTCTGTGTTCCTCCCCTGCACCCTAAGTTGTTACTTATCTTGACTTAATCTGATGGTTAAGTTTTTTATACATAGGTGTGCGCATACATTTGCTATGCACATCCACTTAGTGACACCCTTTTGTCTTCTTGAGCTGCGTTTGTACTTCTTTTTTGCCCATGTTCTGTTTCTTGTATCTATTCTATACAGAGATTCATTTTTGTGACTTTAAATCCAATATATTGTAATATAGTGGTTCTAGAATTAGTGCGCCTTACCCCACTTTTCTCCTGACTAGTAGAAATTCTTAGCTGCAAGGTAGCATCCAATAGATGTTGCCATGATGGATGTCCTACAGTTGACATACAAAACATCATGGCATGGTAAAGTTCAGAAGCACTTTTACATAGTAAGGTAGCATCTGCACACGAGGCGGAATCTATACCTTGGTGTAGCATTAGTAGTATATTAGACACTAACCAGCAAACTAAATAGGCCAGGACAGGTGGAGAACTTTATTCTATCGAGATGCAACTTGTAAGCACTGCAGATGCCTAGATTATGCAGGGTCTGGTCCAATTCAGTAGTGAAATTGGGAAAGAGAAAACCAAAAAGGTCACATTAGTGACATGGAAACCTTAGCCAAGGGTCAGCAAACTATGGCTTTACAGATGTTTTGCACTCCAAGCGCCTCTCACCATTGATTATGCTGCCTAGAGATGATGGGAGTTGTAGTCCAAAACATCTGTAGATCCAAAGCTTGCAGACCCCTGCACTTATACAAAAATGACAGTGGGAATCTAATACCTTTCCATTAGGAACAGCTGTACAGGGCTCAAAGAAAGAAAAGTATGCTAACCATAATCTTTTTAGCCGAAGTAACTGAACTCAGAAAAATAGTAATCTAGTTTATCAGTGGCCATATGCTTCAATAGCACATTTGATAAAACTGCAAAACAACATGCAGATCCCAAACAGGAAGGCGCTTCCCCAAACAAATAAGTCCCTAAAAATTATGCTTCACAGCAGAATGTTCTAAAGAAGTTAATTCCTTGTTGGAATTCTTTTAAGTGCCTCTAGTAGATTAAAAAATGTAAGTTATTACGCTTGGAAACTGGTCTCAGCCAGGTAGGAAACTATCACCAAAACATTATCCAAAGAATAATTCAGTGGGTTTATGTGCTTGGCAAGAGCCCAATGATTATTTATTGCCTACTTACTCCTGTAATGGATCTGCATTGAGCCCTTGCCCAGCAGTTGGAAAGAGGTCACAGCTCCCTTTACAAGGATCAAACAGCCATAGGCTTGATTCTCAGAAACCAGCAAGTCAAGCTCAGTGAATGAGGGGATGGGTCAGCACATACGCTTGCTGCCGCTAAAGATGATTCACAAGAACTAGAAGAAGGCAAGGGGGAACAGATAGGTCTAGAAGATATAAGCACAGTGGCCGAATCCAATGTCTGACCTTCCAGGTGGATGCTGGGATTGCCAAGGGGGTTGGGTGCTGCCACTAGCAATGTGATGCTAGGGCACAGGGAAAGCATGGGTAGGAGCCCCTGGTTACCCGCCGCACCCTGCCACTCGCGGGTGGCATGTGCTTGTTACATTGCAGTCTTGGAAGCTCCTGTCCCTAAAAGGAATCAGTTATGAGAGATGGTCCTGCAATGCTAGCAGAGTCTGAACACTCGGCTCCCCTTGCCTGGGTGCAAAAATCACATCCAAAACCGCAGTTAGAAGGAGGAGGGAACAATCTAAGACAGGAAATGTGAGCAGTTAATCAATCACCTCACAAGGTATCCACATTGAATGTATAACATCAAAGACATCCAATAGATAACGTAATATATCATTAAAGAAATGCTGGAAGACTGAAGGGGCATTACACAACTCAAACAGCATTACCAAATATTTGAAATGTTCAAAATGAGTCCGGAATGTTGTCCTCCATTCTCCGCCTTTAGCCATTCCGACGAGGTTTAAGCAGCCTTTAAATCGAGCGTGGTATACATTTGGCTTCCTCTAGCTTGATCCAGTAGAACTTGAATCAGCGGCAAAGGGTAATGGTTCTTGATGGTAACGGCATTCAGGTGTCTATAATCCACACGGCCTGAGTTCAGTTTCATCCTTCTTGGGTATGAAGTATATAGGTGCTGCAGCAGGCAAGGTTGAATTCCGTATAAAAGCTGTGTCGAGGTTATCATCCACTTACTGTTTTAGTATTCAATTTTCTTTTCCAGAAAGAGCATACGTTCTTGGGGTATAGTTCTATACGGTGTCAGGGTATACTTCAATACGGCGGTCGTAATCTCTGTGAGGGGGTAGTTTATCCACCTCTTTAGTGTCAAATACATTGACATGCTCTTGATATACTTGAGCGACCTGTCCTTGTGTGATTAAAGGCTGTTGTTGAAGTATTTCTTGGTCTTTGATGTTTGGCGGACTCCTAAAATGTGGTCCAGAGCATTGACCCCCTTGGAAGGTGAGTTTGTGATTCTCCCAACCTATGAAAGTCTTATGGTATTTCAACCAGGGTAATACTTTAGGTAATACTGGCCATCCCTTGGTTGAAATACCCTTGGTTGAAAATGGGGTGCAGCAATGGCATCAAAAGCCATGTATTCCTCATCATAAGTAGCACTTATCATCAGTAAATCATTGGTTTGTAACCAGAGATAAGCGGGGACCCATCTACTGACATTATAGGTTACCTCTTGGCCTTAGGCTTGAGGGGTATTTGTTGTTGATGTGCAAAAGATAGATCTATAAAATTCCCTGTGGTTCCACAGTCTAGCAGAGCGATGACTCCCATCCATTTCTGATGTCCCCAGAACACATTCACAAGATTAATAAATGAGAAGAATTACTGGGTGCAATCTAACTTACCCCGTAATCACACTCGTCCTGAGAGTCCCTATTGATGATGAGTGGCCTCATTTCCCATATTCATGGAGGTCGTCTTGGGAAAGTACAAAGAGAATACCCAGTTTCATCACAATAAAAACAGAGGTTAAGTTGCTTCCTCCTTTCTCATTCCTTGTGAGATACCAGGCCTCAGGCACTTCCCAACTGCATGGGTTCTGAATCATTGGTAGGCAGGGTTTCCTTTTGCCATTTCAGAGAGGACCTATGATAATCCCATCTTCTTCTTTCTCCCTTTCTATTAAATGATTCATCAAGTCTTATTTCAAGGGAGATATACTCCATAAGAGTCTCTGGTGGTGGTATAACTTGGCATTAGGCATCCTTGATGTCTTCCTTTAAGCCTTTATGGAAGATAGTACTGGGCCTCATTACACGGTAGGCGGTAAGGGTTTACCGGTACCGGTATTTTACCGGTACCGGTAAACCCTTACCGCCTTACTATGAGGTCCCTTTGAGGGTTGGGGAATTTAACGCCTGCTTTTTGCAGGCGTTAAAAACCAACCCGCAAAGGGACCAAGGAGCTAATTACGGTACCGCAATTTGCGGTGCCGTAATTAGCACCTTCCCCATTCCCATTATGCCCTATGGGGCAAAAATGGGAATGGGGAAGGGCAATGGGGGAAAGGGGAATTACCGCCCCACCAACCTTGGAATAGGGCGGTAATTCCCCTTTCCACCAAGGCGGTGCCGGTATTTTACCGGCATGGACCAAGGTGTTAATAGCACCTTGGTCCACCGCCATCCGTGTAATGAGGCCCCAGTGAGTTGTGCATCATAAGGCCAATCCATTTGGGAAACCAATCCATGGGAATTAACGATATAATTAAGGAGATCTCATTCACTTGTCGGATTTCCAACAATGAGTTCCTTATGACTTGTGCGACATATTGTCGATCAAACATGGTTTGAAATGATTCCAGGAATCCATCATAATCGGATACAAGTGGACTATTATTGTTAATGTAAAGGGTGGCCCAGAGAAAGTTGAAAAAGATAAAGGATACCTTGACCTGATCAGAAGTGTATAGTTGAGATTTATTTAAGTAATGTATGCAACATTGAGTCATAAAAGATTTGAAATCTTTAGTGTCTCCGTCATATGGGGGGGTATGTGGGCATGGGTGGTGTCGGGATACTGAAAGCACCCCTGAGCAGTTACGCTCACCTGGCTCCCACAGAGGCGTCGATCTGGACTGGACTGCTGCAGTCTCCACCAATGTGACGCGTAGGGCCGAGATGACGGACTGGACTAGCCCACCTAGCTTCCTTCGCTTGGCCCGTAGGAATATTCTTCTGCAAGTGGAGAAAGGGAATTAACCACCCGTGGAGTTGAGCGTAAATCCCCCCACCCCGCTGTTCTCCCCACTGATCACCTTGGATGTTCCCTCTTATAGTCTCACCTGATGATTTGAAAAGATGAGCTCTCCATCCTGCATTGAGCGCAGGGGCGCGTAGATAACCAGTTGCTTCACTGGCTCGAAGGAATTGGTGAGTTCCAGGACAATATTCACTCCGATATTCCCGGCAAGACGCCGTATGTAGTTTGTAAGAGTTCAAATGCCTGACTTTCACTCTTGTCCGATTCCTTGCAGGTGGCAGCTTGACCCTACTGAAGAGTTCCTCGTGGCAACCGGTAATGTTCTGGTAAGGATTTGTATTACCCAACACAGGTCGATAAAATAATGTCCATATGTAACCTGTTGCTTTCTCCCTTATTCAAGCGCTGAGAGAAAGTATGAAGTCTCGAGGAATAATGCCTCAGGCAGTAAAATTAGGTAAGTCTTTTGTGTTGAGGAGAGTTCCCCTTGTTAGTCCCTTGTTTCACCTTGCTGTCCTTTTGTTTCCCCTTAGGGGCTGGGGTTCGGCTGGGATGCAGTGGAAGCTGCGCCGACCCGTGAAAAAGAATATTACCCCCGTGGTAAAATCAGGTAAGTCTATGGGGGGTATTCCTCTGTGTATTCCCTTGGCTCACCTTGCTGTTCTTGTCTTCCCCTTAGGTGCCGGAATGCGGCGGTAAAATGCAGGAGGATGCGGTGAAATGTGAAGATGCTGCGAAGACCGGTGAGTTCAGCGCGGCGCTGCAGCAGGCATGGGGACGTGCATAAAATAACTTCTTTCTTCCAGCTCGAAGGCGCGATGGATCGGGAATTCATGTAAGGATCAAAGGTATGCTCTTGTTCTAACCTTTTCTCCTTCTTTCTCCCTTTTTCTAGGAGCTCCAAACTCGAGGCGAGCGTGGCAGAAGACTGGATGCAGACTTGCAGGCACGGTGAGCGTTACGCTGCTGGAGGCAGAATAACGCGAAGCGTGTGCTGCTCTTCGGGTGTGGTTTAAATAGCCTCCAAAGTAGTCCCAGGTAAGTATTCCTCCCCAGCCCCACCCGAGTAAAAAAAATAGTCCCTAGGTAAAATAGTCCCTTCCAAGCCTCGTTTGGCTTGGAGCTCTTGCAGCATGGTCTGCATCAGGTAAGTTTGCAGCATGGTCTGCATCAGGTAAGTTTTAATCTATGAGACTGGTGCCTATGGCGCCAGGACTGACTCTCCATATGAGCCTGGCGCCGTAGGCGCCAGGACTGCACCCAAATAGCCCCTAGCGGGGTTGTTGGGTTTGCTTGGGGTAACTTGATGCCTGCTTCTGGGGTTGCTGGACTTGGTCTGGGTCCCCGGGAGTAGGCATCATGACAGCCCTCCCCCCCAAGGCCCCTCCTAAAGTCATTCTTCCCTGTGGTTTCGGTTTGTCTGGGAAATTTCGGTGGAATTTTTTCACCAATCGGGGTGCATGAACATGGTCACTAGGTTCCCATGACCTTTCCTGTGGTCCGTAACCTTTCCAGTCGATTAAATAAAAAAGTTTTAGCTTTATCAGCTTAGAGTCCAGGATGTTCTTAACTTCAAATTCGGGTACTCCGTCTACAAGGATGGGGTCTGGTGGCTTGGTTAGTCTTGTCCCTGGTTGTACTGGCTTCAAAAGTGACACATGAAAGACGGGATGAATTCGCATATTAGCAGGTAAGTCCAACTTGACAGCCACCGGGTTGATAATGGCCTTAATAGAGTAAGGTCCCAAATATCTGGGGTTAAAGGTCTGTGTTCCCTTTAGAGGTATATGTTTTGTGGCTAACCATACTTGGTCCCCTATTTGGTATTGTGGAGAATCCCTTCTATGCCGATGAGCATCTTTCTTGTATTTTTCTTTCGCCTGTTTTAAATGTGTAGTTGCTTCCTTAAAGGCTTGTGTAATCGTAGCGTGCAGATGGTCCACTGCAGGCATTTCTAAGTCTTGGAGTTAGTCATGGTCTGAGGTTCGATGATTGGTGCCCATATAAGGTATAAAAGGGGCTTTGTCCAGTTCCAGAGTGTACTGAATTATTGTATGCATATTCGGCGATCCAAACAATGTCTTTCCAATTACTCTCCGTCTGATGTAACATACAACGCAGGTATTGTTCGAGAGTCTGGTTGGTCCTCTGTGTTTGAGCATCGGTTTGGGGGTGGTGACTGGTCGATAACCTCACATCGATTTGCGCCAATTGACAGCATTTTTTCCAGAAATGTGAAATGAATTGACTGCCCCGGTCAGAGACCAACACGGACGGAAATCCATGTATGCGAACAATGTTTTCGAGGAATTCTTTGGCCAGGATTGAGGCTGAAGGTAGTCCTTTTAAAGGAATAAGGTGGGCCATCTTGGAAAAAAGATCCACAATAACTAGAATGGTGTTAAACCCATTACAAGGAGGTAGATCGGTAATAAAGTCTAACGATAAAGTATGCCATGGTGTAGGCGGAATGTCTAAAGGTTGTAAGAGTCCAGCTGGTTTTTTCTTTTGACTTTTCTTTTGGGCGCATATGCCACAAGACATCACAATGATTTAATATCCTTTCACCAGTTGGGCCAACAGAATTGTCTTTTAATTTTAGCTTCAGTTTTTGCAATACCTGGGTGCCCCTCCATTAGGGTATCATGATAACGGGAAATGACTAGCTCTTGTAGTTCCGTGTGTGGCAGAAATAGCCACCCTTGGTAATAAGGCAGATCATAGGTGACAGAGTAGTCCGGGCCTTTCTCTTCCCAGTCCTGCAGGGCTGTAGGATCAAAGAGTTGCTGGATCTTTACCTGAATGTCCTCTAGTGTCTGTAGAGTAGTCATGCCAAGAATCCTTTGTTCGGAAATTATAGGTACTGGTTCTGGGTTCACTTCTGCCTCTCCCATCCCTATTCGGGATAAGGCGTCTGCTTTACCATTCTTACAACCTGGTCGATAGGTTATCACGAAATCGAACTCGGCAAAGAACAAATCCCATCGGAGTTTATGTGACTATTGGGCCTTGGCTGTTTTTAAATACTGTAAGTTCCGGTGATCGGTGATCACAGTAATGGTATGCCTGGCACCGAGAAGATAGTGCCGCCAAGCCTTAAAGGTGGATTTAATGGCTAATAACTCCTTGTCGGTAACCGCATAGTTTAACTCAGGTGCTGAGAACTTTCTGGACCAAAATGCTACTGGGTGAAGCTGGCCAGTTTCAGGGTCCTTTTGAGACAGGACAGCTCCCATGGCTAGACTGGGTGCATCAGTTTCCACTATGTATGGAAGTTCAGGGCGCGGGTGCTTTAACACAAGTGCAGACGTGAATTTCGCTTTCAGCTCTTGGAAGGCATTTTCAGCTTCTTCAGTCCACATAAAGCGTTTATTTTTTCGCAAGAGTGCTGTGATGGGATGGGATGTACGCCATGTGAAAAATCTGGGATGAATCTGCGGTAGAAATTGGCAAAGCCGAGCATGCTTTGTACTCCTTTAACTGAACTTGGTGATGGCCACCGAAGGATTGCGTCCACCTTTCGTGAGTCCATACGGACTCCCTTTGGGGTCAGGATAAACCCAAGGAATTCAACTTCTGTGGCATGAAAAACGCATTTTTCTAGTTTTGCATATAGTTTGTGCTGGCGCAATTTCTCAAGGACTGCTCGGACGTGCTTCACATAGTCAGATACTGAAGAGGAGTATACTAGAATATCATCGATATACACGACAACACAAACGTCAATGTGTTCACGACGGACATAGTTCATGAAGTATTGGTAGGCTGCTGGTGCATTGCACAACCCGAAAAGGCATCACCTGGTATTCGAATAACCCATACTTAGTGCGGAAAGCAGTCTTCCATTCGTCGCCCTCTTTTACACGTACCAGATGGTATGCACCCCGGAGATCTAATTTAGTGTATATACAAGCGTCCTTCACTTGGTCTAGTAGTTCAGGGATCAGAGGCAACGGGTATCGGTTCTTAACAGTTATCTGGTTAAATGCGCGGTAGTCTATGCACGTTCTGAGGTCACCTTGCTTTTTGGGTACGAAGAACAAAGCTGAAGATGCAGGCGACTTGGATGGGCGAATAAAGCCATTGGCAAGGTACTGATCTAAGTATTGTCATAGGTGAAGGTTCTCAGGTTCCGTAAGGGCATAGATCCTGCTACAAGGGGGTTGTGCACCGGGTATGAGATCGATTTGACAATCGTACGATCTGTGAGGAGGTACGGTGTTTGCCTGCTCCTTTTGGAAGACATCCTGGAATTCTTGGTATTCTGGAGGTAGTTGCATGACTGCTGTGGTTACTGTGGCCAGGCCTGCGTTCTGATTTTTCTTTGGGTAACAGGTTTGTGCACAATCCGGGAAGGTTATTGTAACGCTCACCTGATTCTCGCAGAGGCGCCGGTCTTGACTGGGCGACTACCGTATCTTCAAAGGTGATGTGTAGCACCCGGTTGGCTCTTTGGGCTGGACCTCTGTGCACTGTATGCCTGACGTGTAGAGTAAGATGTCTGCAGATAGAAAATATGGGGTTAATGAACTGGGGTTATTGGGGTGTCCCTATCTCTTTCCTCTTCTCCTCTCCTGTAGACCCCCAAAGGTTAACGCTCTCACCTTAGGTAAGTGAATGCCGAGCTCTCCATCTGCCTCGGGGCAGGGTGCTGTAACCAGTTTCTTCACTGGATAGGTAGCGCAGGCCTCTTGACTTCAGAGGACTGCTGTCCGTCGTTTACTGCACGAACGGTAAGTTTTGAGTCATTCAAATGTCTTTAAAGTCTTTAGTAATGATGTCTCTTGTTTTGCAGGGTTCCGGCGATGGCGGATGACGGGCTGAAGTGAGTTGAAGATGGAGCCCGTGTGATGAATAGAAGCGCCTGGAAGCACGTAAGTAAGCGCTTGTTGCCTGCTTCACTATGCGCTCTAACCGTCTTTTTATTTTGCAGGTACGAGTTCGGAGCGGCTGCAGGGTGCCGGAATACCCACTGGATTAGATGTGGAAAGGAGTAATGGCACGTGAGTATTAAAGTTCCCCAATGTCTTTAAACGCACCTTGTTTTGTCTTTCAGATGCGGGATGCAGCGCCGAAGGCCTCCGGAGCGTGCGAAGAGTTGGTAAACTTTTGTCTTTCAGATGCCGGAATGCAGTGTGAAGACCTCCGGAGCGCACGAAGAGTAGGTAAGCCTTTGCCTTTCAGATGCCGGAATGCTAACCTGTTCTTTCTTGTCTTTATAGGTGTTGCTGAAGACTGGATTCAGGATGGTAAGCCTTTGCCTTTCAGATGCCGGAATGCTAACCTGTTCTTTCTTGTCTTTATAGGTGTTGCTGAAGACTGGATTCAGGATGGTAAGCCTTTTTCCTTAGGCCCAGGACCGGATGCAGAAGACACGATGAGCGTTCTGCTGCAGAGGTTGCAGAATAACGCAAAGCAAGATTCATCCACCGGGTGTGGTTTAAATAGCCTCCTGTAGTGCTTAGGTGTCTCCTTCCACAGCCACGCCTAAGTAAGAAAAGAGTTCCTGGTAAGAAAAGAGTTCCTGCCTTCCAGAAGAGTTCCAGTGTTCTGAATCTAGGGAGTGGCTCCAGCCCCACCCAACAGGAAAAGTAGTTCCAAACAGAAGAGGATCAGAGGCTCAACTGGCAGGCAAGTAAGCAGCATGGTCTGCTGAAGGTAAGTCCACCCAAGCATTATGAGCCCGGCGCTTCCAGCGCTGGGACTGGGCATATTTATGAGCCTGGTGCCACTGGCGCCAGGACTGGGTCCAAAAGGTCCCAATTGGGACTGGTTGGCACTCGGAACCTGGGTTATGGATCTGCTTCCAAGGGAGTTGGGAAAACCCTGACCTTTTGGAAGCAGAGATCATGACAGTACCCCCCCTCAAGGCCCCTCCCAAACCGGGCTTCTCCGGGGGTTTTGGCTTGTCAGGAAATGTTCGGTGAAATCTTTTGATTAGGCGAGGAGCGTGGACATATTCAGCAGGTTCCCAGGATCTCTCTTGGGGGCCGTAGCCTTTCCAGTCAATTAGGTAGAATAGTTTAGATTTGGAGATCTTGGAGTCCAGAATGCTTTTGACTTCAAACTCGAGTTCTCCATCCACTAGGATAGGTTTTGGAGATTTGGTTAGTCGGGTTTGAGGTTGCACAGGTTTTAATAGAGAGACGTGGAAGACCAGATGTATCTTCATGTGCGGGGGCAAGTCCAACTTGACCGCTACTGGGTTTACTATGGTAGTGATGGAATAGGGACCAAGGTATCTTGGGTTGAATGTGCGTGGCCCTTTTAGAGATAGATATTTGGTGGATAACCAGACTTGATCCCCTACTTGATAGTGAGGGGCTTCCTTCCGATGTTGATCTGCTCCTTTCTTGTATTGTTCTTTAGCCCTTTGAAGGTGAGAAACAGCTTCCTTAAAGGCTTGGGTGATTGTAGAATGCAGGTAGTCTACTGCTGGTGTTTCAAGATCTTGGAGGGGATCCAACTCCGAGGTTTCGAGGGTGACTGCCGTACAAAAGAAAAAACGGGGTTTTCCCAGTTCCCGAATGGACAGAGTTATTGTAGGCATACTCGGCTATCCAAAGGATATCTTTCCAAGTTTTTTCAGTTTGTTGCAGCATGCAGCGTAAATACTGTTCCAGAGTTTGATTGGTCCTCTCGGTTTGTCCGTCGGTCTGAGGGTGGTGACTGGTCGATAGTCTCACATAATTTGAGCCGACCGACAGCAACTTCGCCAAAAATGAGAAATAAATTGACTACCTCGATCCGAAATTAGAACCGAAGGAAAACCGTGCAGTCGGACAATGTTTTCGAGAAATTCTCGGGCCAGAGTTGCTGCTGTTGGCAAGCCTTTGAGCGGAATGAAATGCGCCATCTTGGAGAATAAGTCCACGATTACTAGAATCGTATTGTATCCGGAGAATGGAGGTAGATCGGTGATGAAGTCCATAGAAAGCGTATGCCAAGGGCGAGGTGGGATGTCAATAGGGCGTAAGAGGCCTGCTGGTCTTTCCTTTTGACTCTTGTTTTGGGCGCATACTCCACAGGACATTATAAAGTCTCTGATATCTTTTTTCCAAGACGGCCACCAGAAGTAGCGCTTGATCTTTTCTGAGGTCTTGGCTATACCGGGATGACCTTCCATTGAAGAGTCGTGATAACAAGAGATTACTTTTTTCTGTAAATCTGTGCTGGGTAGGTATAATCGTTCTTGGAAATACAATAAGTTGTCCTTTACTGCAAAGTCCTTTCCCTGCAGATGCCAATTCTGTATGTCTGCTGGAGTTACAAGTTGCCTGGCTTTATCCTTAACTTCCTCTATGGATTCTGTGGCGATTACACCAAGAATTCTTTGTTCGGGAATGATTGGTACAGGTTTAGGGTTGACCAAGTGTTCTTCCACTCCCATCCGAGAAAGGGCATCGGCTTTACCGTTCTTTGTACCAGGTCGATAGGTAATTATGAAGTCAAACTCAGCAAAGAATAATGCCCAACGGAGTTGTCTAGAGGATTGGGCTTTTGCGGTCTTCAAATATTGCAGGTTTCGGTGATCCGTAATCACAGTAACGGTGTGTCGGGCCCCCAGCAGATAATGCCGCCAAGCCTTAAAGGCAGACTTGATAGCCAGAAGTTCCTTGTCAGTAATCGTGTAATTGATTTCAGGAGGCGAGAATTTGCGGGACCAAAATGCCACGGGATGCAACTGATTGGTTACCGGGTCCTTTTGTGATAGAACTGCCCCCATGGCAAGGCTTGAAGCATCAGTTTCCACGATGTAGGGGAGTTCGGGGCGAGGGTGTTTTAAGATTGGTGCAGAGATAAATTTAGTCTTCAAATCCTGGAAAGCTTGTTCCGCCTCGGTAGACCATTCAAAACGTTTGTTTTTCTTTAACAAGGCAGTGATGGGCTGGACTATTCGAGAGAATTCGGGGATAAACCTGCGGTAAAAGTTAGCGAAGCCTAACATGCTTTGCACACCTTTTACGGAGGATGGTGATGGCCATTTGAGAACTGCATCGACCTTCTTTGAATCCATACGCACTCCGCCAGGTGATAATATGAATCCCAAGAATTCAACTTCAGTCACGTTGAAAACACATTTTTCCAACTTAGCGAAAAGTTTGTGTTGACGCAATCTTTCGAGGACCATTTTCACGTGTTTCCGATGTTCAGATTCCGATGAAGAATAAACGAGGATGTCGTCAATGTAAACAACAACACATACATCTATGAGCTCTCTGAGGACATCGTTCATAAAATATTGAAAGGCGGCCGGGGCATTGCAAAGTCCGAAGGGCATGACCTGATATTCAAATAGCCCATACTTGGTGCGGAAGGCCGTCTTCCATTCATCGCCCTCTTTTACTCGTACCAAGTGGTAAGCTCCTCTAAGATCCAGCTTTGTATATATGCATGCTTTTCTGACTTGGTCCAGGAGTTCAGGGATCAAAGGTAACGGATATCTATTCTTAACGGTGATCTGGTTCAGGGAGCGATAATCGATACAAGTTCTAAGGTCTCCTTCCTTTTTTGGAACGAAGAACAAAGCTGAAGAAGCAGGGGACTTGGAAGGACGAATAAACCCATTTGCCAGGTATTGATCCAGGTATTGTCGAAGGTGAAGGTTCTCAGGCTCGGTGAGGGCATAAATTCTACTACAAGGAGGAGTAGATCCAGGTATCAGGTCTATCTGGCAGTCATAAGACCTATGAGGAGGTAGAGAGTTAGCCTGATCCTTCCGGAAAACATCTTGGTATTCTAGGTATTCGGGAGGTAACTGGGGAGTCTCTGAAGAAATTGCGGCCAGTGCAACACCAGGTGGAGGGTGACAAGTAGAGACACATTCTGGAAACTGGACCGTTCTTGCTCGCCAATCGATCAGAGGATTGTGTTTCTCTAACCAAGGTATTCCTAGAATAATCTGAAACTGAGGGGCCTTGATCACATCGAACACGATCTTCTCATGGTGTCCATCTTGACTTACTAGCGTCACCTCTTGAGTGGTATGCGTTACTGGCCCGGAGGCTATCTCCGTACCATCCACCGTAGTAATGACGTCCTTTACAGCCTTGGGACAAAGAGTTAGATTCATCCTCAAAACCATTTCATGATCCACATAATTGCCGATGGCACCGCTGTCGACGTAAGCTTCAATTGCATGTAATCGATCCGGATTATCAGGGCTAATGTGGACCATAGGTATCACGAAATGCGAGGTCACGGAACTGGTTTTCACGCTCGGCAAGAGGACCTCTATTCTTGTCGGGCGAGGTCGTTTCCCTGCTCAGAGTTTGTAACTTTGGTAACTGCAGCTCCTACTGCCTTCTTGGCAGGTTTCACCGGACAGTCTCGAAGAAAGTGCCCTGAGTTTCCGCAATATAGGCATAATTGCAACTGTTTCCTCCTTTCCCGCTCCCTTTGTGTTAGAGGACCTTTCAGACCCCCTATTTGCATGGGTTCCCCGGAGTCTACTCCTTTGGAAGGAGTTGGCGGTTTGGAAAATACTCGAGCATCAAACTTGGAACTATCGGCCTTCCTGTTCTGCAGCCTGTGATCTATTTGAACGACCAAGTCTATATAATCCGAACAGTCTTGTGGGGGATTCACTACTTGGGCTAAAACGTCTTTGAGCTCTCCACGTAGACCTCTATAAAACAGCGTAATCCTTTTGTCCTCAGGCCATTGAGTTTCCACTATTAGTCTATTGAAAGATGCAATATAAGCCAAAAGGTCTTGATTACCCTGTCGCAACAAAAGAAGCTCATTGTCCAAGGCCTGCCCCTGTGAATGTCTTGCGAACAGTTTTTCCATACTAAGCTGAAAGGCTTGAAAATCATGGAGAACCGGATCATCTTGATTAACTAGAGGGATCGACCAGTCTGCCGCATTGCCACTAAGGTACGAAAGTACAAAAGCTACTTTTGCTTGATCAGTTGGAAAGGCTGCTGGCCGGCATAAGAAGTGCAACCGGCACTGATTGATAAATACTGCAAACCTCTTTGGGTCACCAGAAAATCGTTCGGGCGGAGCCAGAGGTACATTCCCAGGTAGGTTGATCTGCACTGGATTCATAGAGGATGTTGAAGGAAGATTTGCCCCTGATGCGGGTAACGGGGTCTGTCCGGCTTGTGACTGTAGCACTTGTCTAGCAAGATTGTCTGTTCTCTCCTTGGAAATAATTAGTTCCCTTCTTAGAGCATTCGTTTCCTGACGAGCTGCATGCACTTCTGCCCTTAGTTCCCCAAGTAACCGGGCTAGGGGGTCAGTATCCGAGGTTTCCATAGCGCCTGGGCGAGAGTTTTGCGGTAGGCTTTGCGTTCTGTAACGCTCACCTGATTCTCGCAGAGGCGCCGGTCTTGACTGGGCGACTACCGTATCTTCAAAGGTGATGTGTAGCACCCGGTTGGCTCTTTGGGCTGGACCTCTGTGCACTGTATGCCTGACGTGTAGAGTAAGATGTCTGCAGATAGAAAATATGGGGTTAATGAACTGGGGTTATTGGGGTGTCCCTATCTCTTTCCTCTTCTCCTCTCCTGTAGACCCCCAAAGGTTAACGCTCTCACCTTAGGTAAGTGAATGCCGAGCTCTCCATCTGCCTCGGGGCAGGGTGCTGTAACCAGTTTCTTCACTGGATAGGTAGCGCAGGCCTCTTGACTTCAGAGGACTGCTGTCCGTCGTTTACTGCACGAACGGTAAGTTTTGAGTCATTCAAATGTCTTTAAAGTCTTTAGTAATGATGTCTCTTGTTTTGCAGGGTTCCGGCGATGGCGGATGACGGGCTGAAGTGAGTTGAAGATGGAGCCTGTGTGATGAATAGAAGCGCCTGGAAGCACGTAAGTAAGCGCTTGTTGCCTGCTTCACTATGCGCTCTAACCGTCTTTTTATTTTGCAGGTACGAGTTCGGAGCGGCTGCAGGGTGCCGGAATACCCACTGGATTAGATGTGGAAAGGAGTAATGGCACGTGAGTATTAAAGTTCCCCAATGTCTTTAAACGCACCTTGTTTTGTCTTTCAGATGCGGGATGCAGCGCCGAAGGCCTCCGGAGCGTGCGAAGAGTTGGTAAACTTTTGTCTTTCAGATGCCGGAATGCAGTGTGAAGACCTCAGGAGCGCACGAAGAGTAGGTAAGCCTTTGCCTTTCAGATGCCGGAATGCTAACCTGTTCTTTCTTGTCTTTATAGGTGTTGCTGAAGACTGGATTCAGGATGGTAAGCCTTTGCCTTTCAGATGCCGGAATGCTAACCTGTTCTTTCTTGTCTTTATAGGTGTTGCTGAAGACTGGATTCAGGATGGTAAGCCTTTTTCCTTAGGCCCAGGACCGGATGCAGAAGACACGATGAGCGTTCTGCTGCAGAGGTTGCAGAATAACGCAAAGCAAGATTCATCCACCGGGTGTGGTTTAAATAGCCTCCTGTAGTGCTTAGGTGTCTCCTTCCACAGCCACGCCTAAGTAAGAAAAGAGTTCCTGGTAAGAAAAGAGTTCCTGCCTTCCAGAAGAGTTCCAGTGTTCTGAATCTAGGGAGTGGCTCCAGCCCCACCCAACAGGAAAAGTAGTTCCAAACAGAAGAGGATCAGAGGCTCAACTGGCAGGCAAGTAAGCAGCATGGTCTGCTGAAGGTAAGTCCACCCAAGCATTATGAGCCCGGCGCTTCCAGCGCTGGGACTGGGCATATTTATGAGCCTGGTGCCACTGGCGCCAGGACTGGGTCCAAAAGGTCCCAATTGGGACTGGTTGGCACTCGGAACCTGGGTTATGGATCTGCTTCCAAGGGAGTTGGGAAAACCCTGACCTTTTGGAAGCAGAGATCATGACAGTTATTCTCTTCTCTCGCCAATCAATACAAGGATTATGTGTTTCCAACCAAGGTATCCCCAGTATTATTTGGAACTGTGGGGCTTTGATTAGATCAAACACAATAGTCTCTCGATGCCCATCCTGACCCAATAGTGTCATCTCTGCGGTGGAATGAGTTACAGGCCCAGAGGCAATTTCAGTTCCATCGACTGTGGTGATGACATCTGAGGTGGTTTTTCGGCAGAGAGGTAGATTCATCCTGGAAGCCAATTCATAGTCCACATAGGTTCCTATGGCCCCGCTATCAATGTATGCCCTTACTGCGTGCATACGCGATGGCTGCCCTGGATCTACGAGGACCGTTGGTATGATGAAATGCGAGGTCTGAGTATCCTTCTTCAAGCTCGGCAAGCAGACCTCTACGCTTGTCGGGCGTGGTCGTTTCCAGAGTCTGACTCATATGGCTCTTATCAGCAGCTCCTACCACCTTCTTGGGTGGTTTTACAGGGCAATCCCCTAGAAAATGTCCAGAAGTTCCACAATATAGACACAATTGCATTTGCCGTCTCCTTTCTCTTTCCTTCTGGGTTAAGGGTCCTTTAACCCCTCCGATTTGCATGGGTTCTGAAGCATCTGCTCCTTTGGGGTTAGCGTGGGTTTTGACCAACACCCAATTCTCAAACTTGGCTCGATCAGCCTTTCTGTTCTAAAGTCTGTGATCTAACTGGACCACTAAGTCTATATATTCAGCGCAGTCTTGAGGTGGGTTCACGACTTGAGCCAAGACATCCTTGAGTTCTCCTCAAAGCCCTCGATGAAATAACGTGATTCGTGTTGCCTCAGGCCATCCAGTTTCCACTATTAATCTATTAAAGGTCGCGATGTAGGATAGAAGGTCCTGGTTACCCTGTCGTAGGGACAAAAGTTTGTTATCCAGGGCCTGTCCTTGGGAGTGCCGGGCAAATAGTCTTTCCATGCTAGTTTGAAAGCCCTGAAAATCCCGAAGAATTGGGTCATCCTGAGTAACTAGTGGAATTGACCAATCAGCTGCACTGCCGCTGAGATATGACAATACAAAGTACCTTGGCTTGATCGTTTGGGAAGGCTCCAGGTCTGCATAAAAAGTGCAAGCGGCATTGGTTCATAAACACGGCAAACTTTTTGGGATCTCCGGCAAAGCGTTCAGGTGGGGCTAATGGAATATGTCCTGGTAGGTTTATTTGCACAGGGTTACTCGATAACACAGGGGCCGGATTTCCCCCGGAACCAGGTAGGGGTGCTTGTCCAGCCTTGCTTTGCAATAGTTTCTAAGCAAGATCATCAGTTCGCTCCTTTGACAAAATCAGTTCTCTCCTAAGAGCATTGGTTTCTTGACAGGCGGAATGCACTTCAGCCCTCAGTTCCCCTAGTAGTTGGGCCAATTGGTCAGTCTCTGAGGTATCCATAATGCCCAGGTGGGAATTTGTGGGTAGTCTTCGTGTTCTGTTACGCTCACCTGGCTCCCACAGAGGCATCGATCTGGACTGGACTGCTGCGGTCTCCACCAATGTGACGCGTAGGGCCGAGATGACGGACTGGACTGGCCCATCTAGCTTCCTTCGCTTGGCCCGTAGGAATATTCTTCTGCAAGTGGAGAAAGGGAATTAACCACCCGTGGAGTTGAGCGTAAATCCCCCCACCCCGCTGTTCTCCCCACTGATCACCTTGGATGTTCCCTCTTATAGTCTCACCTGATGATTTGAAAAGATGAGCTCTCCATCCTGCATTGAGCGCAGGGGCGCGTAGATAACCAGTTGCTTCAATGGCTCGAAGGAATTGGTGAGTTCCAGGACAATATTCACTCCGATATTCCCGGCAAGACGCCGGAAGTATGTAGTTTGTAAGAGTTCAAATGCCTGACTTTCACTCTTGTCCAATTCCTTGCAGGTTGCAGCTTGACCCTACTGAAGAGTTCCTTGTGGCAACCGGTAATTTTCTGGTAAGGATTTGTATTATCCAACACAGTTCGATAAAATAATGTCCATATGTAACCTGTTGCTTTCTCCCTTATTCAGGCGCTGAGAGAAAGTATGAAGTCTCAGGGAATAATGCCTCCGGCGGTAAAATTAGGTAAGTCTTTTGTGGTGAGGAGGGTTCCCCTTGTTAGTCCCTTGTTTCACCTTGCTGTCCTTTTGTTTCCCCTTAGGGGCCGGGGTTCGGCTAGGATGCAGTGGAAGCTGCGCCGACCCGTGAAGAAGAATAGTACCCCCGGTGGTAAAATCAGGTAAGTCTATGGGGGGTATTCCTCTGTGTATTCCCTTGGCTCACCTTGCTGTTCTTGTCTTCTCCTTAGGTGCCGGAGTGCGGCGGTAACATGCAAGAGGATGCAGTGAAATGTGAAGATGCTGCGAAGACCGGTGAGTTCAGTGCGGCGCTGCAGCAGGCAAGGTGATGCGCATAAAATAACTTCTTTCTTCCAGCTCGAAGGCGCGATGGATCGGGAATTCATGTAAGGATCAAAGGTATGCTCTTGTTCTAACCTTTTCTCCTTCTTTCTCCCTTTTTCTAGGAGCTCCAAACTCGAGGCAGGCGTGGCAGAAGACTGGATGCAGACTTGCAGGCACGGTGAGCGTTACGCTGCTGGAGGCAGAATAACGCAAAGTGTGTGCTGTTCTTCGGATGTGGTTTAAATAGCCTCCAAAGTAGTCCCAGGTAAGTATTCCTCCCCAGCCCCACCCAAGTAAAAAAATAGTCCCTAGGTAAAATAGTCCCTTCCAAGCATCGTTTGGCTTGGAGCTCTTGCAGCATGGTCTGCATCAGGTAAGTTTGCAGCATGGTCTGCATCAGGTAAGTTTTAATCTATGAGCCTGGCACCTATGGCGCCAGGACTGACTCTCCATATGAGACTGGCGCCATAAGCGCCAGGACTGCACCCAAATAGCCCCTAGCGGGGGTTGTTGGGTTTGCTTGGGGTAACTTGATGCCTGCTTCCGGGGTTGCTGGACTTGGTCTGGGTCCCCGGGGTAGGCATCATGACAGAGCTAGATAGTGTAGCTGGAGTAAGGATAGGTCCGGCTTCTGTAGAGGATGCAGTACCACCAATACTAGAGGTTGATGCCTCACCCTGCCCAGTTCCAATACAAGTAGGAAAAGGTTCTTTGGCTATCTGTTCTACGGTTCCTTGTAGGGCAGGCACTGGTTGAAACAGCACTGCATTCTCCCAGCGGGACATGAACTGCAATTTATGTACTGTAGAAGCTAAATCCTTCAGTATTGTCTCCATGACCCGGGATGGAAAAAGGGCTTTCGCAATCGTTCAGCACCTGGACTGCGGGGCGAATGTTGCACCCCTCGGGAAGCAGCGAAGACAATACTCCCCCTACCCAAGAGGAAACAACCCACAGACCGGTAGGGACAGTGCTATAGGGAAGTTCCCCTGAGGTAGGATTGCTATTGGATACCCCCTCTGGTAACTTGACTTTATGGACAGGAGCTATACAAGGAACAAAACAAAACAATATGAAATAGAGGGAAAGTCTTGTGAACTCACAAGGAAGTTAATATCTGAGGAATAGCTGCTTCCCACGTTGACCGTTAAGATCCTACACAAGAACTGGAGAAATTGACTGAAGGCTTGGTGAGAAACCTATGCTCCACAGGTAAGGACTTCCCGCCGGTCTGCCTTGTGTGCGCCACAGAATACTTAACACTTAGTCCAAGGGCAAAAGGGGTGGACTAAACAACCACAAGTCCCACATAAAAACTGCAGGCCATCCCCAGGGGCAGAGTTACCTTGGACGAGAGAGTGGTTGGAAGGCAGTGTCAAGGACCTATAAAAGGAAAGGTCAGTGCCAGAAGGCAGTGGGAATCCGGAAAACAGCTGATGAAGAGTGTAGAAGAAGCATGATGCAAGAGGCTAGAGGAGATAGCCAGGAGGGTGGGGATGGAATAATTCAGGAGCCAGTGATAAGGAGGAGATTGGCAGAGAGACCCAGGGCCTGGGGAAAGAAAGACCCAGAGGATAGGGAGAGAGATACCCAGGAAGTTGGAGAGAGACTCAAGAGGTTGTGGAGAGGGAAACCCAGGAGTCTGAAGAGAGAGAGAGAGAGAAAGAGAGAGAGAGAGAGAGAGAGAGAGAGAGAGAGAGAGAGAGAGAGAGAGAGAGAGAGAGAGAGAGAGAGAGAGAAAGAGACTCAAGAAGCTGGGGAGAAAGAGGCCCAAGAGGGTGGGACAAGAGGGAGTTAGAGACTCTGGGAAGTTAGGAAGAGAGACTAAAGAGGCTGAGCAAAGTGCAGGATTAAGGAGGTTGGGGAGAGGAAGAGAGAGACACAAGACCTTTGGGGGCAAAATAAACAGGAGGCTGGTGAGAAAAGGACCCAGCAAGTTGGAAGAGAGAGATGGTAAAGTTAGCTCTGCTTACAGAGGTGTTTAAGGAAGCGGTTGAAATAGAAGTTAAAGATGAGGTGGCTGGAGTTAAAGAAGAGGCGACGAGTGAAGCTAAGGATAAGGTATGAGAGGAACCAGAGAGGGGAATGAAGAAGCACACCATCAATACTTGGATACATAAAGAGGATGTGGATAAAAGAAGGTAGTGAACAGTGAGGAGACAATTAAAGGGAAGGGCGATCAGATGGGGGAGTTGAAGCGGGGAATCACAAAGAGCAGAAGAGAAGAGAAAGAGGAAAGGAAGATCATGGGGAGGATAATGGAGTAGAGCAGGGGGTGGAGTAGACTAAGAAAATAAGGAAGCTAGGTGTTGTAATGTGCCCAATATAAAGCATTGGGAGGCGTAGGAAAAACATGAAGATAAAGGAAGAGAGAAGGAAGGGACAAGAGAAGGTCCCTCCGGTATGAGCTTGTGGCAGGATGTCAAAGAAGAAAGTGAGTTTGTGTTGAGAGGCAGAATAACCAACAACCCATGGGGAGGTGGTCAGAGGCCTATAGAGAACCTGTAAAAAGGTTTAGGGTGGGTTCCTGGCTTGTATGGTTCTGAACCTTAGTTTAAAGACAGCTCCAGTGTCACACCAACTACAGAATCAGCCATCAGGGTGCAGGACAGACTTGAGACTTGGAAGGAGGACTCCCCACCACATGGTAGTTGCACAAGAGCATTGCCAAAGAGGGCCACAGAGACTGAGACTTTGCTATGGATTAAAACAACAAGAATGTGAGATATGTTTCTTTAAACTCTTTGCACTTTAATTGGGAAACTAAGCACTAAACCCCACATTTAGTTTGGTTTGCAAAATCTGCCGGGGGGTATCAGGACCTGGCCTGAACAAGAATTTAAGAATTTACCCAGCAACCTGAAGCTGTTGTAAAGGGCAATGTTGCACTTGAACATGTCGAACCTTTCAGAGAGAACCATACACATACTTTAGTGCACGATCATCCCCTCCACATTTGAGTTGCTTTTATACTTATTAAACCCAGAACATTTTTAAGAGCTAAATTTACAGTTCGATCCAAACCTTACCCAACTACTTTGCTGTGATAACTAAAACCAGATTACAGGTTTTCATAGGTTCTATAGGTAACAGGTAAATAGTCAATTTAATTGATGAACAAGTCTGTGAGGCTGCCTGTTTTGAAGTTGCCCTTTTAATCCTTTGGAGTTTACACTATGAATATACTCCAGGATATGAGTTATTCGTTATATAAAAGAAATATATAAATATGTTTCCAATGGAGATAAAATGAGATACAGAAATATCAACAATCTTAATCTTAACCCTTATTTGTAGCCATTTCTTTGCCCTTTTTTCCACAGGTATCTGCTCATTATGAAGGTTGAAAGCAAATACATAAAATAGTTATTTTATATGCCTAAAAAAGTAAAAGAGACTTAATATGTGTAAAATGGGTACATGTTAATGAAAAGGCTTTTTCAAGAATTCATAATATTGATTGATATTCCTTTTTTCTTTCTCCACCTTTTGCAGGGACCCTTTTCAACTTTAGAGATTGACAGAAAAGCCCCTGAAGGACCACACATGCACGACTGAAACATCCACCGTATCAGACCCCACCACTGCCTCCATTGATGCTTAATAATGTAATTATGTATATTTATTTAGCACTCATCTTTAGTTTGAAAAATACACATGTATATGATATATCATATCATGATATGTATATAAATATATAGCATGGCTTTCTAACAGCACGAAAAAACATTATTTTTTTCTTTCCTTTTTCATTTGGACATATGCAATATTGCAACCACTAGTAATATACTACTGAATTCATATCATGACCAGATTATTTGTAAATTGTGTAAATTGATGTTGTGAATTTAATTAAGTTTACAGAAATGTGTTTGATTTTATCACAAGAGAATATTCATGTCATTTGAGAGTAAGAATTAATATGGAGAAGAACAATATACTTACCTATGGTAATGTTCTTTCGACTGGATGTTCCTCCCACATATTCATTATCTTTGATATTTCCAATATCCAGCTTGCTGCTTCGGAATTCTTTTTTCAGTTGAGGGCGCTGTGCGTCGATGACTGGTCGAGTCGATGGCACTCAGAGGCTTCCGTCCTGATGTCGTCCTGATTTTTTCAGTTGAGGGCGCTGTGCGTTGATGACTGGTCGAGTCGATGGCACTCAGAGGCTTCCGTCCTGATGTCGACGTCAGCTCGCACAGCACCCGTTGCTCAGTTCCGTTTTGAAGAGCGAAGCATTGTCTTGAGCGGACGGTTACTACCCTTGAGAGAGTGGAGACTGTAAACATGGGGGGAGTTTTACTGTGGGGTAGGATAGTAGGGCGATAATGAATATGTGGGAGGAACGTCCAGTTGAAAGAATGTTACCATAGGTAAGTAACTTGTTCTTTGAATGGATTGTGTCCTCCCACGTATTCCTTATCTTTGATACACTCTCAAAGCAGTTATATTATTTGGAGGAGGGAGTAAAATTGAAGTGATCAAGAATGCACTGAGTGCAGAACTGCCTTTCCAAAAACAGACTCTTGGGTAATAGAGGAATCCAAATTGTAGTATTTTGTAAAGGTGTGTGCAGAGGACCATGTGGCAGCTGCACAAATATCTTTTATGGGAACTCCCCTCTGCAAAGCAGACGAAGTTGCGATAGCCCTAGTGGAGTGAGCGCTTAGATGTTCTGGGGGATCCTTACCGGCTAGTTTGTAACATTCTGAAATTGTTAAAATAATCCATCTAGAGAAGGTTTGTTTGGTGATGGCCAGGCCCAATTTATGACCTGTGTAGCCCACAAACAACTGATCATGCTGTTTCAGTTTTGCTAATCTGGTAATATAGAAGCTCAATGCACGCTTACAGTCGAGTCTGTGAAGCCTTTCTTCCTCTTTCCCCGGGTGCGGCAGAGGATAAAAGGATGGTAAGGTTATTTTCTGAGTGATGTGACATTCAGAAACCACCTTAGGGAGAAAGTTAGGCTTCACTTTCAATACCACTCTGTCTTTATGAAAAACAGTATAAGAAGGTTTGCAGGATAAAGCCTGTAGCTCACTCACCCTTCGGGCAGATGTTATTGCCACTAAGAAAACAGTTTTCAAGGTGCGCAGTCGTAATGGGCAAGAATGAAGAGGCTCAAAAGGAGCCCCCATTAGATAGTGTAAAACCAAATTGAGATCCCATAGTGGGACTTGAAAAGGAGTTGGAGGATAAACATGAGTTAATCCTTTTAAGAATTTGATTACCAAAGGAATCTTAAAATAGGAGACTTCCTCTGTAGTGCGTTTGAAGATGGATAGCTCTGGCAGATATCTTTTGATTGTTCCAATCTGGAACCCCAGATTTGCCAAGTGCACAAGAAAAGATAACACCATCGGTGTATTGCATGAGAAAGGGTCAACATTCTTATCTCTACACCAGCTGAAGAATGTATTCCAATGGCAGCGATATAAAAGCAAAACCTCCATTACGTCATCCGGGAGGTCTCAATCTTTGTATCTCAGCCTTTCAGAAACCATGCGTGAAGGGTGAGAGTCCTGATATCTGGATTGGAGAACCCGACCCTCCTCTCTGTGGAAGACAAATTGGAGGGCAGATGGACATGTTCAGAGGTACGGGTGCCACGTTCTCCTGGCCCAGTCCGGAGCAATTAGGATCATGGTTTTCCTGAACCTCCTGATTACATGATGAATGACGGGGACTGGAGGAAACGCGTAAAGAAGTGGAAATTCCCAGCCCACTACAAACGCGTCTCCTAGAGCTCCTCTCGGGGGAATTTCCCTTGAGCAGTGTCGTTTGCACTTCCTGTTGGCACTGGTTGCGAACAGATCCACTGGAGTGGTTCCCCAAATGGTGAAGATTTCTTGAAGGACTTCCTGAGCTATCTCCCACTCGTGGGAGAGTGTGCTCTGCCTGCTCAGATCGTCCGCCGTTATGTTCTTCTCTCCAGCTAGGTGAACTGCTGATAGAGAGATTCCTTCTTGTATTGTCCAGAACCAGAGCTGCATTGCCTTTCTGTACAGTGTTAGTGACCCTACACCTCCTCTCTTGTTGAGGTAGTACATGACCACTGTGTTGTCCATCATTATCGGGACATTCTTTACCCATACAGTGGGCAGAAAGGCCTTCAGCGCTTGTCTGATTGCCCTCAGCTCTAAAAGGTTGATATGTAGTTTAGACTCCGATGGAGAAAAAAGACTGCTGATGGTTAAATCGTTGGTATGGGCTCCCCACGCCGTGAGTTAGGCGTCCGTCACTATTGTTATCTCCGGCCATGGTTGCCAAAACGGTTCTCCTTTCAAGATGTTCTACCGACAGGCGCACCACTGAAGATCCAGTGCGACTCTGTCTGGAATTTGTAGGAGATCTGACATCCTTCCGGAGAATTGAGACCACTGAGTCCTGAGAGCCCACTGGAAGGGTCTCATTCTCAGGCGAGCCTCTGGCACCAGAAAAATGCAGGATGCCTTGAGGCCGAGCAACCTTAGAAAGTCGAAGGCCGGAAAATACGGGGCATTTTGGAATTTTATCACCATCTGCAGAATGTCATGAGCCTTCACCTCCGGTGGCGAGGCTTTTCCCAAATATGCATCCAGGACTGCTCTGATGAATTGGACCCTTTATAATGGTATCAAGTGGGACTTCTTGAAGATGCAGTGGCTGAAGGTAAGGCAGCTCCTGCTGTTGTGGTCTTAGTACCTCTACCACGTCCACCACAGGGGAATCGTCTTTGGCCTCTTTGAGCCGGCTGTCCTCTGCCTTTTCCGAATACGGAATATTAGCGAAAGGACCTACCGCTTCAGGGCGCACCTGTGGAGGGCTTTGGAGTTTGCCGTATTGCAGCTCCAAGGCATTTGGCTGCCACCTTGAAAGTTTGCAGCTTCTCCAAACTTTCATCAGCTTTGTTTCCGAATAGATGTGTGCCATCAAAGGGCATGTTGAGATGTCTGTATTGAACATCTGAGGCAAATCCTGACTTCCACAACCACGCAAATCTGTGTATTACCGTACTAGCAGTTATGGCTCTGCTGATGCTGTCAACAGAGTCGAGACCGGTCTGGAGGGATTCACATATAGCATCCTTTCCATCCTTGATAATGTTCAAGAAACCATCTTGTTCCTCCCCTTTGGGGATGTATTCAGCCGCCATTGAAATACAGTCCCAAAGGCTGTGGGTAAACCTCGCCAGCATGAATGTAGCATTAGCAGATTTTAACGCCATACTACTGGCCGATAAAACATTTTTGGCCACGGCGTCATATTTTTTGCCATCCCTATCTTGTGGTATTGTAGGATAGGCATTTTGTTTGCCAGACGCGATAGCAGCCTGAACGACGAGGCTTTCAGGTGTTGGATGCTTCGACAGTTATTGAGGGTCAGAGGCTGAAGCTCTCTATTTGGCTGTTAGCCTTTTATTCACCCCCGGGATAACCTTGGCTGTTTTCCAGTTAGAAATTACCTTCTTTTGAAGAGCCTTATGAAAAGGGGCAAGAGGGTCTTCCTGTGGTCCTTTATCTAGAATGTCCGTTAAATCATCCTGTTCGAAAACAGGTGTGGGTCTGGACCATACCATGTATTCTGTTACCCTAGACATGAGCTGTCTATAGTTGCTTTCAGCATGATCCCCCGGATCTGCTTTAACAAACTCAGCCTCCAGGGACATGTCAATGCCAGTTGCCTCATGCATTGAGTCCTGCAGATTTTTTATTCTAGATTGTTCAGATATTAGTTCTTCTGGGACAGAAGGGGTCGCATTTTCCAGACCAAATGGTCTCTTCTCGTCAGATGAGTCCTCTGCCTCCTCATAGATGGAAGAAAGAGTTTTGAAGTAGTCTGAACGAGGTTGTGGTGTGTAAATCCTCTCAAAGGGAGGACCAGAAGA
Source organism: Ambystoma mexicanum (assembly GCF_040938575.1). Classification (NCBI taxonomy): domain Eukaryota; kingdom Metazoa; phylum Chordata; class Amphibia; order Caudata; family Ambystomatidae; genus Ambystoma; species Ambystoma mexicanum. Next base: position 1,301,833,901 of record NC_090923.1, on the reverse strand, counting down.
AGAAGGTGCTATAGCCATCATGATGGGAGCTGACAGTGTTGAAATCGTTGATGATGACGTTGACGGCTTCGACAAAACTGTCGGCGGCTTTGATTTTTCCGAAGACGTCAATGTCGCTGTCACGAATGTCGAGGTCTTCGACTAAAGCGTCAAAGGAATTGTCATTTACGGCATCGAGGAGGTCGATTTTGGCGTTGATGGTGTCGACGGCACAGCCTTCGACTTTGTTAAATGGGTTTCTTTAGGCGTCAATTACATCGATTTTTTGTGTGTCACGGAGGCTTTCTCCCGACTCGGGGGATTAGATCGCTCTCGAGGAGTTCCACGGCCGAAGTCGAGGACTCACGGCTTCTCTGCTTCCCAGATGTTTTATCTGGGGTATCGCCTCGCAAGGCCGCGTTCTCGAAGACCTTTAACATACTCATCCTGAATTCCTCCCTTTGAGCCAGGGTACTTTGTTTCGTGGGAAAGACAAGCCTTTCAGGTGAACTAGAAGAAGCAGAAGTGGACGGCGATCTATGGTGCCTCTTTTTGCCATGCCTCGATGACGAGGAATGATGGGATCCACTTTGAGAACAGAAATGTTTAGGTTTTTTATGACGAGGATACTAAGGCCTCGTCTCATCAGATGACTTACGTTTAGACGGGGTAACAGATTTTTGAGGCCTACCTCTCTCAGACTTTCCTCTGCGCTCCCTCAAAGACTTGGCCATCATCGACATGCATTTCTCACACTTCGAACACGGATGCCTTGCCCCTAGACACCAGAGGCACACCCTGTGTGGGTCCGTCACGGACATTTTTGCCCCGCAGTCTCAGCATTTTTTAAAACCGGGGAGTAGACGGAGCTGATGAGGAAGCCATTTCATCGAAAACTCGAAGATATTCTCTCAGCAAAACTCAAAGCAATTCAAAGATCACACAAAACCAAGTGTTACGTTACCAAAGCTGTGAAGCATGGAAAAACAGAACTGAACAACGGGCGCTGCGCAAGCTACTTATACCAGTGATGACACCAACGTCAGGATGGAAGCCTCCGAGTGACATCGACTCGACCAGTCATCGACACACAGTAACCTATCAGGAGCGAGTGCATTTCCTGACTCTTGTCTCGCATTGTTGCCAATAGATCACTTCGGTCCTCTCCTTGTCGTGTAAGCCTCGCCCTCATGTCTCTCAACTGTTCCTATATCTTCCCCTCAATCAGTGTCATCTACCTATTTTTCCGTGCCCCCTCTGCTATAAGAAGGCCCCTTATCCTTGCCTTGGCCACCTCCCACACCCCTTTTGGGTTTTTTCCCCATGTCATTTGTTGTGAAGTATTGGGTGATTTCTGTCTGAAGGAAATCCCTAAAGACAGAGGGCCTCATTATAACCCTGGCGCTCCCGTAATGAAGGGGGCCGGTACGGGACCAGCCCCATTCATTAGGGGAGTACCGATTACGAGGTTCGGGACCCAGACCAGATGTTTGGTAAAACCAGACGTCTTTTCCGGGTCCCGCGAGGGAAAGAGGGAGGTAACAACGGGACACTTGTAATGTGCCCGTTGTTATCTCCTTCCCCATTCCCATTGAGCCCTGTGGGGGCTCGAATGGGGAATGGTTCCTGCAAGGAGGAATTACTGGATCCTCCTATGTCGGAATGACCCGGTAAGTCCCCATTCCAGGTACCCGGTAATGGAGCCCGGTTTGGAGGCAGCCCTGATGCTAATAGCACCATGGCTACCTCCAAACTTGTAATGAGGCCCAGAGTCCCTAAAGAGGCCATCATTGCACCTGCACTGTGGGTGTCCCTTCCTACCTTCCCCCAGCCACCAGTCTGTTGTGACCATCTTGTGATTTAACCAGGTCTCTGTCTCTACCCTTGGTGATGATACCATGGCCTCCTGGTGACTTGGCACCAACAGGAGGTCTATCCTGGTAGAAGCGTGATGGTGAGAAGGTGTACCGTCCCACCTGAGGGAATTTAGACCCCCATACCTGAAATCAAAGGTGGTCTTCTAGTGGTTGGGCAAAAACTTTGTGTTCCTTTTTCCTTAGTCTTGTCCCCCTTTGCCGACCACCAATCCACTGGCAGGTCTGCTATTAGGTTGACGTCCCCTCCCATCATTAGCATGCACTCGCCCCACTCCTCGAGCTCCAAGAAAACACTGTGCAAGAATGCCAACTGGTGCCTGTTTCGCAAGTATATGGATGCCAAGGTAATTAGGCATCCCTCGACCCGACCTTTGACTGCCAACAGCCTATCATCAAAACCCCTCTTAACTTGATCCTCCCTCAGTTGCATGGATTTCAACAGGACTATACCCACGCCCTCTTTTTTGCTCGTCTTGTGTGAAGCCCAAAAGGTCTGTCCCACCGCTGGTCCCTTATCGGTCAAATTGAGTGATTTGTTTGTTACACACTTATGATTAAGTAAAACAAAGGAGGTGCTGGCTGGAAGGTTTTGAATTAATCTTAACTTCTGGCATTGTTCTGGGCAACCCTCCAGACCATCGTTCTTCGCCTGCCAACCCATTGCAAATGGGGAAAGACCATATGCAAATCAGGCTTGGTCCCACCCCAAAAGGGGTAGTCTAGCCCAAAAGCTTGGTCACATTCCTGCTGTACGAGACCACCATCATCCCCAAACATGTTTCAGCCTTGTTGGCGTATGCCCAGAGGTGGGTCCCTTGCTCGCTGCGCCATAAGGAGCCAAGCTGTACCTCACTGAGGAGGCCAAACAAGGCCAAAACATGTCTGGGGTTGCTTGTGTTTCTGTGCAGAGGGGACCTGGCTTAGAAGTTCGGGCAGGGCTGCTCCCATTGTTGTCAGTACCCGACTGATTTGCATATGGCTTGACCCCTTTAGCAATGGCGCAGATGGGCTAAAAAACAGTGGTGTGGAAGGGTTGCCAGTCAAAGGATCGAATCTAAAGGGTCGACAGGTCAAAGGATCGACACCAAAGGGTCGACAGGTCCCCCGCAACCCCCTTTTTTTTGCTAAAAAACACTTTTTTTCCCTAAACAAAAACCTAAAAAAATATATATAATTAAAAAAAGGAAATTCAATCCTTTGACCTGTCGACCCTTTGGTGTCGATCCTTTGACCTGTCGACCCTTTAGATTCGATCCTTTGACTAGACACTGTGTGGAAGGTTGCCCAGAGCAATGAGAGTGGTTCAGATTAATTCAAAATCTTCCACCCATCACTTTTTTGGTTTCAGTGTGTCTTCCCATGTGAGAGAGGGAATGCCCAGACGTGGGTCCCTTGCTCGCTGTGCCATAGGGAACCAACCTGCACCTCACTGAGGAGGCCCAACAAGGCCAAAACATGCCTGGGCTTGCTTTTGTTTCAGTACAGAGGGGACTTGGCCTAGCAGTTCGGGCAGTGCTGCTCCCATTGGTGGCATTACCTGACTAATTTGCATATGGCTGGAACCCTTTAGCAATGGCGTAGACAGGCTTAAAAATGGTGGTGACCTTCCAGAGCAATGACAGTGGTTCAGATTAATTCAAAACCTCCCACCCAACACTTTTTTGGTTTCAGTTTGTCTCCACATGTGAGAGACGGAATGCTCAGACTTGGGTCCCTTGCTCACTGCGCCACGAGGAACCAAGCTGCATCTCACTGAGGAGGCCCAACAAGGCCGAAATATATCTGGGATTGCTTGTGGTTCAATGCAGTGGGGACCTGGCCTAACAGTTTGGGCAGGGCTGCTCCCATTGGTGGCAGTACCTGACTGATTTACATATGGTTGGACCCCTTTTGTAATGGCGCAGACAGGCTAAAAAAAAGTGGTGTGCAGGGTTGCCCAGAGCAATGCCAGTGGTTCAGATTAATTCAAAACCTTCCACCCATCACTTTTTTGGTTTCAGTTTTTCTCCCCATTTGAGAGAGGGTTTGCCAGACGTTGGTCCCTTGCTCGCTGTGCCATAGGGAACCAAGCTGCACCTCACTGAGGAGGCCCAATAAGGCCGAAGCATGTCTGGGGTTGCTTGTGGTCCATGTAGAGGGGACTTGGCCTAGCAGTTCGGACAGGGCTGCTCCCATTGATGGCAGTACCTGACTGATTTACATATGGTTGGACCCCTTTTGCAATGGCGCAGACAAGCTAAAAACAGTGGTGTGGAAGGTTGCCCACAGCAATGGCAGTGGTTCAGATGAATTCAAAACCTTCCACCCATCACTTTTTTGGTTTCAGTGTGCCTTCCCATGTGAGAGAGGGAATGCTCAGACGTGGGTCCCTTGCTCGCTGCGCCATAGGGAACAAAGCTGCACTTCACTGAGGTGGGCCAATAAGGCCGAAAGATGTCTGTGGTTGCTAGTGTTTCCATGCCGAAGGGACCTGGCATAGCAGTTCGGGTAGTGCTGCTCCCATTGGTGGCAGTACCTGCCTGAGTCACATATGGCTGGACCCCTTTTGCAATGTCACAGACGGGCTAAAAATCAGTAGTGTGGAAGGTTGCCCAGAGCAATGCCAGTGGTTCAGTATCATTCAAAACCTTCCGCCTATCACTTTTCAGGACACACTTATGATTGCCACACACAACGCAGGTTATGCTCCAATCCTTTTGAATACCTTCTACCACTTACCCATCTCTGCCTCAACCAAATGCTGACAATGGTTCTGTCTCACTTTGACACTTCTTTGGCTTTGGCAACATGGGTTTAAGCCAATTCCTCTTATGAACTTTTTTATATATGGGCAATAGATTTTACAAACATTCAGATTCTCATTTGCTCCCTCTTGGCTTTGGCATTGGTTGTTCTTTTTAACTTGTCTTCTTATGGTTCTCTTTTGGCTTGGGCAATAGTTGTTTGCATTGGGTTTATTAAGTTCTTATTATTCCACTTTCTGCTTTTTATGTCAGCTTGGTTCACAAAATAACGATCTATCTGCTTTAGCTCACTTCGTTATTCAAAAATACATTCTTGTTAACTTTCACTCTGCTTGTATTTTTTAAAATATTATGGCACCTAAATTTGGCACGAAAGCAGTTACAGAGTGCTCCAGAGTCACAATCTCTTAGTGAACTCACTAGGTCTGGCGTGCGCCTCTGTTTGCCCTGCTGCCTCCATGTCCTCTGCTTTTGCTGCTTCTCGCGGTCCGGTAACTTGCCTCCTTCAGTCACCCGCTGCCTGCAACACCTGAAAAAGGAGCTTCCTCTTCTCCAGAGGCTCTCTGGTGCTTGCCTGCCAACTGAGCCAGCCTTACTTCAGGGAAAGCTTTTAAAGTTTACACTTCCAGAGGCGCAGCCTCTGCAAATCCAGTGTCCAGGGGTAAAGCTTCCAGCTTCAATGCTTGCCACAGTGCAACCACTCCAATCAAGGCTTCTAGAGGCAAAGACCCTCTCAGGACAGGCAACTGCTTGATACTCGATAGTGGTCCTGGCGTCTCCGTTCTCCAGATTCTGTTTCTGCTGCAATGTGGAGAGTGCACATCTACTCCACCTACTACTGCTACTCTCTGCCTTATCTCCTCTCTTGGCCTGTATCTGAGGCGGTCTTTTATGCCTTCCAGTCTCCCTCAGGTGTGGGGGATTTCCACTAATTAACTGGACTTTGAAGTTGTGTGCCTCTGCAGCCCTCTTCTTCGTCCCAGTACTTTTGAGATTGTGGGACTTGGCATCCACAATGTAAGAAACACCTTTTCTGACTTTTTCTATTTCACAATAGACCTTTAAACTTAGCAATTTACGGGGAGCATGATCAGTAATCAATCTAAACATTTGATCTTTCAGATAGTATTTCAAATATGTTATAGCCCATTTAATGGCGAGGGCTTCCAATTCTAGAGTAGCATAGCTCTTTTCTCTGGCAAATAGTTTCCTACTAGTGTAGAGGATAGGATGTTCAATGCATCCTGATTTTGTGATAGTACTGCCCCAAGACCAATATGTGATGTTTGGGTGTGTTTGGCCGTTTGAGAACTGATTGCGGCAAACTGACCGAAAAAAAAACATCCTGCATGCGATCAGTTCTCAGTGGCTGAAACGCACTCAAACCAACCCCCTTCCCTTCTTCCCCACTTAGCTGATTCTCGTTGCCTGATCCACTTCAGCCCTGCAGCGTCGGATCCCGTCCCTCTAACATGGGTCAGCTCCGACGCTGCAGGGTTCCTTTTTCTTTTTTTTTCCGTCCTCCGCCTCCAATATCGAGGAAGCGGGGGGAAGCCCCTGCAACCCCCCACGGCCAATACACAATGGTCATGGTGAGCGCGGGACGCCCCCGCAACCCCTGGTCCTCATGATCGGTGTGTATTATCCAATATGTTTGAATATATTCGGTCGAATGGTACAGGCCAAATTCGGTCAAATATACCATTCGGCCAAATATATTCAAAGAAATCTACTAATACCATATGTGAGGTGTCTGTTTGCATGATAAACGGTATATTGAAGTCTGCAACCTTCAAAATAGATTCACTACATTACATTTGTTTTAACTGGTCAAAACATGTTTTGTCTTCCGGACACCACTTAAGTTTTTGGGGTCCTGCGTTTTTTAAGTTTATCAGCAAGAGGGGCAGAAATGGAAGACAAATATGGAATGCATCTACGCTAGTAACCAACGAGGCAAAAAAAAGGCCTGCAATTCCTTTTTAGTATTTGGAGCTGTTATTTCCATAACAGCTTTAACCTTTTCAGTTTGAGGACGAACTAGTCCGTTCCCTACAACAACAAAAAACAAATACTTTACTGCCGACCTAGCCAGATGAAATTTCGTTGTGTGTGTCGGGCTGAGAAACTTTATAACTATACAGTCCCATTTGTTCTAAAATTTTGTAGGGTCCATGCCATTTAGAAAGCATCATATTTTCAGAGGATGGAAGTAGTACTTTCTGGCCTACCGAGAAAAATCTCATCACACCCCTCTTGTTATAACATTCTTTCTGATGTTCCTTTGCTCGGGCCATATTGTTTGGGATAATGGAATATTAGCCCCCTCCCTTTCTTCCCAGGTCTCACATAGCATATCTAATACATCTCTGTGTTCTCTTCCATATAATAATTCAAAGGGTAAACTCCTGCTGATGACTGCAGAGTTGTCCGGATAGCAAATAGGGCCCACAGTATCATTATATCCAATTTTTTTCCATCCGCTGATAGTAATTTCTTTAAGATGTGTTTCAGGGTTTGGTTAAATCTCTCCACTAATCCATCCATCTCGGGATGGTTAATGGTATGTACGGTCTTAATCTGAAGAATATCTTTTACCTCGGCCATGAGTTTACTCAAACTAGACCCTTGATCAGTCAGAATTTCTTTAGGAAATCCGGTTCTGGAAACGAATGGGAGTAAATGCTTCAAAATCTGTTGTAAGGTGTTGGTTCATAGCGGGAACGCCTCGCGGTAATGGGTTGCATAACCAAAAATGACTAATATATATTTCTTATCTAATTATGAGGTTTCTAATGGACCGACTATGTCCATCCTGATTCTAGGAAAAGGGAACCTCTACAATAGACAAAGGTTGTAAAGGAGTGGGAGGCGGTATTCGAGCACCAGATTTCTGACACAAGGCACAGGTGTTCACAAAATTCTTTATATCTGCATAAATTCCTGACCAATAGAATCGATTCACAATTTGTGCTTGGGTTTTAGCAGTTCCCAAATGCCGGCCTGTTAGATGGGAATGATCCATTTCTAATACAATATTTTAATTACTTTTGGGAATCACAATTTGTGTCCTGCGTGCACCTGATGGATCTACATCTCCCCTATACAATAGACGGGCTTTCAGAAGCAAAAGAAATAAAATGGTCAGTTATTTCTCCTTCCTTCTACCTCACACATTATCTGATGAAAGGGTTCTACTAACAATAGGCATTGACTGAGTTGAAAAGGGTGGGCACTGCTGTATGTTTAAAGTCTTTTCTTCTTAGTTTGAATATTTGTTGATTCAATATCTGGGGTACACCTTGACACCCTGGCACAGGGTGAAAATGAACAAGACAAAAAGGAATCAGAACTTAATCTGGTCCTAGGTGTACTCCCCCTTGCTCTCCAACCAGAGTAGATCCAAATTTGTTGCAATGTGGTTCTATTAGTTCATTCCAAAATAATCATTCTATACTCAATTAGTAAAATCATGAAGATTGTATCTTCTGTTTTATTACTGAGGCTCTGACATCATGCAATCATTCAGCGCCCATTAATATATTATGCCAATGCATTTCGGACATTGTCCGTCATCAAGGCTTTTGGCGCTCTCACTGTCAATTATCAAAAATAAATGTATATCAGGACATTTGTTGAATGGGTCAAAAAACAAACATAAAGGAAAAACAAATCAAGATGATAATAGTATCCAACCCTCTCAAATGGTGTGCCAACCTCTGGCAAAGGCTGCAGTGGGGCAATGAAACTGCCTCCAGTCTTTCCAGACAACTGACAAGTGGGACAGGTCTGATAATGGGACTCCACTTCTACTCCGATCTGGGGCCAGTAGAAATGTGCAGAAAGCCTTTGCTTAGTCTTCTTGGGCCCAAGATGATCAGCTAAGGGCACCTCATGCACCAACTGCAACAGCAAGGGCCTGTAAACCTTGGGCACCACCAACCTCTTGAAGGCAACAGGTTCTGTCATGGCCACTGGTCAGGAACCCTGGTTCACATCCCCTAAAGGGTCCAGTTGGACCCAGTCCTGGTGCCTTTGGCGCCAGGCTCATAAAGTGTACTCTGCACACTTTTTCCCTTGGGCTTGTGTCATTCCATCTCACATCAGTCAACCACGTGCATTTGGGCTGGGTGTGGCCATAGGAATCAATGAAGCTGCACGTGCATCATCATTTGGGAGTGGCAGGGTGGAACCATCTAGCAGAGCAAGAGGGCGTGGCTGGGGCCAGGCTATTTAAGCCTGCCCCGCCCGCAGGCCTAGGCTTTGCGTTATTCTGCCTAAGCAGCGTAACGCTCACCGCCGCCTGAGAAGCATCTTACCTGTTTTCCAGTGCAACCATCTGGGAGAAGCCTCTTACCCGTTTTCCAGCAAACCATCTCAGAGGAACATCTTACCTGTCGTCCAGCGAAACCATCGTGGAGAAGCAGCTTACCTGCATAGCCAGCCAAACCATCGCAGAGGCGCTACTTACCCGTTTTTCCATCAGAACCAGCTGAATTTTCGCTGAAGCGTCTCTTACCTGCTCGCAGTGACTCCATCCGCGATCGTCCAGGGTGTACTTACCTGGCTCGTGGAATACAACCACCGACTGCACCCCTTACCTGACCTTCAGCTCGGACACCAACTCCGAAGTTCTACACAGCCAGCTTTATCGCAGTCGCAGGCATCCTTCACCCGCCGCCAGGTCCGCGCACCACAACTCTTCTCCAAGCGCCGCCAGTCTACACCTGCAGGAGGAAGGAACAAATAAGGTTAGAAACCTAATAGAGACATTCGCTAAGGTCGCACGCCATCGCATCTAGCGCTTACCTTTGGATCCCAACTGGTTATCTTCTTGAGAACACTTTGAAGTCCTCCACCGGCGCAACGGATCCGCTGGCCTGCCATCACCTATAAGGGAGAAAGAGACATTATTAAGAGTACGAACTTAAATAATGTGACAAGACATTAATACTCATATGAACAATAATCATCATAAAGACTCCTACCTTCAAAGGGGTTCAGTCACAGCCAGCCTGGGCCACCATATTTACGGACCAGTGACGCAACTGGGTCTTCTTGAAACGCCCCTGCTGATGAGAAGCAAGACAGAGAGCTTGCCCTAACTATATATCAGGTGAAACAAGGGGGGGTCTGGGAATCTCTCTACCAGCACAAACACAGCCCAATTACCTGTTTTTGGGTGAATAACCCCTAGGAGTGACTCTACCAAGTCTTAAGCTCACTGTCCCTTTCACAGAGAAGACATTTACATGCATATCAGTCTTTGTCCTGCCCAGGGGCAGTCCAGCACTGAAATACTAGACAATTCTCCTCTGAACAAGAGTGCCAACAGCAACCCCAAAAAAGTGTTTCAGCAGTTCTGTGAGAGGACCCCCCACCTGGGCAACCTGTAATAAATAGCATTAACAAGCCCAGTCCATTAATGTTTAAATAGTCTTGTTTCCTGGCACAAATGTTCAACTACCCAAATGTACCTGAGTTAGAAGAGTTTCTTCGAAGGTTCGTTGACAGATCCCACAAGAGTGAACTCCCTTTAAAGCAGGAGCCACATGGCCTCCAGATTCCTCTAAGAAATGTGAACAATGGCGTTGAGACTGCAGCTTCGATCTTCGCGGTGCTCGTCGACAATCGTTCGAGGACGTCCTGGGAAGATGCAACGTGCACCTCGATGCATAGAGTTTGGTGCAGCAAAGAAGACTCAGTGAAGAACCTAGGCCCGGGCGTCAGGTGTCGGCGATCGGGACTCGACCATGGCTGGATTTCAGATATTTACTTGTCAGCGTCTTTGTGGACTTCGGGTGGCGGGAAAGCAAATGGGGGGCTTTCCTCGGTTGTCGACGACCTCGACATTGTCCGGCGGGACAAAGCAGTCAACGGTGATGGCAAGGGAGCCCTTCACTCAATGTTCTTAGGCAAGGTGGAGCGTTGTGGCTCATGTCGTCGAGCAGCACAGCGTCAAGCTGTCCCCACTTCTGGACAACACGGCTCGACGGGCTTTCAGCTGTTACAGAAATCTTCCAAACCCCAGTCGACAGCAATGGACTTCAACACCCTCGATGTCCTGGTGCTTTACTTCAAGATCTCTTGGCGGACCCGTCTCCGGTCGACAGCCTTTCGGGACTGACTTCCAAGGTGCCTCGATGAAGATCAGCTTCTGTACGATGTTTACTCATAGCTCTGGGAGAGGTCTCCTAGCCAGGTCCTCTATTGGATCAGTCCTCGACAGACTCAACAGCTTTTAGATTTCATTGACAGAAAGCAGCAGCAAACCTTCTTCTTCCCGCTGGGCTTCAAGGATGAGCTTCGAATTTCTACTTCAGCTTCTGAATACATTGCGAAGTGAGAGGTCCCCAGATATACACATCTGTCCCTCATTCACTCTGCTGAGCCGCCAAGCTCAGTCAGCCAATAAGACAGAAGGGCATTCAGGCAGGCAGCCAATCAGGCTCACAGTGCATTCAGCCCATTCACTTCCACCCATAACAAGGAATGTGAATTGGGGCAAGCAGCCAGCCTTTCAGCACACGACACTGCATTCATGTCAGTTTCAGGCAGGGCTGTCTCATTTATTGTGTCATCCACTCAGAAATCAGACATCCATAACATAAACTGCACATTGGTCACACACTCTATTCACACAGGCCCCACTCCAAGGGTGTACCGACAACATACAGTCACGGGGAAAGCTCCAGCCAGTCTGGCCTGGACCTTCCCACAATACCAGACAGACAGTCAGGGGAAGAGACAGAGTCAGGGATTCCCAGGACTTTGGCAAAACAAGGTAACAGGTAATAGAAACCCAGAGGCCACAGGGGCCATCTTGCCTTTTATCAGGAATCAATTGATTCCTATGGCAGGGCGTGGGTACCGCAAAAGGGAGGATACTCAGAGTGCCTGTCAAAATCAGCATGGAGCTGCCACCAGCCCATACCCTGCTCTGTGGGTCACGCACAGGTGCAAAAAACATGAACTAGGGGCACAGGGTTGTATCCCCACCCATGGGTGCCATAAGGGTATCCCAAGGGTCTCTGTTCACCACGACCACAAAGCGGAAGAGCTAAACTGCCAGGATTCCCATCTGGACTCCTGTGCAGAAAACAACACAGAACACACATGATATGGAGGCCCTGTCCCTCAAATGCATTTCCAGCATTACAAATACCTTCCACTAGAAGGGCTGCCTTCCTGCCACTCTAGTTTCCGCAACTCTGCATCAACCAAATGATGACAATGGTTCTGTCTCACTTTGACACTTCTTTGGCTCTCGCAATGTAGGTTTAAGCCAGTTCCTCTTAGGAACTTCTTTACAAATGGGCAATAGGTTTAACAAAGATTCAGATTCTCATTTGCCTCCTCTTGGCTTTGGCATTGTTTGTTCTTTTTAACTTGTCTTGTTATAGTTCTCTTTTGGCTTGGGCAATAGTTGTTTGCATTGAGTTATTTTATTATTGCCCCCTTTTTTGCTGGCTTTTTATCTTATTATTCCACTTGCTTCTTTTTAAGTCAACCTGGTTCACAAAATAATGATCTATCTGCTTTATGTTAGTTCGGTATTTAAAAATAAGTTTCTTGTTAACTTTCCCTCTGCTTGTATTGTTTTTAATGTTAAGGCACCCAGATATGGAAAGCGAGCGGTTACAGAGCGCTCTGGTGTCACAATCTCTTAGTGAACTCACCGGCTCTGGCGTGTGCATCCGTTCGCCTTGCTGCTTCCAGGTCCTCTGCTTCTGCTGCTTCTCGCGGTTAATTAACTTGCTTCCTTTAGTCTCCCGCTGCCCACAACACTTGAAAAAGGAGCTTCCTCTGCTCCAGAGGCTCTCCGCTGCTCGCCTGCCACCGGAGCCAGTCTTACTTTGGGGAAAACTTTTAAAGTTCATGCTACCTGCTGCGCAGCATCTGCAATTCCCATCTCTAAGGGGAAGGCTTCAAGATTCAAAGCTTCCTGCTGTGCGTCCTCTGCAGTTAAGGCTTCTAGAGGCAAAGACCCTCTCAGGACCAGCAACTGCTCAATACTGGACAGTGGTCCTGGCGTCTCTTTTCTCCAGATTCTGCTTCTGCTGCAACGTGGAGGGTTCACAACTACTCCACCTACTGCAGATACTCTCCATATTCTCTTCTCTTGGCCTGCATCTGAAGGGGCCTTTTATGCCTCCAAGTCTCCCTCAGGTCTGGGTCAGTTCCACTAATTAATTGCACAGTGTATTTCTATGTCTCTGCAGCCCTCTTCTTCATCCAAGTACTTTAGGGTTTGTGGGACTTGGAGTCCACAATATAAGAATCATCTTCTCCAACTTTTTTCTATTTTACAATAGGCCATTAGAAGGGTGGTGTCTCGGGGAAAGTTATAAAAGGGGGTTTCCCCCCTCATGTGATCATTCAGCAGAACACCACCCCAGGGTCAGGGTCAGGATCAGAAAGCGTCTGTCTTTCCCTGGACACATGAGAAGGCTCCCAGGCCAGGTTTTTTGGGGGAATCATCTCTGATTCATCACAACACACAAACCAGTCAGATGAGTTTGTACGCCAGCAAGCAACTGCCATTTATCATTATCTCGGACACAAAGTGGTACATTTCTAATAGTCTTATTCACTCAGATCTCCTGCACTGCCCCCACAACTTCGCCATCTCACATCCCCTAACACTAACTCTTACTAACCCTCAGAATCGTCCTCTATTCCCATGAATCTGTCACATTGCCTCTTTATTATTATTATTATTATTATTATCATTATTTATTATTATTATTATTGTGGTATTTATTGAGCACAGACCTAACTTCAAGCAACATCGCACTTTAAAGAGGTATACAACAGTAAAGATGCATAACGGAGCACTTTTCAGAGGTAACAACAGTACACATAGAGCGGGGGCAGATGGCGTCTAGTGAGTCAGGTGGCTTGGGGGGCGATGTGATGGCCTAGTTGTTGAGGAGAGCCTCCTTGAAGAGGTGGTCTTGAGTTCTTTTCTGATTGTAGGAGCGTGAGGGTGAGTCAGATGCTGACGGGAAGGAGGTTCCATAGTCTTGGAGCGTGGGTAGAGCAGGCTTGTTTTCTGGTCCTTTCCTTTTTGCAGCAGTGGATTTCAAGTCTGCACATGTCCTGGCTTCTGGTGGTGAACTGTCCACCAGAGAGGCTGAGTTTCTCCACGGCGTAGCTGGGTGACTTGACTTGAGGGCGACCCGCATTATAGATGATGCAGCAAGACTTGAAGGTGATTTGTGCGTGCAGTGGGAGCCAGTGAAGGTCGATGACGGCCGGGGTGATGTGTTCGTATCTGTGTAGACCCTTGATGAGGCCTGCAGCCGTGTGTGGCACACTACTCAGGGGCACAAGTGAGTACAATGGGGGACCTTCGAGGAGGGCATTTCCCCCATCCAGGCGGGATACTACCAGTGCTTGAACAGTGGATCTAAAGCTTATACTCCTCCTCTCTTGTGGGTGCGGGTCTCAGACCCGTATTTCTCTACAGCTTTGTTCTGGCAGAACCAATTTACTCTCCTGCGAGGTACTGCCATGAAGAAGATGACTTATACTTGTCTTCTCTTGTAGGTGCGGGTCTCGGACCCGTATTTCTCTCATTAGATATTTAAGGTTCTTCTTTACACCAGGGGTTCCCCTCTTGCCCCTGCTCTGTGGGTCTTGCCCTATTAACTTCTTTTGAGTCTTCCCCGACTTGCCCCGACCAACAGTCCAGCAATCCAGTAACCTTTAGGGTTTCCGCCGGCATGCTCCGGTTGGCCTCGGGCTCTTCCTTCTCTAGTTTCGTGGCTTCCTTCACCTTCTGAGCTACTGCGGCTGCTCTGCAGTCTCTGCTCCCTTGCAGACGGTGCGTCTGTTCCTGACCACACGGTCCAGCTTCTCCACGGGTCTGCACCTCTTCGGTGCCAGCTTCTAGGTCAGTCCTTCAACACCAGACCGTGTGGGGACGTCTCTACCATCTCGTCAGCATCCTGGTCAGCAACCCCTTCTTGCTTCCACACCCTACCACTTCCTCATTTGCGACACTTCAAGGGACAGCCTGACAAATTCCTTAGTTCAACTTCGGTTTTTATGTTGGTGTTGGTAGTGGCCCTTAGTGGAGAACTACAATGCTCACACTTACTTCTGAAAGTGATCTTTATAGTTCTGCACCTCCTCCTCGTCTCATTCTTTGTAATGTAAGTAATATTTGGGTAGTCTGGGTCCTTCTTCGTCTTAGTGGATGTTATGTCACTAGTGCTACACAGGTACATGGGGTGGTTGGGTATATTAATAGGCTGCACCACAGGTGTAGGGTTAAGAGGGTTACTTGGGAGGGGGGTCATACTGCGCTCTCTCTAAATGTCTGACCTTATCCTGAGAGGGGGAGTCTCTCCCCATGAGATCCACCCGCTGTGGATTATCGGGTAGCAGCCTCTCCTCCCTGGCCTCATGGGAAGGGGCTCCCCCTTGGGGAAAAGCGATGACATCTAGGGATTTGTCACATAAGACACAGATATTTTGTTTTGTTCACCATGACACTTCCCCTTACCCTGATCCGCAATCGCTTGCCACTTTCCATTCCATTAGACTTACTCCCATAATCTGCTTCACGATCGCGATCATGCAGCCTCACATGCACTCATATTCAGGCCCTCATCCACTGCAACTAGCTCCCACCCAATCAGATTGATTCCCATTTCCTCACAGTGACTGCCATCACCACACAGCCTCACATCACGACAAGCTGCTTCACCTACACTTCATGATCCACCCATCACTGCTTCGTGCTTCACAGTATCAAAACAGTCTCCCTTTGCCCTAACCCTGTGGCTCTTTGGCTGATACTACCTCACCTCCCCTCCGTCCAACTACAGTTGACCTGACCCTACTGTCCATTCCCTCACATAGGCCCACCTGGGCATGCTACCTCGCCACTCTCTCAATCTGATATCCCTTCACACTGCCCTACCACCGCAATCTGTCCCCTGTCCCACTACACCTCCACATTTCTCCTCACTCGACCATACATCACCTTGGCATTGCCCACCATTGCCCTGAAGCTGCCTCTTTGCACTTGTGCTCATTCCTAATGCCTATCAATTACCCGACAGACACTGTCTCACATTCACTCGCTCTGTCTCTCCCATCCCCATTGTACTTCAACTTGACAGTGCTTCACAAGCCTGTAGACTGCCTCATGTTAACAATATAACACTAACATTTATGTGACAAAGGCTGACGACTTTTATTTCCTCCCGTGACCACCTCAGTTTTCCTTCACTAAAAAAATAAAACTGGCACGTATGAGATTGCAAACAAGAGCTGTATTTGGTTCTCAGAACCTCTTACTAGCCCCCCCCCCCCTGGCAGGAGCTACCGAAATACGAACTTCCACAACTGTGGCATTAGGGCTTTGACCACTGAAATACACATGTGGTAAATACTGCTACTTATTTATTTGATTCAAATGCCCTTCCTTGACATTGAGAGCGTTGGGGAAAGGAGGAAGGCGTCATTTGACATACTGCATGCTAGGGTGTACATTGAGGAATTGGACGAGTGTTTCCTGCATTCTTGCCTATGCATGTAAACTGCAATAAACCACTGGAAACGCCAATGCTTATGTTTAATGGCATTCAGTTCGTAGAAGAGGTGTAGCCACTATTCGGTTGCAATGCCCATTGTGTACTGTGATTGTGTTATCAGCAAGCAACAAGGACGCGAGTCAGAGGACAGTGTTTTAAGGGTCGCTTTTGAACGCTTGGTTCTGTTACAGCAGTTTTTTCCTTTAGAAATTGGAATCCTCGCATTGTCATTGGGCCCTAAATGGCGGACAGAGTTTGCACTTGGGCTGCTTTAACCTCTGATCAGAATGTACTCGTTTTGTGGATTGTATCCACCCCTAAATTGTGAGGCACTTGCTTTTTTGAACTATCCTTTCCAAGCACAGCAACATACATGCATGCCCACACTGCAGATACACCCACACAATGCACATACAGGACATATGTCCAAACGCTCACACACCGTTCATATTCCCGCACACTGTTCATATATACTCCTACTGCAATTACACCCCAAAACATGCTCACACTGTGCATATTCCCCAAAACGCCCCAAACGTGTGCAACACATGCACAGACACACTTTTCGTAACCAACACAAACACACCCTTGCACTGCACATATACCTTTACACTGCACATTTGAACTCGTGCTGGACATAGAGCCCCAGAACACGCGCAGGCTCTCCAACTGGCCATGCGCTGAGACAGTGCTTTTACAAAAGCCCAGACTGTTGGCTTTGCCAGTGCTGGTTTCCTTTGGGGCTCATTGAAGAAAAGCACAGGTCATCTTATTCTCAAAAACTGGGTGCTGGGGGCTGTGACTGGGAAAGGATAGACATGCAAGTGTGAGAGCAGTGGGTCACACCGCTGCTCTCCCTCTTAATACACGAGAGGCTCAGAAATGAACCTCGCATGCATTGTGTCTTCCCCTGCACCTAGTCCACACACGTGCATGGGAAGGTCACTGATGTTTGTGCATTTCGAAGCGCATCCCATTTGCGCAAATGTGCAAAGGAAGTGAAAACGTGTATCTGAAGGTCTACATCTAAAATGCACACAGTGTGCGGCCAGATTATCTACCATTTGCTCCGGTGCTAACAATTGAGCAAATGCTTGGACAATATGGAACGGAGCAAACAGATTTAACCCTAATCCATACTGCACATGCGCTCTTTTTTGTACCGTTGTTGCTGCATAACGTAAAAGAAATGTGTTTACTACATTTCTTTTCATGTCACGCAGCAGATATAGTCAATAAAACTGCCTGCTTCATTTTTGACCGATTAAATACGTTTTTGGGGGCTAAACCAGTTTCCTCCAATCCATATAATCCAAGGAGCAAAATTGGTGCTGAATAATTAGCTTCATTTCTTTCAACAAGGGCAAAGTTTTGATAAACTGGCCGCAAATACTTTCTGCAGACTGGGTGCTCCTATTTTTGGCGCAAGTGACGGGATGCGATATGCAAGTTGTTCTCAGCTCTTGCCCCCCAAAAATAGAGAACTTGTTCTAAGGTATCTGACCCCAAAATATTCACCATCACTCTGCAGTATCAAAAACTTTTGACAGTAACAAAAAAACCTTTAAAAAGGAAAGGGACAGGGGACCAGTTTCTCTGCAGAAAATTGGACACCCAAAGTGTCATTGTTGCTCTACAAAAAAGAAACATTATAGATAAGTAAACATAGAATAAAAAAAATATATAGAATGACAACATATAGTCACATATTTCATGGTAAAGACTGTGGGTGTATATGCAAGCACAAAAAGGTAGTATTTTCACGGCAAACTATTACCTGTGATTTCTTTTACAGGAGTAGGGGGGTGCTGTTCTGGTGCCTCTGCTGCTAGAATCGAGTCCAGGGACACTTTTTGCTGTAGGGCAGTTTTTAGGTCCTTTTCTTCGGATAATTGATGTTGCTGCTGCGTCACAACTGCAGCGTTTGACTCTACAACTGAAGGAAATTAAACTATGTGAAATGCTATGGTTTGTATGAAGAGTTATTTTTTTACTGTGCTACGTAAATGTGATTTTTGCTTTGGATACGTATTAACTGTAAGCTTACAAAGGAAAAATTGAAAGTATACAACAGAAATTATTTGATACGTTCGGTTCAAGTAATAGCTCCTTCACATAGCCAGTGGGTTGTGAATTCTGGACTACCTCTGCGTAACAAACCACTGGGATGCCACGCTCCAGGTCGTGCAGAAGCTTCCTTGGAAAATTTATAAGAAGGTAATAGGTTCCCGTTTTCTATTAAGGGACATAAAGAACTCTATTTGCTATGCAGGTATAATAAAGTTCACTGGTGACGTAGGGCTTGATCTGATTAGCTTAAAGCTACTGGTAAACCAAGACCTGAAAAATCAGTCTTCTGAGATGAACAGTCAACGGTAGTGCAGCCTGAGCTTCAGATAACTAAAGAGAGGCTATCTTGAAATTGCCAAGAAAAAGGTCCAAATCCATCTGGCTTGGGGAACTATCGGCTGTATATTTGTCTTTATATTTTTTAAAAGCCAAATTAATTTGTAGATTTTGGATCAACAGCTGACCTGAAAACCCTCCAATGGAAAATATTCCTTGAATCCTCAGTTTTTTGATTACCCTCTTGCCAATAATCTAACAGCTTTTTCTCTGCATCCCAAAAGGCTGGCCTGGTATAAATTGCAAACCTCACATTGTATTTCTATTATCCATGGCTCCTTTGAGAAAGATACAATTATCCTCCATATTGTGAGAAACCTGATGGTATTTTCCCACCGACTCCCTCTGGATCTTCAATTCAGGTGGCCAGGGAAGGGCCATCGCTTTTGGATCCTGCCCCTGGAGGTGGACAAGGGAAGGAGGATCACCTGGGTGTAGGGTCCCCAGGGATTGGGAGGAGAATACCCAATGGCGAGACGTGGTAGTCCCCCATTCCCAGAATACCCCAACCCCTTCTCCCTCAGCCTTCATGGGGTATTTTCAATCACACCCCATCTCCCCCTACCCATTTCCAACAAAAACTGAGATGATGAAGATGCAACTAAGATCAATGAGTAGTACCCATAGGAAAAGCATTGGGAAACGAGGCAGGGCCTACTACTACTACAAGCTACCACTAGGCTGTCCCACTAATGGAGTCAGGCAAGGCCAGGTGCTGTATTCCAACTGTGCACACCTGACTCCACTTGACACTTCCCTACACTATATAAGGTGGAGTTCTGCCAGACGCAGCAAGCGAGCTGAAGACGCTGTCTGTACCAGTGAAGACATGGAGCAGAGAGCAGCAGTAACTGAAGCCTGGAGGAGAGCAGTGTGTCGAGACGCTGGCCTGGTGTTTGTGAGGGGCTGCAGCGTGGCTAGGAACACGTGCCTCCAAGGAGCCGGAGTGAGGCAACTTGCATCCTTCTGGCAACGGTATGTGAAGTGCTCATTCCCTTGGGACCAGTGCCGGTCCTGAGTGTCTGAGGGGCAGGTGGTGAGACCCTGATCTCAACCCCGCGTATCCAGAGGGAGACCGCATGTCAACGCGACGCTGCCCAGTGAGTTTCATAAAAGAAAGAAAAAGAAACTCGGGAGTGTGTGTTTAACTAGAGCAGAGTGGGAGAAAGGCACAGTTTGGAAAGGAGCATGGAATGGAGAAAGAGAGAAAGCATAAGAAGAACAGAACGTGTAAGAAATAACAGAAAGAGGGAAAACAAAGAAGGAAAAGGCGCTAGCGGCACTGAAAGAAAATAAAGCACAGTAGAGACATGTGAAGTGTGCAAGAGGCACGAGAAACACACCGACAGGTGCAAGTGTGCACGATAAAGAAAGGAAGTGTGCGAGAGGCACGATACAAAGACAATAAACTAAAAGGAGGTGCAAGTGTGCACAGTGAAAAAAAAGGAAAGCAAGAAGGGGTGCAGGAAGCACCTGAAAGGGAAAGGTTGGAAAGAAAGAAATGGATGGGTGCAAGTGTGCATGCTGTAAAGAGGAACGCATGCCAGAGGTATCATACAGATAAAATAAAGCAAAGGAAGGTGCAAGTGTGTACGATAAAGCAAAGGAAACAAAGGAGAGCAATATGGGGTGCAGGAAGCACCTGAAGGTGAAAAGTTTAAAAGGAAGTACAAGCAATAAAGAGAGGGGTTAAAGGTCAGAGTGGTCGCGCTTGGGAAGAGCGAAGAGCCCAGCATTCTCGAAAGTTTCTGATGCTACCGCATGTAAGAACTATACAGTGAAAAGTACATCCGGACTGGGAGAACTTTGTTTATTTACGAAAGGGGCCTAAGCTTGGGGAAGGGAACCCTGAGAAGTCTTGTCGAAAGAGAAAGTATATCGTGCCTCCTATTGTAATAAATATATTAATGTTGGCCTACGCCAAGCTGCTCGAAAGTCGCTTGCGAAAGAAATCTGTGTTGCAAGGTCCTGACCTTAAATCCATGTAAACCGCCATTTTAGGATTTGTTGTGTAAAAGTCACCCTGTGAGCTAAAATGGTGGACGATGTCATTCCAGAATACAACATGGCCGTTTTGACCTCTGTACATAGCTAATGTGTAATTTGCCTGCAGGCCACTTGTTGAGGTCGTGAACTGAGACCTTGTCCTTCGTTGACGTATGTGTAGAAGGATTACTCGTGCAATGAAACTAATCCACGAGCATATGTTGAGACAATGTATTCAAATACTGAACGAAGAACATCTGTTTAACTACATTGTATTAATGTTTAAGAAGGCCTGCATGGAAAACTTTAGAATACACAGTTATTGCATAGGCTTGTTGATACATGTATTAAAGGCAAACCAGTTATATGCGGTTGTTTGAGACTTGGCACAAACCCTAGATCGGTGATGTATTAAAAGGAATATTAACCCGAAGTGGGGCTGGACATCGCGCCCACCAAATGTATAAAAAGCGAATGCATTCTAATGTACAGCGTCGCTCACTGAACACACTGAACCACGCTGGAGTTCGTTGTGTTGTACTGAGGGCCGATAGCTAACTGATTTTGCTCTGTTTTTGTAACTGGATTCAGTATAAAATAAGGTACTTTGTATGTTCCTTTGTAACCCGTGTTCAGTGTATTTCCTTTTGGGGTACTCAGCCTCGATATTTTATTTCTGTTTTCACAGTTGGCACCCGAATAGGGACCCTCAAGATTGATGCCGAATTGTTGAAGGTTGACGCACGCTATCGGACCGGGATCGGACGGTGTGACATAAGGGGCCCCCTGAATGAGACGCGACACCTCAGCAGCGCTGCACGACCCGATCCTTGGACGTTAAGCGTGTGGTCTGAGACGGCATCTTGATGAGGGTCCACTTATCGAGGCAGGCAGATTTGCCGAAATCACCATACACGAGGTAAGATTAGTTAGGTAATATTCTTAGAAGTACCGATCGGTCCTCCTTAGGTTTGACCAGGTGAGTCGTGACCCGATTCTTAATTTAACCCTGACAATTTGAATTTTGGCGCATTTCAATCTGCAGACACAATTATTGACCAGGTAACACCAAGAATTTGAGATATGCCTGGGAAATTGTCTACCTGCTTTAGGGCATTATTCCGCAGTGATAGACCATCTTTAGAATTTAGCCGTCCCGCACCACCGGAGGGGTGGCCGGCATGTACTATGTACTGTAAGCATGGCATTGGAAGTATAGTATTTAATGATATTTGGCACAGACAAACCAGACATGTGTCTGAACTTCAGTGACCAATCTATGGTAGTTTTGAGATCCCTCATATTGAATATTTGGAGTCAGTCTTGTTAAAGAAAAAGGCTAGACCTGCAGCATTTGATGTTTTGCAGAATTGGAAAAAAGAAGCATTGCAACAACTTAAAGGTAGAGAGAAACATGCACACCGTCATAAAACAAACGCTGAAAGAGCGTTGTTATATGACCAAGACAAACAGTCTGAGGCGACTAAAAATATGGATAGGGCTTTCTCACTCGGAATTCAGAAAATCTATCCTTCTGAAGATCTTTATATTTCTGATGAGTTTATTGACAAAATATTAAATGAACGAAGGCCTGGTGCCTCTGCGCCACCTCCGTATGTTCCTCTTCCCGCTGCTGTACCTCTTCCTGCTGTTATTCCTGCTCAACCTGCTGTTCCTATTCCTCCGGTTGTTGTCCCTCCACCTGCTCCTCCGCCTCTTTTTATCGCACCAGTTATAGTACCTCCATCGAATTTGCCTGCTCCCTCTCTTCCAAGGGGTCCTGAGCCGCTTGTAATCGATCGAGGTACAGGAACAAAGGTTGTCACTCGCAATACTGTACCGCCGGAGAAGAAACGTGAGTTAATTGCATGGGCTAAGCATTGTATGGAGAAGGATGATCAAGCTAGCGATTTTGCCACACTTTGTAATACGGATAATTTTCCTGAGAAAAATGTTTTTATTGAAGGTTTAGGGATTCAGTTATGTATAATGTGGGGAAGATTAAATAATGCATATGTTCCGCAGGGGTTACGGGATATAAGTACTCTAGCACTTTCTAGAGACACTGTGGAGAAGGTAAATGAGCATGTCGAGAGGTTATTTGGGTATAGAAAGGAGTTAGAAAAGTTACAGAACGAGGATGATGAAGAGTAAAATGTATGTACAGAAATGGTTCCTTCCGTGTCGTAAACCGATATCGGAGGAAATGCGAATTTGTAAGAAAGACGCGATTAGATGGATTTCAGACATATCGATAACTCCAGTTGAGGTATATGACACATATAGTCAATATACGTTAGAAATGCAGAGGAAAGTGATACAGGTAATGGTAGAGTACCTGCAGGATGAGTGTTTAAAAAGGAAGATTAGTTGTCCCACAGAGTTATTGAGCATTTATAAGAGAGCTTTTTCACTTGACACTTCTTCGACTGCTTTAGCGCTCAACTTGGCTCTGTTGCTTAGTAAGCGTTCGGAGTCACCTATTTCTCAGTTGCCTATGAGAGAAGTTCCTCCGACATTTGTCCCGAAGGTTGAGGTTGCGGCCGATCCTGTAAATAATATAGTCGCTGTGAACATTCCTGCACATTATGTATCACAGTTCGTTCACGTCCCGTTCTCAAGACAGGAAGTGAATACTATTAGGCAATCTATTCCTGATGTTAGGAAAAATCCAACAGGGTTTTATAAAGAGATAGAATCCGTTTTGCAGTCCTCAGTGTTCACCCTAGGTGACATTTATTTGTTGTTTCCTGTACTCCTAGATTTATGGACTATTGACGATGTACCCGGGTTGGGAGATACATGGGTGAATATAACTAGACTCGATGGGGAAAGGCCAGCTGGCGAAAGACCGCATCAGGTGATATTAACTCTACCTGATAGAATCGTTGCTAAATTAAAAACCACGATTCCCGAAAAGAGAATTACTTGGGACAAGCTTACGGCCTGTGTCCAAAGAAAGTCTGAAGGTGCTACAGAGTTCTTTAATCGGTTCGAACAGGTATTCTCGGATTTCAGTGGACAAGACTTAGGCACAGAGTCTGTGAAAAGATTATTTGTGGACAAATTTGTACGTTGATTACTGCCTGACATCCAGTCACAAATTATGTCTTCTGAGAGCGCTTGGCAGGCGAAATCACAATCAGAAGTACTGCACATGGCTCAGTACTATGAGAACTGTGTTAATAATGAAAAAGATAGGATTGAAAAACAGAAAGGCGATTTAAAAACTAAAGTGCTATTGCAGCAAATTTTTAGGGGCCCCAGAGGGGGTAGTTCTCAGGTTAGAGGTCAGTATGTCCCGCAGGGGAATGTGCCCTTGGGTCCTGTGAACATTAACCAGTGCGCTTATTTTCGTCGAGAGGGTCATTGGCGAGCACAATGCCCCGTCCTTCAACAAAGGTCAAATAATACATTTGTTAATATGGGTAGGCTATCCAGAGGTCGCCGGGCGTAGGGGGCCCTGGTAGAGGTCAGTTTACACAGGACCCTCAGCAACCTTTTTCGCAGGACAATCTGACTCCGAGTGTGGACACCAGGAACATATTTGATCATCCTTCCGCTGCATATTTATCTGAAGAGCTTCTTTTTGATGATATTCTGTTTCGTTAGGATTACCCGAAGTAGGGTTTGGAACCTACACCTATTCCCGTCAATCAGAAAGGTCCCTACGTTGAAATGGTGGTGGGAAATAGGAAACATCAGTTTTTGATAGACACTGGAGCACAGAAGTGTTGCATTGATCATTCGTGGGTTCCAAACATTCCACTGTCAGGGAAAACCAATGTTTCTGTAGGGTTTTCTGGTACAGCAGTTGTTTGTCCGGTTTCTAGGCCGGTACCTATTTCTTTGGGTCCCTTTACGGACCAGTGTTCATTTCTGTTGACTTCGGATTGTGGAGAGAACTTGCTGGTGTTGAATTTGTTAACAGAATTGAATGCAGTGATTTATTGTTCTTCTGATGGAGTGCGCTTGACGATTTCACCACAGCAATTTTCTGCCTCGCAATTTTTGACTAGACCTTTGCCTCCAGAATTCATTGATGTACCAGAGAGCTTGTGGGCTGTCGATGACAATGATGTCAGTGTTTTACAGATTGAGCCTGTCAAAATAGTTTTGAAACATGGAATTGAGCTGCCACGCATTCCCCAGTATAAGATTTCGGTTGAGGGCGAGCGAGCGACCTTTGAAATGTATTGTTTCCGATTTTGTGCATCGCGGGGTGATTGAAGAAATTTCAGGAAGTTTGTGTAATAGTCCGATTTTACCCGTGTACAAGAAAGGCAATAATGTAATTCCATTCCATTTTATAATTGATTTACGTGCCATTAATAAAGTTGTGGCACCACAGTTTCCAATTGTGCCTGATGTAACGACAATCCTAACCATGATTCCAGCTACAGCTACTTACTTTAGTGTTGTGGACTTAAAGAATGCTTTCTTTAGTATTCCTATACACAAGGATAGTAGATATTTGTTCACGTTCACCTTAGGGGGTGGCTCGTTTACATTTACTCGTGCACCTCAAGGGTACACAGAGAGTCCTAGTATCTATAGTAGGGCTTTGAAAGAACAACTTGATACCCTTGAATTGCCCTCTACCTGTACTTTGCTTCAGTACGTTGACAATTTGCTTCTAACTGCTGACTCTGAGAGTGCCTGTAAGGAGGGCACTGTGTTATTACTTATTCATCTAGCTAAGCATGGTCACAAAGCTTTGCTTAAAAAAATTTAATATTGTTGTCAGGAGGTCGCCTATTTAGGCTATCTCCTGTCAAAGGAGGGAAGAAGATTGACACCTGAAAGAATAAAACACATTTCTGGCATGTCTGTCCCAAATACACAGAAGGAAGTTAGGGCCTTGATAGGTATGACTTCTTACTGTAGGTTGTGGATCTGAATTTTTCACTAGTGATCAAACCGATGTTGGCTTTGACGAAGAAGGGCATTTCTTCGCCATTGCCATGGAACGCGGTACACCAGCAGTCGTTTGACTTGCTTAAGACTGCATTATGCTCTGCACCAGTTTTGGGCACACCATACTATGAAAAGGCCTTTGTGTTGTTTGTGCATGAATGTGATGGATGTGCTGTGGCTGTATTAACGCAGGAACATGGAGGGAAGAATAGGCTGTGCGGTTACTTTTCTTCCGCCTTTGATCCTGTAGCATGCGCTTTGCCAAGATGTTTGCGCGCTGCTGCTGCTGCTGCCGCGTCTGTAAAACAGAGTGAGGGAATGGTTCTAGGCCATGATCTAACCCTGCTGGTGCCTCACTCTGTAGATGTTCTACTGAACCGAACTCAAACGCAACACCTCACTTTTGCACGGTTGACAAGATATGAATTGATCTTTTTTGCTCCTCACATTCAAATTAAGAGGTGTTGTGTCCTTAATCTGGCTGAACTCCTACCTTTTCCGCAAGATGCTATTTGCGGCGATGAAGTACCACATGATTGTTTGTATACGACCGAACAAGCGACAAAGGGTAGAATTGATTTGAAAGATACTCCTTTGGATAATCCGCAAGGAGAGCTGTTTTGTGACGGCTCCTGCTTTAAACTTCCGGATGGTACATCCACAGCCGCTTATGCAATCACTACATTGAGCATGGTTGTGGAAACTAAGAGAATCACGCATAATTCTGCGCAGGCCGCAGAGATTATAGCATTGACCCGAGCTTGTGAACTTTCTGAAGGGCTTGCAGTAGATATATATACTGATAGTCAGTATGCCTTTGGGGTGGTTCACAACTTTGGTCAGAGAGAGCGTTCCTAACTTCGCATGGCACCAAAATTCAACATGGCTCCCTAATAGTACAACTACTCTCAGCGCTTGTACTCCCTACTCAGTTAGCAGTTATGAAATGTGCAGCACATTGAAAGATTGTAGATGATATTGGAAAAGGGAATGCTTTCGCTGATCATATAGCTAGACAAACTTCCACTGATCTCTTCACGGAGATGTATGTTTCAAGGGAGACTGTAGATGCCTATGTAATGGATGAGGGTGTTGGGTCTGTACGGGATATCCAAGCTGATGCCACAATGGAAGAGTCTAAGAGGTGGGCTGAAGGCTTGGGGAAACTTGATGATGATGGGTGTTGGGTGGATATGGTCTAAGGGAAATGGCTGCTACCTGACGCCTATGTCATGATGATGGTTGTCATGGCACACAACCCTACACATGTTTGTGCCCAGCAGGTTACGAAAATGTTAGAAAAAGTTTGGGCAAATGACAAGATTTCGAAAATTGCCCAGCGCTATGTCCAGAACTGCATGATTTGCTTACAACACAATGTGGGAAAGGGGACATCAACTCCAAGGGGAGGTTTTGGGCCACCTTCTGCCCCCTTCGAAGTTATTCACTTTGATTTCATTGAAATGGAACGATGCAACAATCTAAAGTATGTCCTTGTGGTCATTTGTGCCTTTAGTAAATGGGTTGAGGCTTTCCTTGTTAAAGATGCTACAGCCATGACCACTGCGAAAACCATGTTAAAAGAATACTTCCCCCGGTTCAGTTTGCCGAGAGTTATCTGGTCGGACAATGGTCCACATTTTGTCGCCGCTGTAATTCTACATATATGTACAGTATTACGAATTGACAAACGGTTCCATTCGGCCAGACATACTCAGAGCACCGAACTAGTAGAAAGACACAACGGTATCATCAAGAACAAGCTCGCTAAGACGTGTGCCGGCACCAAACTAAAATGGCCGGACGCCTTACCGATCGTGTTACTAGCCATGCGTACAACCCCTCAAACTAAGACTGGGCTCTCTCCATTTGAGGTGGTAATGGGGAGACCTGCCAATATCTGGAACCTTCCAAAATGTCGAACTTTAAAGAATGTTGAAAATGTACTACTTTTAGATTATTGTAGCCAATTGACTAAAAACCTGTATTTGATTTATCACCAGGTACGAGAAGCTTTACCTGTGCGATACGAGGGCCCGGGCCGCGGCATACGGCCTGGGAGTTGGGTGCTCGTCAAATCATTTGAGCGCACCTCCTGCCTTGCGCCTCGCTGGCCTGGCCCATTCCAAGTCCTGTTGGTCACCCAGACAGCGGTGCGGGTCGCTAGATGAAAGAACTGGATCCACGCGTCGCACATCAAGGAACTTCCTCACCCTGTGCCACACGCTACAGAAGAAACAGAACCCCTTGCTGATATTGCGACCAATGATCCCAAAGCAGTAAGCAGCACTGAGAGTGTGTCGGAGAATATCTCTGAGCCCGCGAGGCTTGGGGAAGCTGCCATTTTGTCTCTGCACTCTCCACAAATTTTGCACCCGGAAACGGCTGTTTCAAATTCAGCCCCTTCACTTGCCTCCGACACGTTGCTTCCAGCAGGAAGTGACGACATATTGTTTCCGGATCAATCAGTACCAGGAAAAGTACGATATAACCTACGACCATGAAGATAGACTTACGGCACGGTTTTGCTGTGCATCTGATAGACTTACGGCACGGTTCGGCTGTGCATTCGGAGAAGAAAAAGAGTCATCAAGGGCTTGCTTTTTGCCAAAATTTGAGAAAGGGATTCTGTTGGCTGGGGTGGTGGAAGGACTAAGAAGTCGCTCGACTGGGAGGTCACCAGCAACAAACTTTGGAGTGTCCGTTTGAAGATTACAATGCCCGCCACCGCTACCGCTCGTATGGGACTTGTAAATAAAGGGGTGACCAACCGGGACAATGGACAAAATGCCTGGGCCCCAAAAACGTATTGCTGTATTCTTATAATGATATTTGGTTTTTTAATAGTCGCTGCCTTAGGATTGTGGTACCTCGAGGAAACTCACTTTTTAGAACTTTTGTTGCCTACTGAAAGTGCACCCATTGTTCCTACTCCCTTTGTACATTTGCATACTTTATCCCCTCGGGTTTCCCAGCACAGACAAAGGTACCACAATAACACTCTACTGCTTATCAAGAATGCTACACTTGCCATTTTTAATAAATTCAACTGTTGGGTCTGCTCACATTTACCGCAACACTGGGATAAGGGGCTAGGTTGGTATATTCATCCTTTACCGTTGACAACTGCCTGCTATGCTTCTCTTAAAGCACTGTTCTTTGGCCGATGGAATGATAGCATCTCAGGGAACTTTGATGGCACCAATTTGAATAGTTTTGAGAAACGTGTTCTGACTCCCCTGGGATGCTCGCTTTTTGCGAATAGGAGTAAACCGAATGTTGCTTCTATTAGGCCTTCTGATAAACTGTCTCGTCCTTTCCAATCTTTGATTTCCTTTAAAATGGTTCCGATAGGCAATAAGGATGCCATGCCTCCTTCTTACACTGTTAACCATAGCCCCGATTCAGTTTCTTTTTGCATACAGAGGAATGGAACTCAGTCAATGGGACATTTTCTAGGTTGTGCCAACGTTGCAAATTTGACTGGGGAGAACAGACCTTTGTATGTAGGCGAACCTGTCTACTTTGTCTGCGGTAATGTAGCATTCCCATGGTTGCCCAGGGATTGGCAGGGAACCTGTTATTTAGGAATCCTGTTGTTTCTTTGTTGCTGTATTCAGTGTCTGCCTGGTATGTGTTCGATGCCAGGGGGATGTTGCGCACAAGAGATAGGATCGATAGGACATAAAGTGTATGCCCCAGATAAGACTTCCAAAGAATATGTGTTGAAGGATATTTTAGCAAAAGACCTAATGGCAACAGATATTTCCAATAGTGATTCAGGGTGCATGGGCAATGATGCATGGAGTTATTTGCAAGGAGATCCAAAGTATTTTTAGCACTTGGCATAGGCCAAAAGGAGGGTTTGTCGAAAGAGAAAGTATATCGTGCCTCCTATTGTAATAAATATATTAATGTTGGCCTACGCCAAGCTGCTCGAAAGTCGCTTCGGAAAGAAATCTGTGTTGCAAGGTCCTGACCTTAAATCCATGTAAACTGCCATTTTAGGATTCGTTGTGTAAAAGTCACCCTGTGAGCTAAAATGGTGGACAATGTCATTCCAGAATACAACATGGCCGTTTTGACCTCTGTACATAGCTAATGTGTAATTTGCCTGCAGGCCACTTGTTGAGGTCGTGAACTGAGACCTGGTCCTTCGTTGACCTATGTGTAGAAGAATTACTCGTGCAATGAAACTAATCCACGAGCATATGTTGAGACAATGTATTCAAATACTGAACGAAGAACATTTGTTTAACTACATTGTATAAATGTTTAAGAAGGCCTGCATGGAAAACTTTTGAATACACAGTTATTGCATAGGCTTGTTGATACATGTATTAAAGGCAAACCAGTTATATGCGGTTGTTTGAGACTTGGCACAAACCCTAGATCGGTGATGTATTAAAAGGAATATTAACCCGAAGTGGGGCTGGACATCGCGGCCACCAAATGTATAAAAAGCGAATGCATTGTAATGTACTGTAATGTACAGCGTCTCTCACTGAACACACTGAACCACGCTGGAGTTCGTTGTGTTGTACGGAGGGCCGATAGCTATCTGATTTTGCTCTGTTTTTGTAACTGGATTCAGTATAAAATAAAGTACTTTGCATGTTCCTTTGTAACCCGTGTTCGGTGTATTTCCTTTTGGGGTACTCAGCCACGATATTTTATTTCTTTTTAAACACTCTGACAACATGTTTTGTAAGAGACATTGTTGTACTGTGTGAGGAGAAGCCTATACTTGGGCAAGGGAACCCTGAGAGGCCTGACCAGAACTGTTTATTCTTTTTTTTGTTTGTAACTGGAAGAGTCCGAGCTTGGGGAAGGGAACCCCAAGAGACCCAAGGATATGGTGAACTTTGTTGATTTGCTGCAAGAGCGTGGAAGTTTCCATGGGCTACCTTCTTGCACTGGCAGATCTACACCCATTGGTAAGACTATCTGAAACCAGCTGTGGCTTACATTTCCTTTTCTTCGAATCACTATTTTTTCCTTTTAAAGACTTCCTAACATTTTTGTAAAGAGTGAGGGCAAGCATAGGTTTAGACACAGACCCATTATCGTTTTGTTCAGCCTTCGAAGGCCCTTAGAAACATCAGTTAAGGGAACCATCACTTTATAGTTAGGGCCAGTAAGGCATTACACCAACCCAGGAACCTTTGTAAATAAAGGTTTTGAAACTAACATCCTTGAGTCTTTGTCTCTCTTGATACCATGCCTGTCTCACAATATTATTCTATTTCATACATATTTATTCTCTGCTCCTGTACAGCCCTCATCTATCCTTCCGACTGCAGCTTACACATCTTGTTAACAAATTCAAAGTACTTATCTATTATACAATGTATGATATGATTAGCAGCATCCTAATACATGAAGAAGTAATTAGCTCTGCCTTTATTGTCTGCTTTACAAAACTCAACTCATCACTGTAATATTTTACAAATTCCCTGTTAGTGCGCAATGAATAATTGAACTGCATTAATCTCCTGCCTTTTATTTAAAGAAAATCATAAACGTATACATATTTGAATGATTTGCCAACAATATTTTCCCCACTACTAACTTTCAAGACATCACCATGCAAAAACTTTACTTTTTTCTTTTTTTTTTTTAAATCGAAAATGTGAATGTGTTTCATCCGGTGCAGGCTTGGTGGTGTTGTTTCTAAGGAGTGACTACAGCACCAAGTTCTACCAGACCTACGGTATGCCTTACAATTAACAGTTAACACTAACACTTGGTATTCTGTCTAAAGAAAAATGGTTTGACAAATTAATTCAAACATGAATCTTAATGCAGTGTGACAGGAGGGGGGGCTGCCACGAACAACCACTATGATGCTCCAACCAAGCTCCAAGGTTATTTATTCTTAAGACAGACAGAATGGCTTAGAAAATATATTAGGGAAGTTAGTGCTAGGGCCACCCCACCCCTCACTTCTTCCCTCTGTTTTGCCCCTCCTTAGACGAGGCATTCTTAACTGGGATGTTAGTCGCTATTGGATCGGGGACATCTATCTGTCTTTCGTCGATCTTCTAACTATCCCTAATCTAGCCCTCCTTACAGTTCTAGGGATGTTAGGGATGGTGCCTTCTTCCACGCTGCTCCACCGACTCGTTGTTCACACACTTTCTCACCTGACCCTTCTCTGCACTGTTTTGCAAGATGTTCTCCTATCCCTTCACACTCATACTCCGGCTTCATCACCTCCACCCTTAGATTTTACCACTCTCCTTTCTCCTCTACTTGCAACGACTCTTACCCCCAACTACCACTCTATTACTGCCTATGCTGCTACTTCCTTCCCTCCTCCTTACTACACCTTCTACTCCGACTCTATCGTTAGCACTACCACTCTTGCTATCTCTCCCACTATCACTTCCACTACTGTTGCTATCACCCTCTAACACTCACTACTGTCCACTGCTACCAACTACCTCCGTTACCACTACTTCCGACTGCTAATACCACTTTCTACCACCATTACCTTCTACTGTCACTATTCCACACACTTCTTACTTTCATTCACAAACACTCCACAACCCCCTTCTCTCCAATAACCTTTGCACTCCTTTTGTTCTAGCCTCCTCTGGTTTCTTGGACATCCTCCTCTGTCTCCAGTCCTCACTCAACCAACCCCCACCGCACACCGCACACCCACCAGGCTTCCCTTTAAATGGCCCAGCCCCCTGCCCGTATTGGCCAACTCGACCTGGCCAATAACTTACCTTCCTTAAGGGTGTGTGGCAGGGGAAGGCTAAGGGGAGGACTTAAAAGGGTTCCTAAGCCCTGGCCCTTCCCATGCAGTTTTAGCGTAGAGACAGACATGGTTAGTAGGGGACTGGTTTCCCCTTGTGTCATGGCCCTTTTGGGGCCCTTCTTTAATTTTGTAATCCCTGGTGCGACAGTGGCTGATCTCCCTTTCATGGACTCCAGCTGTTGTGAAGTATGCCGCATCCCACAGCATTGTGCGGACTGCCTCCTGCAGTCTGGCATTCAGCGTCTTTATCAAGGACTTGTTCCGCTGCTCTCTGCTGCAACCCTCACAGCGCCACACTAGCAGTTAAGGATGGGTTGGGAGGGGGCCTGCCCTCACTCATGGAGTTGGGGTGCCCCTCCCACCCCTGACAAGGCCTGATGCCAGGCCTTGTCACATAGCTACACCCTTTCCTGGAAGTCCTCCTCTTCTTTTTGCTCTCCCTGTAGTCTATCTGCCTTTCGGTATCTGAACAGGAACTTAAAAGAGAACAGTTGTAAGGCTAGAAACCATCTTAGTACTCTGGGATAGGAATCCTTGTTTTGGGCCATCCAGCCCAGCGGAGCGTGATTCGTAATGAGGCAGAATGTTCTACCTATAACTAAATATCTCAAGCTCTACACAACCCATGTTATTGCCAAGGCTTCTAGTTCGATGCTGGAGTAATTCCTTTCTCGCAGGTGAGGTTTTCAGCTCATATATATGATGGGTCTTTCATCGCCACTATACACTTGGGATAGGACAGCGCCTAATCCTACTGCAGAGGCATCTGTCTGGAGAATGAATTCATTTGAGAAGTCAGGCATTATGAGAACAGATTCTTTGCATAATGCTTCCTTGAGCTGTTGAAAGACGTTTGTGTTGTCAGCCGGCAGAAGTCGATGCAATAGCTCCAGGACTGATTGAGTTCCGGGACCAGGACAACTGGGGAGAACCTTTCACTGTGAAACAGTTCTATAATACCCAGCTCTAGCATCTTTTCCAGTTCTTCCCAAACAATCTTTTTCCTGGCTTCGGTTAGTCTATATAGGAACAAGTCTCACTCACCTGTGAGCAGTGGCGGGCTCGCGCGCCCGCTTGAAATGCAGCTGTTTTTTTAGTCTCCAGCAGTCATCCGGACACGCTCTTCTGCAAGATCCCTGCAGATGGACATATATCTGCATCCAGATATCTGAGGCCAGCTAAACCATCCTGCCCTACTCACCCCCAACCAGGACGGGACAACCCACTATTATTCGCAATAACAGGGACGCCATCAATTGCCAAGCTACCTGTCTTTCCAGCAATGCAGAAGTGCCCTCCGGGGTTGGACCCAGGTACGAGTACTCTGCCTAATCAACAGGGGATAGAAGCTCTTTCGCCCTGAGGAAGGCTGTACATATATGACACCAATTGTGGCAAAGCCGAAACGTGCTTCCAGTGCTCACCAGTCCAACACTGGATTACATCTTTACAGTACCTTCTATACAGCACTGGCCATTTTCTCTAAGATTCAAAATCTTCACAGGTTGGCAGTTGGCAAACTAAGAGACTTGTCCAAAAATTGAACAGGTCTCCAGTCTATAATAAATGACTACATCCTATTAGGATTAATACGAAACAATACCCTGACTCTTGTTTGTCATAGCAGGAATTGTTCCATTTTGCAAATCAGACACATTTGTTAGATGATTGCTATTATTACTTCAATTTATTTGTTTTCTTTACCTGAGATTAGTTTGTTCTATGAATTTTGTTTTTGAATGTGTCTATTCATTTACTGGTTTCATTCTTTTTTACTTTTGGAATAAGTTTAAATATATATGTATGTTTTATCTATTTGTACCCTCAGCAAACTATGTTGTATGATTTTGTTTTTTGGTGTCTTTTTCCTTAATTCAACTGTGTTAACAATACATTTTTTTTTTTTTTTTAGAGTTTACGCTCACTGTGTTGTTCCCTTAGTGACTTTTCAAGCACCAACTTAAGCCATTTTCCTTAAATATATTATTTTTTTCTAAAAAAAACAACAATGAAATGAAAATTGTTCCAAATGTGGATTTTCTCTTTGTTAGTTAATCAGTATTCTCTACCCCTAAATCCACATTAGCCTCATGGGGTACCCCTATTGTCTGTATTTTTCAGTTAGCCTATATGGATTAAGGCAGATTGTCCTTCCTGGGGTGCGTATATGATGGATAACCCCTTTTACCAGGCCAGGCTTGGACGAGATCACTTCAGCATACCAATGGTGTTGTTTATGTGTAAAGCCGTAGGGATAGAGACTCCACATATTTCTGTTGGTAAAGGTGTTGTCCTGGTGTTATTGGCAAATAGTAGCAGTAGTTGCAGACTAATGTTTTCCTTCCAGGTTTTCAATGTATTAAAATGATACAGTTGGGATGGTTCCCGTCTATCTGAGTGTTGTACTTTATAGGTTAAGGCCGACACCTTCTCTCTAACAGTATACGGTCCATGACATCAAGCCAGCAACTTATTTTGGGTAGTATGCAATAGTAACATTACCTGGTCACCCACTTGGTATGTAGGTGTGTGGTCCCCCAGTTGTAAGCTTTTTCCTGTCGATCTTGGGTCTTCTGCATGTTTAATTTTTCCAGCTCCCACACCTGTTCCATATACTCCCACGTGTTCTGAATAAGGAGGACACTGTTTTGTCTTCCGTTAGTGCCTTCTCAATCTTCCCAGAGGATATCAAGGACGTCTTGTGGGTTCTGCCCCTACACAAGCTCGATGGGAGCGAAACCTGTCAAGGGGCGGAGGGGCCCAAGGAATAAGGTCATCCCAAGTGTGTCCATCCTCATCAACTAATCTCCAACGGATGCGCTTTAAGGTTTGTTTAAACTCTTCAACAAGGCCACCTGTTTGTGGATGGTACACAGATGTTTTGAGGGTTTACATTTTCATAATTTCTTTCATTTTGATCAATAGTGGTCAGAATGTCATTCGAATCCACCTCATTGTAGAAAGCTCACTGCTTCTAGTCAAATCCGATTTCCTATCTGTTGTATGTTCTTTTGTGTTCAAAAGAGCATTGTTCCTCCCGTATAAATAAATATGTATATATAAATACTGTCATTATCACCCTCTAACATGCACTACTACCAACTACCTCCATTACCACTACTCCCAACTACTAATACCACCATTACCTCCTACTTTGTCACTATTCCACAAACTCCTTACCCTCACTCACATGCACTCCACAATACCCTCTGCACTCCTTTTGCTCTAGCCTCTCTGGTCTCTCGGACATCCTCATCCACCTCTGGTATGCATCCAACTAAGCCATACCGCACACTGACCAGTTTTACCTTTAAATAGCCCAGCACCCTCCCCTGACTGGCAAATTCACCCTGGACAATAACTTAGCATCTTTGAGGGGGTCAGGGTGAAAAGGGCAGTGCTTAAAAGGGCTTGTAAATGGGCATGGCTAGGAGCCGGAGCGTGAAGCATGGCTCCCCGACAGCCCCTGGACCTAGCCCGGCAACCATATGAAATGCGGCGGCATCTGCACCCCGAAATGACGGCACACTTCCCCGAAACTCCGGCAAATACATCAGGAGTCGGGAGACGAGGCGGCAATCCGCTCCAATTAGCAGAACTTGAGCCCTGCGAACACGGCCTCACCCACCACATGTTATAGCAAAATGGCGGCTGATCCCTGAAGCAAAACGCGAAGACCGAGGGTGGAGGAGACCACCAGGTGATCGCTTGGACCCTCGACGTCACTGATTCAACATTTCCCCAGATGGCACTGTGGGAGGCCCAGATCCCTCCCCCAGATTATACCTCCTAGCCCGGAACACCACCACTGCAGGTGAGCTATGGCAGCGAAAAGCTCCTGCACATACAGTGCTACCTAGGCCGGATAGGGGTGGTGAGATGCGTCTTCCGGAAAGGACCCAGCAGCACACAACATCACCAGGATTTCAGCTGTGAGGGAAGGAGGCTCTGTCTGGGGCGCATCTGCTCAATTGAGGAAGCCGGGCGGCCTGAGACCGGGCAGGCGATCAGCAAAGCAAGAAATGAGGTGTGGAATGAGCAAGTAGCTCATCCAGAGGTCCCCCAACATCCCCACATCCCTACTGATACCTGTCTCTCCTGGCTTCCACAAGCTACTGCAGATAATAATCCAAGTCACCACATAATTTGAATCCACGCAGAGGACATAGCGAAGGTCTACTCGGCGGTTGGTCACCACAGGCGGCCGGGGCAAGCTCCATATTATGCGGCTTCACAAAGTACCGCAGCCGCGCAGTAAAGACCCTTAATCACACGCTGGCCACATTGGTGCAATGAAGGCTGCATCCCACTAATCTACTAACCAACAACCTACTGATCAGGGTCTCGTGAACCCAATCACACAAGTATGGGGTGGTGGATCTTGGAGGTCAGCCGTAACCTGTTGGACTAGCTACTTGGCAGGGGATAACGCACCCCAACACAAAGCGACATGGCTAAATCCACTAAAGCCACCAAACACACAAACATCTCCACTCTACTGACGGTGGGTGCAGCAGAGAAAGCCAAGAAAGGGGAGTGAGTGGAAGCTCTGATACACGCAGGAACAGCCACAACACCCCCAGAGTAACACGTGCAGTCCATAACCAAATCCGACTTAGCAGCCATGACCAGAGAATACCAGAAAGGCACGGAGGAGTGCCTGAATAAAATCACTGGCCTTGATAGAAGACTGGAGGACCTCAAAAGCAGAATGGCTGAGGTGGAATCAGCTCTTTTCGAACAGAGCTATGAGATCAGTGAAGGCGCTGACAAGATCACGGCACTTGAAGCCAGATGCGAGGCGCTGGAAATGAAGCAAGAGGACCCTGAAAACCAATCCTGGCATAACACCATCCGCTTGAGGGGCATACCATCTTCAATCTCCGAGTCAGACCTTCACGACTTTGTCCAAGACCTCTTTCGAGCACTTCTGTCACTCCCCGATGACTCTCCAATGGAGCTGGAAAGGGTGCACCGCACAACAATTAGGCAATCACTAGCTTATACACCACACGTCCTAGCAAGGGTACATTTTTATAAAATCAAGGAGGAATTAATGAGAAAGGGCAGAGAACGGCAGAGACTCTCACCGGCTCCAGTTCAGGGACGTGTCGGTGGCCCTGTATCAAGACCTAGCCTCTACCACACTGCTGAAAAGGAAAGATTTTAAACCAGTAACTGACTGGTTTAGGGAGAGGAATATAACATACAGATGGGGCTGCCCCACAGCACTACTCTTCACAGTTGAGGG
Organism: Ambystoma mexicanum; assembly: GCF_040938575.1. Classification (NCBI taxonomy): domain Eukaryota; kingdom Metazoa; phylum Chordata; class Amphibia; order Caudata; family Ambystomatidae; genus Ambystoma; species Ambystoma mexicanum. The sequence goes on along the minus strand of NC_090923.1, from coordinate 1,301,796,423 downwards.
CTCTGCTTCTTGGTCTGAGGCAACCCTGATACTACAAAAACACATTTCCAGGAATACAACACCCTGGTAGCTATTTCCCAAGCCACTCAAAGTTAAATGTTTTTACAGTGCCCCAGCTAAATTGTGTATCTTGTCCTTTTGATTGCTTCTTTGCACCGATGTTCTCCTTGGTTAGCTTCTGCGATTATCTGGCAACAGGCTGCCTGCCTATGTGTAAAAACAGGCAATAACTAACAGGCAAGAACTTGCAATTCCCCCTTTCTCTATGGGATACCCAAAACAATTACCAGCAGGATGTTCACCCAGGTCAGGCTCCTTTTCAGACTGAAGTTATTATAGCCCTTCAGTTGTCAGTTGCCACCCTGGGAATGAGCTCACTATTTATTTATTTTATTTCATTTTAATCTTTTATTTTGAAATTTTGTGGCATGCCAAATTAATAGAAGCACCACTTTGGGAACAGGGATGAGGACCAATTCAAATTGTCTCACATTACAAAATATATTTCTGGATGTCTACACAGTGCATACTAGATAGGGTTTGAAAGTCAAAGTGTAATAAGATCTGCTCTCCTTCCGCAGGTGTGCTGCCTTGTACCCAAGTTTGAGCCCACAACAGGATCTGGTTAGGCCTCTGCTCCTTGAGGATCTTTGTGTCCTGCGCGGCCCTGGGTTAGCACTGGGTTTAAGCTTGCAGCAGCTTGCAAATAGTTCCTTTTCCTACACAAACCAAGAACCTCTGGCCCTTGCCAGGAAATGGTTTAAAGCCATCCAGTAGACTCACAGCAACATACATTAACAAATGCCTTTTTGCCTTCTCAGTGAGCCTGATGGCTGGCGCACCCGTGCTGGAGGAGGGCGACTTGAGGGGCGGAGAGACCTCACTACTAATGGCTGCCTCAGTGCCCGCAGTGAGCAGGGACCACAAAGCGCAGAATCAGGCCCCCCCCCCTCGAACAGCAGAATGCAGTGGAGCTGCATACTAGGAGCGGGAGCGAGTCGCAACACTCTGGCTCTGATGCCTGGGGAAGGGGGCAAAGTTAAGTTTTCCTCAGGAGCATCTGCGAGGGACTCGGCGTCCTGGCCGGAGCGCGGGGCCGGGGACTCCTTGCAGGTACCCCTCTCTCCCCCTATAAAGCGAGCATTGAATGTTTGGAAGACCGGAGGCCTGAGGATCCACCAGTTGCTCCCTTTCTGACTCTGGAGCCTCCAAGAGGGACTGCAGGACCACGCTCCTCGGAGGGACCATAACTGCATCCTCAGTGTATCAACATGGCTACCGGCAGTGAGGTGGTTGTTAATTGCTACAGTTTTGCTACTGCTTCAAAGTTGGAAGCAAAAGTTAAAAACCTGGTTACGCAATGGGACTGCAACGGCACAAGACCTAGATGGCGGATAATATGGACCCGGTCTTCCCCCGTGTCTTGGTGGAACTAGATTCCGCCAGGGAACTACCACAGCACCAGAAACTGAAATTCATCTCGCTCAATGTGAGGGGCTAAATGCACCCCCAAAGCGCAAATCAACACTCCAGAGCCTGCAGAGCCTGGGGGGCTCTGTGATCTTCCTGCAGGAAACCCATCTGCTGCCACTGGACTCCCGTGCCTCCAAAGCAGACACTTTCCACTCCAATTCACAGCCTCCAATGGCTCCAAGAGAGGCAGCACAGCAATCCTCTTGGCAAAAGGCATCCCGTTCAAGGCGCTGGAGAAGATATACAGCCCAGAAGGTTGTTTCACAGGAATCAACGGATCGATATTCGGGCAATTATATACCCTGATTTCAATCTACGCTCCCAACGAAGGACAGGAGTCCTTCTATAAAGCACTGGAGGCCAAGCTGCTCCCTTTCATCGAGGGCCAAGTAATCATTGGGGGAGACTTCAATGAGGTCCCGGACCCCCTAATGGACAAACCTCACCCACCATCCCCAAGGGACTTTAACATTGCTAAAGGGCTTCTTCACCTCTTCGGGGTGCTGGGGGTGGTGGACTCTTTGAGGGCATTACACCATGGCGAAAAATACTTCTCCTTTTTTATCACATGTGCATTGGTCTTCCTCCCGGATAGACTTGCTCCTGAGATCCCCACAAATGCTCACCTTCGTCGATGAGGTAACCATAAGGCTGAGACTGTTATTGGACCACGCCCCAGTCATGTTGACATCCCAAGCCTACAACCCAGATCCTCCTCCCAGACCTCGCTGGAACCTGTATGATCCGATCCTGAACGACAAGGCACTGAGGGACGCCATTGCCAAGGCAATCCGGATCTACTTTCAGGAGAATCCAACAGAAAACACCTCCCCAGCGAATACCAGGGATGCCATGAAGGTGGTGATCAGGGGGAGCTGATAGCCCACGGGGCAGCATATCGAAAATGAAGCCTAGAGAACTGCATGAAGCTAGAAGAAGACGTTTGGAGGGCCGAAGGTAAACACAAGAAGGCTTGGTCGCAGAGGGCCCCATTGCTCCCTATAGGTAGCCCGGAACAGGTTTGAAGCACACTACACAGAGGAAACGGCCCACACTCTGGCCAAATCTAAGCAGGAATACTATGCCAAGAACAATAAAGCAAACAAATTCCTGGTGGAAAAGATGGCCAAGATAAAGCAACAAACACCATAACGAGTCTTTGGGACCCAAAGGGAAAGATCCACTATACAGAAGACGCCACACTACAGCTGTCAGTGGCCCATCTCACAGAGACAATGACAGCTGCTCCCCGCAATTGGACAGAACAAGAGCGCTATATTGAAGGAGCTACCCTCCCGCACCTCAAAAAGTCTGACATAGAAGCGCTAGATGCCCCAATCACGAGCGAGGAAGTAGACATAGCCATTAAATCCCTGAAATCCAGTGCCCCGGACCCAGATGGGTTCACAATGAAGTTCTACAAGCTATTTTGCTCCCAACTCCTGGCCCCCCTGACAGCCCTTTTTAACTCCTTTGGCTTGTCAGGTTCTGTCACCCTAACTATGCAAGAGTCCACAACCACCCTCCTGCTTAAGCCCGGAAAAGACCCCAGAGAAAGCGCCTCATATATACCCATTACCCTATTAAATATAGACGACAACATATACTCTAAAATCTTAGCAAACCGCTTGGCGAGGTCCATAGGAAAAGAGGGTGTGACTTTCCCCTGCCATGCAAATCAAAATAGTGTGAGGGGTTAGTAATGCGAGGCAGACAACTGCTTGAATTCTTCTCAAAATTAGATATTTAGTAGTTACCCTACTTATCAGGGAATTCCCTACCTAGTCTAAAGGCTAAGGCAATAACTCCTGACTTAAACAAACTGGCCATCACACTAAACAAAAAAACATTCAAGGCAAATAATGAAACAACATAAGATGATAAACAATAATTGAACAATATTTGGAGGACCTTCACCTGTCCTGGGTAAATCCCTTCCCTGGGATTTTAAAGTCAACTTCAAAGTATTCAAACATGAAAAGAAAAGTTTTAAAACCAGTTCTTGTAAGTTTCAAGTCAAAACAAAAGTTCATCAAACAAAAATCCACCAGTAACAAACTTTGGTTCAAAAGATACCCTTCCAACTTCAGTCAAGAAAATAGCATCAATTGCAATCCTGGATATCTTCTTTCCAAGATTATTTGCCACAGTTCAGAAAATAGGTAAACAACTTCTACTACAACTTCTCAATTGGTTAGGACCTCTGCAGTACATTTGGTATAATTGTCAGGCTGCTTCCCTTTGGGTTGTTGCATTCCTCTTAACAACCACCCTTCTACTCCTGTTACTGTGAGAATAGTCTCCTTTGTTCCACGGTATGCCACTACTCCAAACAACTTCAATGTTTGTTTGTTTGTTTATTTATTTAGTATTGCGCACCAAACCCTTGGGTAGCTGGGCGCAGTAGGATAAGATAACTTAAGCTTAGCGTACAGAATGTGACAATGAATACATATACATATACATATGCATACAGCTAATAGAAAATTACTGCCAATCCGGTTGCAGTGGAATGGTGAATTACAGTTATGTATATAAATATGACATGATACAAGCAATAAGGCATGGTTAGAGTCTAATACAGTGGTAGTGCAGGGCACAGACAGGAGGCTAGCTATCGGTCATTTGTTCGTAGCCATTTAAGTACATTAAGTCTAAATTTGGGATACAGTTGTTCCTTTCTGAGGTCAGGCGGGAGCGCGTTCCATGTCTGTACCGCTATGACTGGGAAGCTAGATACACCAGCTGTGACTCGTTTAAATCTAGGCATCTCTAGAGTGTAGGCATTGGCCGCTCTCATCGGACAGGTGGTAGATCTCCTGTTTATCCTTTCAGCAAGGTAAGGTGGTGCTAAGTTATTCAGGCATTTAGAGGTAAGAGAGACTGTTTTCAAGAGGATCCTGTCAGATACTTTTAACCAGTGAGCCTCTCTTCTAGCATTAGAGATGTGTTCTTTGATGGGGATATTCAGAGCTGCTCTTAGGGCATTATTTTACATTCTTTGAATTTTATCCGTGACATATTTGTTGGCACCTGAATAAAGGGCATTAAAATAGTCTAATCTAGACATTACAAGGGCATTGGCCAGCGTGATGCAGTTCGAGGTAGAGAGGAATGGTTGACATGCTCAGAGGAGCTTGCAGGTGTAGGCTGTTGTGGATGCAAGTGAGTTAACTTGTTTCTTAAGTGAGAGGGTAGCGTCAAGATAGAAGCCTAATGTCTTGACCAGAGGCATCACCTTGATGAGATTATTGTCGATATTAAAGGCGGTATAGCTAGGGCTAAGTTTTTTAAAGTTGGTTTCAGAGCCTAGGATTAGTATCTCGGTTTTATCGTTATTCAGGCAGAGGTCATGAGATGCTATCCATGCCTGAATGAGGAGGTATACCCTGTTTACTAAGGCCGTGTCCTCGGAAAAGTTGCCCCAAAGGGGGATGAGTATCTGGGTATCATCTGCATAATTTGTGTAGGTGATACCCAATCTGTCCAATTTGTCAAACAAAGGCTTAGTAAAAATGTTATACATAGTGGTGAGACACAGGATCTCTGGGGTTCTCCGCATTATATTTGAATTGGGTCAGCAGCAGCTGATGGGGAAAAGACTAGCATTGTCCGGTTGGCCAGGAAGGACTGGACCCAGGCTATGGCTTCCCCTGAAAAGTGTGCCGCCGACCTAAGGTGGTTGCATAAGCTTGCATGATCCACTAGGTCAAAAGCTGCAGAGCGGTCCAGGAGAAGTAGCATAACTGTTTGCCCATTGTCCTTTAGCTTGTCAATTTGGGTTTTAAGGGCTAGCAGGGCTGTTTCCGTTCCGTGGAGTGGGCGGAAGCCAGACTGTCTTGATCCTAGTAGATGATTAACTTCTAGGTATTCCTGAATATGAATGTAGGCTACTCTTTCAATAATTTTGAGTAGAAAGGGGACGGTGGTAATAGGTCTATAGTTAGTAGGAATGGTAGGGTCTAGCATTTGTTTTTTGAGCAGGGGGAGGACCCAAGATTCTTTAAGGTTATTGGGCACTGTATTGGTTTTAAAAGATGCATTGATGAGCTTAGAGATGAACAGGGCCAAGTCTCTAGCAGCGTCCTTTATAATTTGGGCAGGGCAGCTGTCACGCTTACAGTTTGATGGTTTTAGGGAGAGTTTGATTTTCGCTGTGTCAAGGATGGAGATTTCTTTAAATTTAAATGGTAATGTCATATTGTTCCCTGTGTGATGGGATGGTTGTTGCTCTGAGGGTGGCAGCGAGGCCTTTTCATTAGCTATTTTCTGTTGGAGCAATGTAATTTTATTCGAGAGGGCATTTTGTATAGCAGTGCACAATGGCTTGTCCTTTGGAACAGTGTCTGCCAGTGGAGTTGGGGATTCCATTTCACAAAGGATAGTGAAAAGTTCCTTAGTGTTGGATTTGGCCTTTGCAATTCTCTCGTTGAATCTATTCTTTTTAGTATTGATTATTTATTTTTTGTAGTGTTTGGAGAGTTCTGTTAGTTTAACTTTGTTGCCGGTGGTAGGGGAGTGACGCCAGATAGATTGCAACTTTCTTTTTTGTAATCTTAGTTCTTTAAGTTGAGGTGTGAACCATGCATCGAGGTGAGATTCCTATCTAGCTTTGTGCAGTTTAAGCGGAGCAATAGTGTCCAAGGCCTTGGTCATGGCATTATTACTACTAGTGATTTAGGGTCTGCATTATTGTTAGCGTTGTTAAGAGATGAAGGAGGTGAGGGAGTAGTTTTTCTGCTGTAATGTCCTTTTTACTTCTGGTAGGGAGTGGGGATGCCATATCAATAGTTTTGGGACTATTCAAGGGTGGCAGAGAAAGTAATAAGGTGATGGTCAGTCCATGATTGCGGGGCATTATTAGAGATAGTAATGTTACAGTTCAAATCGGCCACCCAATCGAGGGGCCTGCCTTTGATGTGGGTGGGGGAAAGGACTTTTTGTATGAGTCCATAGTCTTTAAGAAGCGCAGCTATAGATTGGACATGTTTATTGTCAACCTTGTTGAAGCCAAGGTTAAAGTCCCCCAACAGCAGGGTTTGTGAGTGGTCTTTAGTGTTGTTGGCTACAAGGTTAGTTAAGCCCTCCGCGGAGGTTCCGAGTGGTCCAGGGGGTCTGTATACCAGGTAGATAGTTAATGTACTGTTGTTAGATAGAAGAGGTTTAGCCTTAAGTACCTCACATGATGGACATGGAGGGGAGGTGGCGAGTCTGATGGGAAAATTAGTTTTAGAGATAATGGCTAGGCCACCGCCTCTAGAGTTAGGCCTGTCTGCACTCAGTATCTGATAACTATCAGGTACCGCCACCATAAGGGCTGGTCCTGCTGCCTCATGGAGCCAGGTTTCAGTTAAGGCAAGAAGGTCTAGATTCACATTCTGTAGGGCGTCAGAATTTTCGTTGGCAGATAGAGTCAATGTGCCCTTAGTTGGGGAGTTGGAGGGAAGTTTAGTTGCTAATTTATTGGGGCTCGCAGAAATTTTAAGGGTAGCAACAGCATGTGTAGGGTTCCAGTTATTGGGATTGGGCATCAATGTTCGGTTATTTGTGTTAGTGTTTTTTGGTTCATAGAGACGGGATAGTCTGGATCTGAGTCTCGTATTTCTATCCTGAGGAGGGCATGTTAAGAGGGTGGCAAGGGCCATTATGGCGAGGAGGCCAAGTATAAGTGCTATGGGTTGGGTCCTCTGGTTTTCAAACATATTCAGGAGTTAACGAAGTAGGGATGGCGCAAGGTGAGCTGCACCGTTTGTCGCAGAGTAGGCTGGTTCGCGTTGGCGCAAGTATCAAGTTACACAGGCCAGTTCGATCAATTACACTCGTAGGCTAGAAGTCAATTTACGCAGACGGTTAGAATCAATTTGCACAAGTAGACTAGGATCAGTTGCGCGAGTAAACTGAAGTCTGTGTACACAAAGCAGGCGAGAGTCAGTTACACAGGTTGGCTAGGATCAATAGCGCAGGAATGCTAAGATCAATTTACCCAGGCTGGCTGAGATAAATTTAAACATATAGGCTAGTATCAAGTTGCATAGGCAGATAAGATAATTCACACAAGCAGGCATAAGTCAATTGCACATATAGGCTAGTATCAGGCTAAAATCAATTTGCACAAATGGGCGAGTATCAGGCTAAAATCAATTTGCACAAATGGGTTAGTATCGGGCTAAAATTAATTTGCACAAATGGGCTAGTATCTAGTTACACAGGCAAGTAGGATCAATTTCACTGGTGGGCTAGAATCGGATAGGAGCAGGCTGTCCATTCCACGGGTTTGCCTTGTCGTCCAAAGGCCTTAGTTACAATATAGGCATAGGGAGCCTGATCATGGGAGGAGCGGGTGAGAAGACCAAGTCTGTATCTCCATCCTCAGTTTGTACAGCTAACAGGTAGGAGTGTTAGATTGGCAGGGGAGCACTGGGCTAAGGTAACTTGACATATCGCATACGTGGGTGCAGTGGTACATCCGAAAGCGGCTACAGGAAGCAAGACAAAGTCGATTGGGTTCAGTAGTCATACCTTATAGGATCGTTGTAAAGGGAGCGGCGCGCATTCAAGCGCCTAACAGGCGCACAACAGGGCCTTATCAATGCGGGCTTTGCCGGATGCGGGCCGGCTTCCGCCTGCCGGCGGGAAGGAAGGATTTAAATCCACGTCACGTTGCTAAGCGACATGACGCTTCTCATAGTAGAAGCACGGGCGGCCATCTTGGGAGCAGGCAACAGATACATGAGGGTTCCGCTGTAAATCTCCTCCGGGAGATTTCTTTATAGAAAAGATTGCATTGCGGGCACGCTTGGGTATTCTGCTCTTACCTACAAGCTGGATGCCTCAAAGTGGTCATATGAAGATTTTTGTTGCTCCAGCAGCGAAGATGCGGGATGAAGCTGCTGATGCAGAGAGAGCTCCTGCTCTCTCCGGATTCCGTCTGGGTATGGCGCATGGGCGCACAACAGGGCCTTGTCAATGCGGGCCTTGCCAGATACAGGCAAGCGACATGACGCTTCTCATACTAGAAGCACGGGCAGCCATCTTGGGAGCATGCAACGGATACATGAGCCATCCACTGACAGTTTCATACACCACCACAGTTCAGGTACTTCTTCAATTTTATACTTCAGACTTATTAGGCATATAAAGACAAGACACAGGTAGGCAAGGCACTCTTCCTTTCTATAAGTTCCAAGAAAAGGGGCAGCCTCTTTGCCTCTTCAATCTGTCTTACTGCCACCAGTATAACCTGCCCTGCCTCTGCCCTAAGACTGACTTTCTCTCAACTTTAGCAGTCTTTAGCATTACAGGTTATTTTCTTAATCTTCTTACAAGTACCCTGCTCCCTTCTGCAGCTTTGTTCACACCTTCTAGGTTCCAGTAACTACTCAAAAGCTGTATTGCCACTCTTCCAGCTTCAGGTAACAATGCCAAACTTGTATCAGGGGACACTGGACCTTTAACAACCTCACACATCAGCATTCACTATGGAAAGGGTTCGCCTCTTGGCTTTGGTAATGCTTGTTCTCCTCTTCAGTACAAAAACTTCTGAAATTAAAGAATGATTGTTCAGAATACTATAAGGTTCATTCTTCAAAAGGAAAACCGATTTAGGCACACGCGACCGCTCTTTAAGATAGATCTTTAACCTTAAAGCGTTGCAAGTGATTGTATTCCCGTGTAATATCATGGAGATGATTTCAGACTCCTTTCGGGAAACACAATTGGCCACATGCGACCTTCCTTTGATGCTGTATTCACTTGTAACTCTGTGAAAGTCAATGTTAGCTTTCGGAATTATTTTAGTAAGCTTTCTCTTTTCAATTAAAGACACGCAACCAATCTGGCAACAGTGAAAATGTTCAGCAATGGATGTAAAGCTCTTACACAAACACTACGGCTTTCATTATTAGTGCGCATGCTACATTTTCATTGCTAGAGAACGATTTTCAGAATGATGAACTGCTTATATTCTCTTTTAAACATACACAAGTTACTTTAGAGCTGGATACAGTTACCGGCAAGGCTTGCTAAGGGAACCTGAACGCCGACCTTCACCCATCAGCTCCAGGAACACTGTGGCTGTGGGCTGCTTCCCTTTCCCGACTTCCTCGACTTCTACCCCCTGCTGTGGGCACACTTGGGACCCACAGCCTTCTGCAGCACAGGTGTTTCCAGTCCGGCCATGCCAATTGGGAGTCTCCTTCACTCCTCAGTCCCTCGGCTTGCCTTCTGCTACGGGCTTCGGGCTTCAGCACAGTCACGGCTATGCAAACACAGCAACTCGGCGCACATGCGGAAAACTCCACTCTAAGCACATCTTCCTCAGCGCAGCCACAGCAATGCAGGTTTTGAGAACACAGGACCCTCTCAGAATAAGCTGGTGAAATCTGCTATATCCACATTTTGGCATCCCTTCTGTGCTTCCTCGTGAATTGCCAGCCTTGTGCTTCTCCTCTTCTACTACGGCTGCCAGCCTTCCCACTCCTGCTCCTGCTCCTTCCTTCTCTCCTCTCCTGCTGCAGACTTTTATGCCTCACAGGTTCGGCAATTGGCTTCAGGTGTGAGCCATTAGCTCCAATTGCCTGACTACTGCAATGGCTGTTAGGCTTAATTGCCTGACTACTACATTTACATGTTGTTTCATCCCTTTTCCTCGTCTCAGTCCCTATAGGATTCTGGGACATGTGGTTTGTTTTATCAAAGTTAGGTTTTTCTATTACTTGATTATTTTTAAGGGTAGATTTAATTCCCTTAGTAATGTTAACAGAAGGGCTGTAGGTTTTAACTTAAGATGGTTTAGAGAAGACAGCATTTCCGCCATCCCTTGTAGTGTACTCTTGGAATTGAGGAAGGCATTTAATATTAGAAACCAAAAAGAGTCTTTCTTTTGGTATAGTATGCTTTGTTGTTACAACCTTAGGGTTTACCACCTTAGACTTAATAGGAGGTTGGGAGACATTAAAATGATAATAAGCCATAACTTCGTCTGGCACAGTGGTAAGAGTCTCCCTGTCAGAGGAAGAATGCTGTGTCTCATCCCACAGTCTCCTCACTACCCTGGGCCCTGTCTCCACCCAGGTGATCCTCCAGCAGTACACCACCCCCAGGGTTGGGATCAAGAAGCGTCTGCCTTCCCCTGGCCACCTGGTAGGAGACTTTAGGCAGGGTTTCAGTGAGGGATCCGCAGTATTCTTCAAGTTAGGTTGACCAGAGGCCCTCCCCATACCACTACCAGGTCCATCATCCACAGGAAAATCTCAACCACCTTTTATGCTCCCTTCATGTGCAAAGCCAGCCAGCGGACCTCATCACAGTTGTTACGTAGAGCATGCAACACCACAGCTCTTCTAAACAAATGTAACTCTCGTGCAGCAGCTATTTGCCCCTGGTGTCCTGTTTCACCACCTGCATTCTACAAAGTATTTCAGGAATGTGATGGGGTTGTGGAATTGTGGAGGCGGATAGTAGGATTATTGGCAGACACCACTGAATGGACGCTGGAAACTTCACAATTTCTACACCGATTGGGAATGAACAGAGCAAAAACAGGTGTTAACACTACATGTTGATGTTAATGTTAAAGGTATTTGTACCGCGCACCATCACCACAAGAGTGGTCCCGAGGCGTTCTGTCGGATCTGAAAAGGAGGGTGTGAAAAAAGAGGTGAATGGGTGGGGGTTAGTAGGGTGTAGTGGGAATAGGAAAATGAGAGTTGTGTTGTCCAGTTGGCAGCTTCAGTTCAGTTTGCACCTTTCGCTGAGCTTAAGTGCGGGTTTCGGGTCGGTGCGAATTGCCATGTGCTGTTGTGCGGGGTTATGTGTTGTTAGACTGTTGTTGCAATGTGGTGAAGTACGTGCGGATTGATGCGCAGAGAAGTGGTTGTGTGTGTTTCTGTATGAGAAGTGTATGCAGAAAGTTGAGGTTTTAGAATTGGGTTAGCGGTGTGAGAAACCTGAAGGTGTCTCACCCGCTAGTCCCTGGGGATCTGTCACCCAGGCGGCCAGTAGACAGCCATCACTTTTGGATCCATTTCCTAGGGGTGGACCAGTGCGGGAGGATCACCTGGATGAGGGGTTCTCAGGGAGTGGAAGTGGAACACCGGAGGGTGAGACGTGTTATCCCCTTCCATGTAACAACTTTTCCCCATCCTACCAGGTAGGATACCTAGGAACTTAACTGCCCGCTCCCGTTTCCCGACACAAACACGGTTTCACGGACAGCTCACTGTGAGAGAAAACAGACTAACACCCGAGCCGTATACCTGACATGTCCCAACACAAGGGTCAGGCAAAGTTAGGAAATTATTGATAATTACACAAACCTGACTTCCATCACACTTCCCCATATGGATAAAAGGCGCAGCACGAAAGCACACTATGAGCAAGGCCAAACACACAAGTAAGTAACAGTTCTGTGATGGCAGTTTAACACGAGGAGGAGAAAGACGGCAAGACCAGAAAGGGTTACAAGGAGGACATTGCCCTTGGCCTTTTCAGAGGAAGAACACTGCTACTTTCACAAGCCCTTGAGAATAAGAAACATAAGACCGGGTATTAAAGCTGCATTGTGTGTCGAAGGTACCCAGGGCTCTCCCTCATCAATAGCTGAGGCGGGGAGGTGCGATTGCAGCCGTGGTACTGTCCTTGGCTCCTACAACAAAGCCAGTAAAGTCAGCACAGCCGGTGAGTCTGGGAGACTGATAGCAGAACGGTCTGTGTTTGAACCAAGGTTGCAAGTGGCAACATTGTATGAATAAATCTGCAAAGAACAAAGTGTAGGGCGTATGTGATGAGCGACTCAAATATAATTGAATATCCAAGGAGTGACTGAACTTTTGAAACCAAGTTAGATGCTATATACAGGTTTGTCCGGCGCCACGTTGATGCTCATTCGAAGGACTCTGTTAGGCATCCAACTGAGAGTGTAAAATTGTGAGCTGTGAAATCGAAGTGGTCCTGCAATGGGTCAAGCCAAACCCTGTGGACATTCAAAAGTCTTCGATAGATAATACGAACTGTGATTGGTCCGAACCCGGCTGAGGGAGACTAATTGTGTAAAAAGGATCTGAGCACCGCTAGGGGATCCGGGGTGGCCCGTGAGTCACCCAAGAAAAGATATTCTATAAGCATTGGAGAAAAGGATCTGAGCCCGGAAGAGGAGGATACAAAATAAAGATTGTGGTAGAAAAGGGATCTGAGCCCGGCAGAGGGGGATCCAGGTTGAAGAGTGAATCGCCCTACTGGAATAGATGGAAAGGAACTTTTTCATTTGTTTGATACATCAGGCCCTCTGGATCAAGAGACTTTTGATAACTTAAGAGATTTGGTCATAGAAGGCCCTGATGCTTGCAATAGAACTGTGTCCTCGTGCCGAAGAAGCCCAAGCGAGTGCTATGCTCGAGTGAACTGCCTTGTCCCGTGCTGAAAATGTTGGGGACGGGACGCCAACGCCCTGAGCATCCTGATTTATCATTTTGTGAACACTTCTTTCTTTTTCATGGACATTATCCCACACTATTTGTAACTTAGCAGCAATAGTTTTTTTTTAGTATAGGCATTTTTCTTATTTTTGACGAGACTCCATTAGGACTGCATTATTATTATGTGATGGCGGTAGCTTGCTCTCGTCTTTAGATTTAGGTTTATATAGGCGTTTATCACACCCTTGAGAAAGTTCAATAAACACCCTTGAACTGTAGTCACTTGTATCTGTCTTACTTTGATACCATGCCTTGCTTACAGCAGGTTTTCCTCATCTCTTTATCTTTATGTTTCTGCACTCAACATCTATGATTATCCTGTGTGATTGGGATTGTTGTTTGGCTGCCTAGTTGGCAGGCATGTTGAGGAGTGTCAGTTCTCCTCTAGATTACTCTAGTGGTATGTGTACCTGGCTGATGCAAGTGTGTTCCCCTGCTCTGTGGTTGGTGATGTTTAGGTTAGAGGATTCTTGTCCCTCCCTGCCCATCCTGTGTGGGGTCCTTACCTACCTAAGTTTCCTCTGTGGGCTAGCGGTATGTGGACATGGGTGGTCAGGGCATCCCCACCCTCTAGTTAAGGGACTGAGCCTACCAATAGTTAAAAGATTGCTAGCTAACATATTGTTAGGTAATCACTGGAAGGCAGAAAAGGCACCAACCTTGGGAATGTGATTTTAAAATATGATCAAATAAGCTACAGAAAAGAATAACTTACAAGGTGTGAATTGTGGGGAAGGGAGCATAGACACTCTATGCAATGTGTGTGATTAATTTCTAGATCATATTTTAACTCCATCCATCTTAAAACCACAATGAAACCCATGATTGAATATATGACAAACAGGAAAAACTCCAGGACCCTGCGCCATTAGGTGTTAATTGTATCTTTAATACTTGGTATTCAAAACCCAAAAACAGGTGTGCAAGAATGTGCCCTTTTATCGAATACACGTGTTTCGGCTCGCTGAGCCTTTATCAAATCAGGGCCGAAAATGATTTCAACTGATTGATCCGTATGTTTGTTATTAGTAAAGCTTGTATATGGGCCTGATCCCAAAGTTGAAGTCCCGTACAAAGTACTGTCTCACGCGTTGGCTAGCACTCATTATTATATATCATGATTGAATATAGTTAAGTCCGATGTTTCTTATAGGACACTGTACTAATACATTTTTGTTATCTGTTTAAGAATTCAATGTGGGGGGGTGTGGCCAGCGAGCGTACGATGAGGACGTGATTCCTCAGAGCTCCAGGGGCTGCCAGCTAAATCCTGATTTTATCCTGTGAAACTGGGCAGTTTTCACCAAAAAACGACACTCACGGGTGGCGGAACCTTGCTGCAACGGAGCGCTGCATTGGGAGGCTGAACCGGAGCCCAGACTATGAGATAAACTCTGCAAAAGAAAGCGCTGTCCAGGGACGGAATATGCTCAAAATGGCCACCGCGTCTGTGGGGCGGAGAGGAGCGGTGTGGGAGAACTGAAGCAACACAGCCGTGGGCGCCAGTGACTGCGCCTGTCCGGTCGGCATTTAGGCCGGGAGAAGAAAGCGCTGATAAGTGGGGAAGGCGTGAGCATGTACGAATGCTGACAGCCTGCGTCCCACAGCGAGGCGACCTGACCCAGTTTGGCAGTATCAGCAGTGTCAAACCCCGATTTGGGTGAAGGCTGAGCGGGAGGCAAAGCCTGGCCTGCCCGCACCTCTCTCGCCGTGCCACTTCAGCGGCAACGCAGAGCGGGGCCTCCTGATACGTTGCCGGGCACGAGCGGCAACGACTTCCAGCCCGGCTGCCTGGCGAAGCCTGACCCCGGAGGTACTACAGCGCACAAGACACACGGGGCGCGTAGCACACTCTGGGGCTGCGTCCCGGAGCGAGGCTGAAGCCAGCACAGATTCGTGCGAACCCAACGGTGAGAACCTGCCGGCAGATCGGAAACTACCGCACAGATCTCCTCCCCACTCACCCTGCTGTTCGTCGGATGATGTATATTAGATAATTGGAAGCAAACAGATTCATACGCTGCACCTCTGATCCTGGAAAGGCACAGGATACCGCCACAAACGACTAAAGCGTGTCTCCTGAAGTAAATCCTGTGGAATACACTGCAGTGCGGCATGGGCCACTCATCTGTAGCCTGAACATAAGCTGCCCCTCCACAGCACACAGCTCTCAAGATGGTCGCCATGGACATGTAGCAGGTGAACGGAACGGCACAGAGGCATTGGTACCTGCCGAGGGGGGCAGTAGGGACAGCACCACCTAAACTCTGTGGCTAGTGTGATACGTACAGCTCCCCGCCAGCACTCTTCCTCTTGCGGCAGATAGGGCGAGGGGGCTGCCGCGGTCTGCTTCTGTGGCGCAGCTGCTACACCTGGTGGGGACCAACAAATCACCGGGACCTGCAACAAGATCGCGGGCGCTCCGCTAGGCGTTGAGCGCCTGCTGTAGCCCCATCAATACTGGAACACTGCTCCTGTTGCCCCACAACCAACGGAAGACCACAGCGGTAAGGAGTGGAGGGTAGCAGGAAGTGGGGTGCTGGTGACAAGGAGATGAGGCATTGCCCGCCCCCCCCTGATGCTCTCACATGATAAAGTGAACCTAGCGTCTCAGCTGAACCCTTCTGCAGCTGGGACAGGCACTGTGCTACTGTCCCAAGAGTCAAATAAATAAAACACGCCGCTGGTGGTGAGAGACAAGCGGTGGGCCCTCCCCAAGCCCTACAAGGGGGCGATACAGGTCCCTAGGAGGAAGGAGTGACTGTCATGCATGCTGGTCGCTACGCTCGTAGGACAGCGAGACCGTTCTACTCCAAATGGAGGCTATTCGATACGTTACCGGGAAAACGACGTTTACACTTTTCACGTCGCTAACTTCACGTGACTTTTGCTTCGTCACGTGAACTACGGTATCACGTATTTAAGCAGCGTAGAAACTTCACTCGCTGCTTCTGATCGTCTCTATTGGCGTTGTGTAGCTGAACCTCTGATCTACTTCCTGGCATAATCCTACAGCTACTTTTGGGCCTTCGATAGCGTGTGTTCCGCCACACGCTGATTCCTGGAGCTATCCCTTCGCGTGATAATGCACACGCGTTCTCTGTCTTCAATTGCGGCTGGCCAAGGCGGCGTGAATCCGGCCCGCGTGTAAAATCCACACGCGCTCTTTGTCTTCACACGCGGCTGGCCAAGGCTGCGTGAATCCTGCTCGCGTGTAAAATCCACACGCGCTCTTCGTCTTCAAGTGCGGCTGGCCAAGGCTGCGCGAATCCTGCCCGCGTGTAAATCCACACGCGCACGTTGTCTTCACACGCGGCTGGCCCAGGCTGCGCGAATCCTGCCCGCGTGTAAAATCCACACGCGCTCTTCGTCTTCAAGTGCGGCTGGCCAAGGCTGCGCGAATCCTGCCCGCGTGTAAATCCACACGCACACGTTGTCTTCACACGCGGCTGGCCAAGGCTGCGTGAATCCTGCCCGTGTGTAGAATCCACACGCGCTCTTCGTCTTCAAGTGCGGCTGGCCAAGGCTGCGCGAATCCTGCCCGCGTGTAAATCCACACGCGCACGTTGTCTTCACACGCGGCTGGCCCAGGCTGCGCGAATCCTGCCCGCGTGTAAATCCACACGCGCACGTTGTCTTCATACGCTATTTTCTTCTATCTCCTGCATCTGTGGAATTAACAGAAGGATTGATCCCTAAAGTGGGAAGGAAGCCTTTCAAGGATCATTGGAAGTGACTTTGAACTGAACTTTGGACGCTATCCTGTGGTGAATTCAACCCGTATCTAGCGTGAGCCTCGTTCCGTTCGGGATAAGTCTCCCTTACTAATTTTCCCTTCCCTGTCGTTTTGTTCTTCATTTCAAATCCATCAAGAGACTTCTGGATTGTTCTACCCAGAGATACAGGTCAGTGTGATCATTCCTGTCATTATCTAATTCATCATACTCAGGTTGGAGCAGTTATTCATGATACTTTAATTTGTCCTAGGCTGGATTACTATACCTTACCCACGCCCTTTCCAGTGATCCATCGCTCTGCCTGTTTTATCAGCCAGAGGGTTGTATCATTTGGAAGGTCTTTGTTGACTTCACGACTATCAAGTCGGGTGAACAGGGATCCGGAAGACCCTACCTCCTGTATCCTTTTGAGTATTGTATCCTTTTCAGTTGATACTTTGGTACAATTCTGACAGAATCAGAAGCCATGGAGGGTACGGATCCTTTAACTGTTTTGACACAGTTGATCAACGATTTGAGAAACGAAATGGTTACTGCACAGGACATGTTACGGCACCGTATGGACGTTATGCAAGACGCCCTACATGGTAGTCCTCAGGGAGCACAGGCGCCGATGGCTACTGCATCTGGATCTGGGACTACGGCACCCCCACAGGAAACTATTAATGTGGTTATGCCCACTCAGTTTCCCTTGGCCCCTCCGGAAAGGTTCACGGGTGATCCCAAAACCTACAGAACCTTTGTAAATCAGTGCCGACTCCATTTTCTTTGCCGTCCTGCATCTTTTCCTGATCTAACCACAAAAGCAGCCTTCGTGCTTTCCCATTTAGGGGGCACAGCCGCTGCTTGGGCTAACCCTTTGTTGGAAACTAATAGCCCTTTGTTGTACGATTGTGACGATCTCTTGACTGCTATGAGTAAAGTCTTTGACATGCGTTACTCTACTCAAGCCACAGATCTAGAGTTGCTTAACCTACAACAGGGCAGCCAACCCCTTATGTCTTACGTTGCCCGGTTCAATCAACTGACGGCGGAAACCCAATGGCCTGACAGCAAGAAAACGGCTGTTTTTTACAAGGGTCTTTCTGAAGAACTGAAAGACGCCTTATCTTCTGTTCCTGTGGTTCCTACGGGTTTCCCAGAGCTGCTCGATTTGGTTCTACAAATCGACGCCCGAAGGAATGCTCGAAAGGGAGAGAAAAAGCCCTTCATGCCAGTCTCGGGGCGGTCAGAGACACCAGCAGTCGTCTCTAACGACCCTGAACCCATGCAAATAGGCGCCGTGAGAGGCCGATTGTCCAATGCAGAACGGGAGAACCGAAGAAAAAACCACTTATGTATGTACTGTGGTTCTTCCGAGCATTTATTGGCAACATGTCCTAAAAAACCCGTCAAGCGTGCGGGAAACGCCAAAACTCGACATTAGCAGGAGTCCCTATGTCGAGTGTTTCATCGGACTCCAGTACCATTCCTAAACATGCACCTGTAATAGTTCAGGTGACGTTACATTGTGATGAGCGAGAAGTGGTTTCCAAGGCCATGGTTGATTCTGGAGCCACCAGCAATTATATAGACATCACCTATGCCAAGAACCATTCCTTACCCCTTGTAAACAAAATAAGACCTGAAACGGTGAACACCGTGGACGGATCTGTTTTAGTTTCTGGTATGGTAACCCAGGAGACGGTACCGGTTCAGATGACGTTATCTAATAACCATTCAGAAGAAATCATCTTCGATGTTATTGCTGCTCCGCAGTACGAGATCATACTTGGTCTTGCATGGTTAACCCTTCACAATCCTGCTGTTGACTGGGTTTCGGGTTCGCTCCAATATCCTTCGACTCATTGCAATGAACATTGCTTTACCAGTCAGGAGGTGTCAAATAAACAACACATATTGGCCTCTATGGTGGAGGAATCTGCTATCAGCGTTGTACATCGATGCGACAATATAATACCATGCGAATACGCTGATTATGCTGATGTCTTTGATAAAGGCCAGGCAGAACGATTACCTCCTCATCGACAGTACGACTGTCCTATCGAATTGATTCCTGGTGCCAAAATTCCTACAGGCCGTGTTTATTCTTTAACACCTAAAGAAGATGTCGTGTTAAAAGAATACATTGACAAAGCGCTAGCAACGGGCTTTATACGGCTCTCACAATCTCCTGCTGCATCTCCTCTATTCTTTGTGCCTAAGAAAGAGGGAGACCTCAGACCATGCATTGATTACAGGGCACTTAATGATATCACCATCAAAAACCAATACCCCTTACCGCTAATAAACGTTCTGTTGGATCAGTTAGGCACTTCCAGTTACTTCACCAAATTGGACTTGCGAGGTGCATACAATTTGGTTCGCATTCGTGAAGGCGACGAATGGAAGACCGCTTTTAAGACACGGTATGGTCTTTACGAATATCTGGTGATGCCTTTTGGTCTGTGCAATGCTCCCGCCACATTTCAATTCTTCATGAATGACATATTCAGAGACATAATGGACCGATTTGTGGTTGTCTATCTGGACGACATTTTGATCTACTCATCATCTTTATCGGAACACGTCAGACATATTTCTACAGTCCTACAAAGACTTAGGGAGAACCATCTTTATGTGAAAGCCGAAAAATGTGTCTTTCATTCACAGGAAGTGGAATTCCTGGGTTACGACATTACCAATCTAGGTGCTCGAATGAGTCGTTCCAAGGTAAAGGCCGTCTTGAACTGGCCAATTCCACATAACGTCAAGTCACTACAGTCTTTCTTGGGCTTTGCGAATTTCTATCGCAGATTTATCCATTCCTTTTCCAAAACAGTAACTCCTTTGACGGCTTTAACTAGTTCCAAAGTACCTTTCTGTTGGAACCAACATGCCCAAGCAGCATTCGAAAAGCTGAAGGAAGCATTTACCACTGCACCCGTGCTTCAGCATCCGGATCCTGATCGCCAGTTTGTCGTTGAAGCGGATGCATCCAGTGTCGCTATTGGCGCAGTGCTCTCACAAGTTTGCACTGAAACCAAGGAGGAACACCCAGTGGCTTTCTTCTCTCGTAAACTCACCTCATATGAACGAAACTACACCGTTACTGAGCGGGAACTACTGGCTATCAAAGATGCCTTCCGAGAATGGCGTCATCATCTTCTTGGGGCCAAACAACAGGTGTTGGTGTACTCTGACCATAGAAACCTCCAAGCATTCAAATCCATGAAATGCCTTACGGCCCGTCAGGCCAGATGGCATGTCTTTTTTGCCCAATACGATTTCCAGGTCACCTATCGTCCTGCCCGAGAACATGTTAAGTCGGACGCTTTGTCCCGTATGAGTAAAGAGGCGCAGGAAGAAAAACAAGTACAGACCCAGCTGTTGGCAGATCATGTGATTTGTAGTTGTTCGGTTCAACCATCCTTAAAAACCGAAATACACGAGTGGGTAAAAAACAATCCACAAGTAGTCCAGGATATGAAGCTGGACGTGCATAACGGTTTACCATTCACACAAGGAGTGCTTTATCTACCAACTCCTTCAATGCGGAATAAAGCCCTCAAATGGAATCATGATTCCTTGATTGCAGCCCATCCTGGACGGAAGAAAACACTGGACCTGCTCAAAAGGTGGTGCTGGTGGCCATCCATGGCAAAAGACGTTATAAACTACGTATCTTCTTGTTCTATATGTATCCAATGTAAAAACACACCTGGTAAACCAGTGGGCTTACTCCGATCCCTGCCTGTCCCTACCAAACCATGGGACATGATATCTATGGACTTCGTGGTGGAACTCCCCCCAAATCAGGGATATGATACCCTATGGGTCGTAGTGGATTATTTCACTAAATTGGCCCTATTTATTCCTTGTATTGGTTTACCAACTGCTACTGTTCTGGCTGAACTGTTCATCCAACATATATTTCGTTTCTTTGGTCTACCGTCAGTAATCATTACTGACAGGGGCTCGCAGTTTGCGTCACGCTTTTGGAGAGCTTTAACATCTGCATTACTAATTGATGATAGAATGTCCAGCGCTTATCATCCTCAAACCGACGGACAGACTGAAAGGGTCAATTGTACTATGGAACAATATCTGCGGTGTCTGTGTTTGCAATATCAATCGGATTGGCTCACGGTACTGCCGGCGGCTGAATTTGCCTATAACAACTCTTATCATAGTGCCATAGGCACTTCACCGTTCTATGCTCTCTATGGACAACACCCCCGATCAATACCTCTGGATTCCGGTCTATCCCTGGACACGCCTGCCGCAGGCCGTACTCTTCGTGATCTGAAGAGGTTACAAAGAAAGGTGAAGCAGCAATTGGAGCAGGCTAAACGACGTGACAAGTTCTATGCCGATGCTCATAGGGTATCCGCACCTGTCTATAAGGCTGGGATGAAAGTCTGGCTATCCACTAAGAACTTAAGGATTCCAGGCAAAAAGAAATTGTTGCCTAGATACATCGGTCCGTATGAAGTGCTCCATGTTCTTAATCCTGCTGCTGTACGTCTGGCTTTGCCACAACGATGGCGGGTGCATCCTGTATTCCACGTCTCGCTCATCAAGCCGTTCTCTGACACTACTAGACTGCCTGTACGGCCTGTTGCTATTTCTGTGCGGGGGTCTGATGAATACGAGGTACAGGACATACTGGATATGAAACTCCGTTCTGGTAGACCATATTATCTGGTGGACTGGAAGGGCTATGGTCCCGAAGATAGGTCCTGGGAACCTCTTTCCAACATACATGCTCCTGCTTTATTGAAGCGCTTTCACACAAGAAGGGGAGAGGTTGTCCCTTTGGGGGATGGCACTGTCATGCATGCTGGTCGCTACGCTCGTAGGACAGCGAGACCGTTCTACTCCAAATGGAGGCTATTCGATACGTTACCGGGAAAACGACGTTTACACTTTTCACGTCGCTAACTTCACGTGACTTTTGCTTCGTCACGTGAACTACGGTATCACGTATTTAAGCAGCGTAGAAACTTCACTCGCTGCTTCTGATCGTCTCTATTGGCGTTGTGTAGCTGAACCTCTGATCTACTTCCTGGCATAATCCTACAGCTACTTTTGGGCCTTCGATAGCGTGTGTTCCGCCACACGCTGATTCCTGGAGCTATCCCTTCGCGTGATAATGCACACGCGTTCTCTGTCTTCAATTGCGGCTGGCCAAGGCTGCGTGAATCCGGCCCGCGTGTAAAATCCACACGCGCTCTTTGTCTTCACACGTGGCTGGCCAAGGCTGCGTGAATCCTGCTCGCGTGTAAAATCCACACGCGCTCTTCGTCTTCAAGTGCGGCTGGCCAAGGCTGCGCGAATCCTGCCCGCGTGTAAATCCACACGCGCACGTTGTCTTCACACGCGGCTGGCCCAGGCTGCGCGAATCCTGCCCGCGTGTAAAATCCACACGCGCTCTTCGTCTTCAAGTGCGGCTGGCTAAGGCTGCGCGAATCCTGCCCGCGTGTAAATCCACACGCACACGTTGTCTTCACACGCGGCTGGCCAAGGCTGCGTGAATCCTGCCCGCGTGTAGAATCCACACGCGCTCTTCGTCTTCAAGTGCGGCTGGCCAAGGCTGCGCGAATCCTGCCCGCGTGTAAATCCACACGCGCACGTTGTCTTCACACGCGGCTGGCCCAGGCTGCGCGAATCCTGCCCGCGTGTAAATCCACACGCGCACGTTGTCTTCATACGCTATTTTCTTCTATCTCCTGCATCTGTGGAATTAACAGAAGGATTGATCCCTAAAGTGGGAAGGAAGCCTTTCAAGGATCATTGGAAGTGACTTTGAACTGAACTTTGGACGCTATCCTGTGGTGAATTCAACCCGTATCTAGCGTGAGCCTCGTTCCGTTCGGGATAAGTCTCCCTTACTAATTTTCCCTTCCCTGTCGTTTTGTTCTTCATTTCAAATCCATCAAGAGACTTCTGGATTGTTCTACCCAGAGATACAGGTCAGTGTGATCATTCCTGTCATTATCTAATTCATCATACTCAGGTTGGAGCAGTTATTCATGATACTTTAATTTGTCCTAGGCTGGATTACTATACCTTACCCACGCCCTTTCCAGTGATCCATCGCTCTGCCTGTTTTATCAGCCAGAGGGTTGTATCATTTGGAAGGTCTTTGTTGACTTCACGACTATCAAGTCGGGTGAACAGGGATCCGGAAGACCCTACCTCCTGTATCCTTTTGAGTATTGTATCCTTTTCAGTTGATACTTTGGTACAATTCTGACAGTGACCGACCAAAACTCTGGCGACAATGCAGAAATAACAACGTGCTGAAATACAACGCGCGCACATCCTCAAAGGGCCTACCGGTGTCAGCCATAGGCACCCAGACAAGCCTCAGCATATTGTCTACACCAGGCAAGTGTGTCACAGCAGAAGACCGCACAAACAACCACACGCTACTGCTTCAAATAGTCTATTGCAGCTCATAGCAGAGGCACACCGCGGCAGCGGAAGCTGCCCCCCCCGTTGTGGAGCACAGGACGGAACTCAACGCATATTGAAGATGCACTGGCACGGTTCCTCCCGCTATAACCCGTCACCACAAGCACCCAACCAGCAAGTGGGCCCTGCACCCATATTGGGAATCACAATGTATCTCCGAACAAAACATGGCAACCATAACAACTAGAGCACAAGTACGTTCAAGCTCATATCTAACGCAACCCCAGACTAAACCTTGAGTCCTGTGGTCACCCCAGTCATACGTCGAAAACGGAACATTACAGACATATCTGACACAGATCCACGTGACCACCATCCATACAGCACCAAGGCCCAGCGTAATCACCCCCAACCCCCCAGAAACATCTGCCTTTCCACTCTGTCACCGCCTTCCCCCTCCAAGCAGGGTACGAACCTCCAACGCCACCATACCAAATAACCGGAAATGGGAAAAGATAAGCCCAGGAAAACCTCTACACAAAGCAGAATTGAGCAATACTCAACCACACATTGGCTCGCTCCCCAGAGCGGCTGCCACTATCCGAAACAGATTGCATGGAGGAAGATATCTCCCTCAGAGACATAATGAGTTCCATTGCCAGCTCTAGAACTTCAATGGAGAAAAAGATGGACAGTATTGGCGCGGACGTGTCCCTACTAAGACATAACCTGCAAAAGCTGACCTCACGCACTGGGGAGGCGGAGGCACGGATCTCGGAAACTGAAGACAACTTACGAGGGGTAAACCGCCATATGTCCGGCATGCTAGGACGCATTAAACTTCTGGAATCGAGAGTGGATGACAGTGAAGGCAGATCTAGGCGAAACAACATTCGCATACTGTCATGATCTCTGCTTCCAAAAGGTCAGGGTTTTCCCAACTCCCTTGGAAGCAGATCCATAAACCAGGTTCCGAGTGCCAACCAGTCCCAATTGGGACCTTTTGGACCCAGTCCTGGCGCCAGTGGCACCAGGCTCATAAATATGCCCAGTCCCAGCGCTGGAAGCGCCGGGCTCATAATGCTTGGGTGGACTTACCTGCAGCAGACCATGCTGCTTACTTGCCTGCCAGTTGAGCCTCTGATCCTCTTCTGTTTGGAACTACTTTTCCTGTTGGGTGGGGCAGGAGCCACTCCCTAGATTCAGAACACTGGAACTCTTCTGGAAAGCAGGAACTCTTTTCTTACCTAGGCGTGGCTGTGGAAGGAGACACCTAAGCACTACAGGAGGCTATTTAAACCACACCCGATGGATGAATCTTGCTTTGCGTTATTCTGCATCCTCTGCAGCGGAACGCTCATCGTGTCTTCTGCATCTGATCCTGGGCCTAAGGAAAAAGGCTTACCATCCTGAATCCAGTCTTCAGCAGCACCTATAAAGACAAGAAAGAACAGGTTAGCATTACGGTCTTCAGTGACAGCTCTTCACTTACCTGGTCCATCGGCTGTCACCAACGCCTCGCGCTGCATTCCGGCATCTGAAAGACAAAGGCTTACCTACTCTTCGTGCGCTCCGGAGGTCTTCACACTGCATTCCGGCATCTGAAAGACAAAAGCTTACCAACTCTTTGCACGCTCCGGAGGCCTTCGGCGCTGCATCCCGCATCTAAAAGACAAAACAAGGTGCGTTTAAAGACATTGGGGAACTTTAATACTCACGTGCCATTACTCCTTTCCACATCTAACCCAGTGGGTATTCCGGCACCCTGCAGCCGCTCCGAACTTGTACCTGCAAAATAAAAAGACAGTTAGAGCGCATCGTGAAGCAGGCAACAAGCGCTTACTTACGTGCTTCCAGGCGCTTCTATTCATCACACGGGCTCCATCTTCAACTCGCTTCAGCCCGTCATCCGCCATCGCCGGAACCCTGCAAAACAAGAGACATCATTACTAAAGACTTTAAAGACATTAGAATTACTCGAAACTTACCGTTCGTGCAGTAAACGACGGACAGCAGTCCTCTGAAGTCAAGAGGCCTGCTCCCCTTATCCAGTGAAGAAACTGGTTACAGCACCCTGCCCCGAGGCAGATGGAGAGCACGGCGTTCACTTACCTAAGGTGAGAGCGTAACCTTTGGGGTTCTACAGGAGAAGAGAAAGGGAAGAAGAGAGAGACATTCAATAACCCAGTTCCTTAATCCCATATTTTCTATCTGCAGACATCTTACCCTTCGAGTCAGACATACAGTGCACAGAGGTCCAGCCCAAAGAGCCAGCCGTGTGTTACACATCACCTTTGAAGATACGGTATACGCTCAGTCAAGACCGGCGCCTCTACGGGAATCAGGTGAGCGTTACAGAACGCAAAGCCTACCACAAAACTCCTGTCCAGGCGCTATGGAAACCTCGGATACCGACCAGCTAGCCCAGTTACTTGGGGAACTAAGGGCAGAAGTGCATGCAGCCCGTCAGGAAACGAACGCTCTAAGAAGGGAACTGATTATTTCCAAGGAGCGAACAGATGATCTCGCTAGACAATTGCTACAGTCACAAGCCGGACAGACCCCTTTACCCGCATCTGGCGGAAATCTTCCTTCTACATCCTCTATGAATCCAGTGCAGATCAACCTACCTGGGAATGTACCTCTGGCTCCGCCCGAACGATTTTCTGGTGACCCAAAGAGGTTTGCAGTATTTATCAATCAGTGCCGGTTGCATTTCTTATGCCGGCCAGCAGCCTTTCCAACTGATCAAGCTAAAGTAGCTTTCGTGCTTTCGTACCTTAGTGGCAATGCGGCAGACTGGTCGATCCCTCTAGTAAATCAAGATGATCCGGTCCTCCATGATTTTCAAGCTTTTCAGCTCAGTATGGAAAAACTGTTCGCAAGACATTCACAGGGGCAGGCCTTGGACAATGAGCTTCTTTCGTTGCGACAAGGTAATCAAGACCTTTTGGCTTATATTGCGTCTTTCAACAGACTGATAGTGGAAACTCAATAGCCTGAGGACAAAAGGATTACGCTGTTTTATAGAGGTCTACGTGGAGAGCTCAAAGATGTGTTAGCCCAAGTAGTGAATCCCCCACAAGATTGTTCGGACTATATAGACTTAGTCGTTCAAATAGATCACAGACTGCAGAACAGGAAGGCCGATCGTTCCAAGTTTGATGCTCGAGTATTTTCCAAACCGCCAACTCCTTCCAAAGGAGTAGACTCCGGGGAACCCATGCAAATAGGGGGTCTGAAAGGTCCTCTAACACAAAAGGAGCGGGAAAGGAGAAAACAGTTGCAATTATGCCTCTATTGCGGAAACTCAGGGCACTTTCTTTGAGACTGTCCGGTGAAACCTGCCAAGAAGGCAGTAGGAGCTGCAGTTACCAAAGTTACAAACTCTGAGCAGGGAAACGACCTCGCCCGACAAAAATAGAGGTCCTCTTGCCGAGCGTGAAAACCAGTTCCGTGACCTCGCATTTCGTGATACCTATGGTCCTCATTAGCCCTGATAATCCGGATCGATTACATGCAATTGAAGCTTATGTCGACAGCGGTGCCATCGGCAATTATGTGGATCATGAAATGGTTTTGAGGATGAATCTAACTCTTTGTCCCAAGGCTGTAAAGGACGTCATTACTACGGTGGATGGTACGGAGATAGCCTCCGGGCCAGTAACGCATACCACTCAAGAGGTGACGCTAGTAAGTCAAGATGGACACCATGAGAAGATCGTGTTCGATGTGATCAAGGCCCCTCAGTTTCAGATTATTCTAGGAATACCTTGGTTAGAGAAACACAATCCTCTGTTCGATTGGCGAGCAAGAACGGTCCAGTTTCCAGAATGTGTCTCTACTTGTCACTCTCCACCTGGTGTTGCACTGGCAGCAATTTCTTCAGAGACTCCCCAGTTACCTCCCGAATACCTAGAATACCAAGATGTTTTCCGGAAGGATCAGGCTAATTCTCTACCTCCTCATAGGTCTTATGACTGCCAGATAGACCTGATACCTGGATCTACTCCTCCTTGTAGTAGAATTTATGCCCTCACCGAGCCTGAGAACCTTCACCTTCGACAATACCTGGATCAATACCTGGCAAATGGGTTTATTCGTCCTTCCAAGTCCCCTGCTTCTTCAGCTTTGTTCTTCGTTCCAAAAAAGGAAGGAGACCTTAGAACTTGTATAGATTATCGCTCCCTGAACCAGATCACCGTTAAGAATAGATATCCGTTACCTTTGATCCCTGAACTCCTGGACCAAGTCAGAAAAGCATGCATATATACAAAGCTGGATCTTAGAGGAGCTTACCACTTGGTACGAGTAAAAGAGGGCGATGAATGGAAGACGGCCTTCCGCACCAAGTATGGGCTATTTGAATATCAGGTCATGCCCTTCGGACTTTGCAATGCCCCGGCCGCCTTTCAATATTTTATGAACAATGTCCTCAGAGAGCTCATAGATGTGTGTGTTGTTGTTTACATTGACGACATCCTCGTTTATTCTTCATCGGAATCTGAACATCGGAAACACGTGAAAATGGTCCTCGAAAGATTGCGTCAACACAAACTTTTCGCTAAATTGGAAAAATGTGTTTTCAACGTGACTGAAGTTGAATTCTTGGGATTCATATTATCACCTGGCGGAGTGCGTATGGATTCAAAGAAGGTCGATGCAGTTCTCAAATGGCCATCACCATCCTCCGTAAAAGGTGTGCAAAGCATGTTAGGCTTCGCTAACTTTTACCGCAGGTTTATCCCCGAATTCTCTCGAATAGTCCAGCCCATCACTGCCTTGTTAAAGAAAAACAAACGTTTTGAATGGTCTACCGAGGCGGAACAAGCTTTCCAGGATTTGAAGACTAAATTTATCTCTGCACCAATCTTAAAACACCCTCGCCCCGAACTCCCCTACATCGTGGAAACTGATGCTTCAAGCCTTGCCATGGGGGCAGTTCTATCACAAAAGGACCCGGTAACCAATCAGTTGCATCCCGAGGCATTTTGGTCCCGCAAATTCTCGCCTCCTGAAATCAATTACACGATTACTGACAAGGAACTTCTGGCTATCAAGTCTGCCTTTAAGGCTTGGCGGCATTATCTGCTGGGGGCCCGACACACCGTTACTGTGATTACGGATCACCGAAACCTGCAATATTTGAAAACCGCAAAAGCCCAATCCTCTAGACTACTCCGTTGGGCATTATTCTTTGCCGAGTTTGACTTCATAATTACCTATCGACCTGGTGCAAAGAACGGTAAAGCTGATGCCCTTTCTCGGATGGGAGTGGAAGAACACTTGATCAACCCTAAACCTGTACCAATCATTCCCGAACAAAGAATTCTGGGTGTAATCGCCACAGAATCCATAGAGGAAGTTAAGGATAAAGCCAGGCAACTTGTAACTCCAGCAGACATACAGAATTGGCATCTGCAGGGAAAGGACTTTGCAGTAAAGGACAACTTATTGTATTTCCAAGAACGATTATACCTACCCAGCACAGATTTACAGAAAAAAGTAATCTCTTGTTATCACGATTCTTTAATGGAAGGACATCCCGGTATGGCCAAGACCTCAGAAAAGATCAAGCGCTACTTCTGGTGGCCGTCTTGGAAAAAAGATATCAGAGACTTTATAATGTCCTGTGGAGTATGCGCCCAAAACAAGAGTCAAAAGGAAAGACCAGCAGACCTCTTACGCCCTATTGACATCCCACCTCGCCCTTGGCACACGCTTTCTATGGACTTCATCACCGATCTACCTCCATGCTCCGGATACAATACGATTCTAGTAATCGTGGACTTATTCTCCAAGATGGCGCATTTCATTCCGCTCAAAGGCTTGCCAACAGCAGCAACTCTGGCCCGAGAATTTCTCGAAAACATCGTCCGACTGCACGGTTTTCCTTCGGTTCTAATTTCGGATCGAGGTAGTCAATTTATTTCTCATTTTTGGCGAAGTTGCTGTCGGTCGGCTCAAATTGATGTGAGACTATCGACCAGTCACCACCCTCAGACCGACGGACAAACCGAGAGGACCAATCAAACTCTGGAACAGTATTTACGCTGCATGCTGCAACAAACTGAAAAAACTTGGAAAGACATCCTTTGGATAGCCGAATATGCCTACAATAACTCTGTCCATTCGGGAACTGGGAAAACCCCGTTTTTTCTTTTGTACGGCAGTCACCCTTGAACCTCGGAGTTGGATCCCCTCCAAGATCTTGAAACACCAGCAGTAGACTACCTGCATTCTACAATCATCCAAGCCTTTAAGGAAGCTGTTTCTCACCTTCAAAGGGCTAAAGAACAATACAAGAAAGGAGCAGATCAACATCGGAAGGAAGCCCCTCAATATCAAGTAGGGGATCAAGTCTGGTTATCCACCAAATATCTACCTCTAAAAGGGCCAAGCACATTCAACCCAAGATACCTTGGTCCCTATTCCATCACTACCATAGTAAACCCAGTAGCGGTCAAGTTGGCCTTGCCCCCGCACATGAAGATACATCCGGTCTTCCACGTCTCTCTATTAAAACCCGTGCAACCTCAAACCCGACTAACTAAATCTCCAAAACCTATCCTAGTTGATGGAGAACTCGAGTTTGAAGTCAAAAGCATTCTGGACTCCAAGATCTCCAAATCTAAACTATTTTACCTAATTGACTGGAAAGGCTACGGCCCCCAAGAGAGATCCTGGGAACCTGCTGAATATGTCCACGCTCCTCGCCTAATCAAAAGATTTCACCGAACATTTCCTGACAAGCCAAAACCCCCGGAGAAGCCCGGTTTGGGAGGGGCCTTGAGGGGGGGTACTGTCATGATCTCTGCTTCCAAAAGGTCAGGGTTTTCCCAACTCCCTTGGAAGCAGATCCATAAACCAGGTTCCGAGTGCCAACCAGTCCCAATTGGGACCTTTTGGACCCAGTCCTGGCGCCAGTGGCACCAGGCTCATAAATATGCCCAGTCCCAGCGCTGGAAGCGCCGGGCTCATAATGCTTGGGTGGACTTACCTGCAGCAGACCATGCTGCTTACTTGCCTGCCAGTTGAGCCTCTGATCCTCTTCTGTTTGGAACTACTTTTCCTGTTGGGTGGGGCAGGAGCCACTCCCTAGATTCAGAACACTGGAACTCTTCTGGAAAGCAGGAACTCTTTTCTTACCTAGGCGTGGCTGTGGAAGGAGACACCTAAGCACTACAGGAGGCTATTTAAACCACACCCGATGGATGAATCTTGCTTTGCGTTATTCTGCATCCTCTGCAGCAGAACGCTCATCGTGTCTTCTGCATCTGATCCTGGGCCTAAGGAAAAAGGCTTACCATCCTGAATCCAGTCTTCAGCAACACCTATAAAGACAAGAAAGAACCGGTTAGCATTACGGTCTTCAGTGACAGCTCTTCACTTACCTGGTCCATCGGCTGTCACCAACGCCTCGCGCTGCATTCCGGCATCTGAAAGACAAAGGCTTACCTACTCTTCGTGCGCTCCGGAGGTCTTCACACTGCATTCCGGCATCTGAAAGACAAAAGCTTACCAACTCTTTGCACGCTCCGGAGGCCTTCGGCGCTGCATCCCGCATCTGAAAGACAAAACAAGGTGCGTTTAAAGACATTGGGGAACTTTAATACTCACGTGCCATTACTCCTTTCCACATCTAACCCAGTGGGTATTCCGGCACCCTGCAGCCGCTCCGAACTTGTACCTGCAAAATAAAAAGACAGTTAGAGCGCATCGTGAAGCAGGCAACACGCGCTTACTTACGTGCTTCCAGGCGCTTCTATTCATCACACGGGCTCCATCTTCAACTCACTTCAGCCCGTCATCCGCCATCGCCGGAACCCTGCAAAACAAGAGACATCATTACTAAAGACTTTAAAGACATTAGAATTACTCGAAACTTACCGTTCGTGCAGTAAACGACGGACAGCAGTCCTCTGAAGTCAAGAGGCCTGCTCCCCTTATCCAGTGAAGAAACTGGTTACAGCACCCTGCCCCGAGGCAGATGGAGAGCACGGCGTTCACTTACCTAAGGTGAGAGCGTTAACCTTTGGGGTTCTACAGGAGAAGAGAAAGGGAAGAAGAGAGAGACATTCAATAACCCAGTTCCTTAATCCCATATTTTCTATCTGCAGACATCTTACCCTTCGAGTCAGACATACAGTGCACAGAGGTCCAGCCCAAAGAGCCAGCCGTGTGTTACACATCACCTTTGAAGATACGGTATATGCTCAGTCAAGACCGGCGCCTCTACGGGAATCAGGTGAGCGTTACACATACTTGGCCTCCCTGAGAAGGCAGAAGGGGCCTGTATGGAACTATTCCTTGAGGAATGGCTTGTGGACACATATGACGCACAGTCTTTCTCCAAGTTCTTCTCCATTGAGCGAGCCCACCACATCCCAACCGGCAAAGTCACACCAGGTGCACCGCTGCGCACAGTCATCGCAAGATTCCTAAACTATAGTGATAGAGACCCGGTACTACATTTGGCAAGATCAAAAGGAACAGTCCCGTATGATGGATCAAAAATCGCCTTCTTCCCTGACTTTACCAGAGAAGTACAGAAAGCACGCCAATCATTTGACCTGCTCAAGAAATGCCTGCAATCAATGGGAGTCAAATATGGGCTAATCTTCCCTGCCCAGCTCAAGATATTCCACAAGAACACAACCGTGCATTTCACAGATCCTAAGGAAGCGTGGAGCTGGGCGAGAGGCAAATAGATGGCGATTGGAGCTCTGAAGGGAAGAAGAGAGGGGAACGCAACAGACCACACCCTGAGCGACCACCGGACCTGGATACGCAGCAACAACAACAAATGGAGAATCCGCAGCAAGGAAACGCATTAAAAAGTTGCAACATCACTCAAGATGACCAAACCACTGCAAATGTAACGCAAAGGAGCACACGCTTCACATTGGATATTTAGGTACAAGGCACATCAAGGCTGGCGGCCAACCGAACAGCCGCCCCCCAGACAAGGAAACAAACCCGAAGCACCATAAAGTGGTGCTATATTGCCCGGCTCTAAGCTATATCCAAACTGCAGAACCCTGCTAATGCGGGGCGGGCATATGTGAGATAAAGTTTAACTGTTTAGAAGTTTATGTTGGGTCGACAGATGCTTCAGTTGGGGGTGGAGTATGGGGAGGGGGGAGTTGGAGATAACATTTTTATTCAATGTTTAGCATACAATGGCACTATGAGCACAATGAACAGGGCAAACGATGCAAAATCGTCGCAACTGCATCCTATGAAACACACACGTGAATCTAAATTCCAAACAACCGATGGCACCTGAACTGCTTCAACCAAAAAGCGACTAACGCTCATGACATGGAACGTGAATGGGCTAAGATCCAGTATCAAAAGAAGACTGGTACTGCAGCACATAAACAGGCACTCCCCGGATATACTTTTCCTGACCGAAACGCATCTTGCGGGAAATGCATGCAAATTCTTCCAAAGATCCAATTACCGCACAGCGGTACATGCGGGTTTATCCACGGGAGCGAGAGGGGTGCTTATACTGATTCATAAAAGACTTCCACTGGAGATCACGCATATAACGCAAGATAGAGGAGGTCGCTATGTACAAATTCAGGCAACGCTCTGGAACCAAACCCTGGCGCTCACGGCAGTATACTCCCCGCCAACCCTCCTTAACACTCTGTTAATCGATATTACCCCCATCCTGACAGCAAATTCTGCAGACACATGGGTAATAGGAGGGGACTTCAATGAAGTCATGCACAATGCCCTAGATCGCACACACTTGAGAGCCAGAAACCCAGCCACCACCACCAAACTGGCCGCCTTTGTGTCTGCACTGGGGCTGTGTGATATGTGGCGAGACCTACACAGTGATGTTCGCGAATATTCCTTCCACTCTGGAGTTCACGCCTCAATGTCCAGAATAGATTACTTCTTCCTACCACATCAGAATATTCATAAGCATTCCACGGGGAATCTCCGATCACTCCCCACTATTACTTGAACTGGAAACAGAGAGGACACGTCCACCTCCCACATGGTGGCTGAACTCCTACTACCTGGGGTTCCCAGACCTACAAGAGAAGATAGAGGCAGCCACCTCCAACTACTTCGAAATAAATGCAGACTCGGTTGATGACCCTAATATACTATGGGAGGCAAAAAAAAAGGCACAGCGCAAACGGATCATCGAAGCTGAAAGAGAGGTTGTGTCCAGAGAATCAGAACACATTGCCAGTGACACCCCCGAGACGAACAGAGCCCCTATACTGGCGCAGAAAAAACTGCATAACCTATCTCTGGACTGCGCCAAAAGGGCACACAAGGCCATGAAGGCACGCCTGTACGAAACAGGGGAAAAAGCCGGCAAAATGCTTGCATGGTTGAAAAGGCGCGACAAAGGGCAACAGAAGGTGAAGTGCATTAGGACATTGAATACAGAACTAGTCTACTCCTATGCAGGGATAGCAGAACGCTTTGCTGATTTCTACGAAGATCTCAATAAACCCCCAACTGACGTAGAAGCCAGCACTATACTGGACAGTATTGATCTCCCAACACTCACCACGGAGCAAGCCAATATGTTGGATAACAAAATAACAGCGGATGAAATATCAGCAGCCATCACCCAACTCCAAGCAGGCAAGACCCCAGGTCCCAATGGTTTCCCACTTGACATTTGGAAAAAATTAAACCATCTAGACATATCCACCCATCTGCTCAACATGTTTGAGCACTCCCTAACAATGGGCAAGCTCCCGCCAGACCTCTGCAAGGCCAACATTATAGTGATCCCCAAAAAGGGCAAACCCCCAGATGAATGCAGCTCCTACAGGCCCATATCCCTAATCAACCGTGAAGCTAAAATAGTAGCCAAAATACTAGCTATAGCTAATAGACTACAAACGGTCATCACAGCATTGATCCACCCGGATCAATGCGGCTTCATGCCTCAAAGGTCAACAAGAATGAATATTCACAGGTTGCACCTGGTGCTGGAGAGAGCACCCGCCCTACAACAATCACTTGCACTATTAGCCATAGACTTTGAAAAAGCCTTTGATTCAGTTTATTAGGAGGCTTTATGGGCAATAATGCGAAAGATGCAATTAGGGGAACCATTTATAAAATGGGTACAGCTCCTTCACAACAATCCATCAGCAGAGGTAAGAGTGAACGGATGGCCCTCGCGCAACATCCAACTGGGAAAAGGCACCAGGCAAGGGTGCCCGCTCTCGGCAATGTTGTTCGCATTTATAATAGAACCGTTAGCAATCATTCTGCGGGGCACGACCACGTGGACTGACTTCCGATGGAACTCAGATTGGGATGACAAGATATCCCTTTACGCAGATGACCTCCTAGTATATCTAGGCGATCCAGCGATCTCCTGCCCTATAGTCACTCAAATACTGATAAACTATGGAGCCTTCAGCGGCCTCAGAGTGAACTGGGCCAAATTTGTGCTCTTCCCGGTGAAAGGAGTAGACTGCATACCGACATTTGGATCCCAATAGCAAATTGAAACCACAAAGTTTCGTTATCTAGGTATCCTAATCGCAAATAGGCTGGATAGCTACGTGACTCAAAACCTACATCCATTAATTAAAAGATTTGCGCAAGATGTAGCCCACTGGGAAGCACTGCCACTGACATTGTTAGGCAGGGCAGCACTCTTTAAGATGCTGGCCCTACCCCGGTTCTTGTACATCCTCCAAAACGCCCCTCTTCACATCCCCACTGCAGAGTTCCGTAAAATAGATAGAACAACACGTAAACTCCTGTGGGGAGGGAAACTCCCGAGGATAGCTCTCAAAACCCTCCAACGTTCAGTCTGGGAGGGGGGAATAGGACTCCCGAACATCCAAATTTATTACTGGGCGACCCAAATGGCGACGGTAAATGACATACTACATGGTAACCCAATAATCCCTCATATAAGGGCCAAAATAGCTGCATGACATGATATGTCCCCGATTGAAAGCTTCTACAACAGGCAGACTCGCCCTCCCGAATGCACGATAGTAGCGCACACAGCCCAAGTATGGAAGGAAGTACATAAACATACAGGCTGAGACAACAAAATCACCCCAGTCCAGCCCATTTGGAATAATGCCCACCTTACAGGTCTCAGCAACCTCCCGAAATGGCCAAACTGGGTAGCAGCCGGTATACAAACCATCCAGCAAATATATGTAAACAATCAGATAATACATTTCGCCGAGATCTCGACAACATACGATCTTCCAGCCACTGAAAACTACCACTATGGACAACTACAACATGCGCTCACCGAACAAAGGGCCCACTTGGTAGACATGCCGGAGTGTACGCCCATAGAAAGAAACATAGTCATGGACAGTGTGAAGAACAAGGTCACATCTACCACTATCTCCTCGTTTGCCACGAAAGAGCTGTTGAGCCTGAAAATGCAATGGGAAAGAGACGTGGGCCCAATATTACCCGAAGAATGGATCTCGACCCTGATGTATCCTAGAGACACTGCAATCTCAGCAAGAATCAGGCTCACCAGCTGAAAATACTTCAGAGAATATATTATCCCCGAGTAGCAATGTACAACTGGGGTAAAACGTCCGACTCCAAATGCCTACGCTGCAAACAAGAGGAAGGAACTTTTTACCAAATCCTATGGCAATGTACACAAATACAACACTTCTGGCATAAATGTAGTGAACAACTCTCAAGGGTCATGTGCCGACCAATCCCAACAGACCCCAAACCAGGCAGACAAAATCTGGGGGAAATGGGAACAGACGCTGTAAGTCACGAACAGTACAAACTAACGGACCTTGGGGCACAACCCTGCCGCGGCCACGGAGTATAATATCATCACCTGCCACCACTTGAATGAGACAAGCAAGAAAGTGCCAACTGTTATCTTAACTCTATCTGTATCTTAATTTATCTGTGTTTCTAAATATGTATATATCCATGCAGTACCTGCTCACACTGCTCTACCATCTGTATGCAAAGTTGTACGGTTGTGTATTGAATGTCTTTGTATTATGGGACGAAAATGCAATAAAATATGTTATTACAAAAAGAATTCAATGTGGCAGCAAAAGTACAACTGATGTTCTGTAGCTACACATTGAAGATGTCAAGTTTAGAGGGGAATCCTAAGGATACATTTAATTGATTGATTGAAAGTATCAGTCAATCATGGGTAATATACAAATGTTAGGATTGAAAATTATAATAAAGGGAATCAAACAAACATCAAGTGCCTTAAAATATTAATTAAGTTATGGATGTTTGATTACTAAAAGAAGCTTAGGTATTGAAAGGAACCTCAGTAGCAAAAATATGTAGGCAGCTCCTTCGACAAAGATTGGGAGGATGTGCTACTATTGTACCTCAAGAAGCAAACATCCGATGATGTCACTTTGGGATGCTTCATTGGAATTTCATTCAGCCTCAGTTGATGATGAGGACCTCAAGAGCATCAACTAGAGACCCACAATCATTTTTACTTTAAAAGAATGTGTAGGTATCTTGGGGTAACTGGCACTATACGTAGGCTGGCTCTTTGTATTAAAATTCACCTTTAAAAACATAATCGGGCAGCTCTAAATGGTGCAGGATACCCTGAAGATTCCTCTCTGGTACACCCATGCATTTCATTCAAGGGAGCGGGGGTTGGGTGCGGGTGTGAGTCACAGAACTCTCACTCTCTCTTACTGTGCCATGCCATTCTCACTTTAATCTCCTAAAGGCTTAATGTACATCATTTAAAAAACTTCTAGGTTGCAGATCTGGTGAAAAATCACCCAACACTATTTAGACATTTTTTTATTGTTATTGTCACTCATCACAATCTCTCTGTAACAGTCAAAATACCTGCAAAAGTCAAAAGGGTCTTAGAAATGGGAAGGATTCACTACTGAAGCGCTATATCATAATACAAATGGCTATTATTATTATTATTATTATCCATTTTTTGGCTTCTGTACATTCAATAAACAGATACATTACGAATAGTTTACTCTCTGAAAGTCTTCTGGATTATTCGCATACACTAGGAGGGAGTTCTGTTTCATCCACGCCTTGGAAGCAAGACAACGCGGCACAGCACAGGTTCAATCCCTGGGTCCGCGCTTAGAAACCTCTGGGTATTAAGCGCGTTATAAATAACCAATCACATATAAACCCACCAAATAGCAAATGCTTTGAAATAATTAAAGTGTCAGAGACAAAGATTGCCAGGAAGAGAAAGGCCCAATAATGATTTGTTAAAAATTGGTTGCATGGTTAAAATATGAAAATCTACCTTCATAATGATTCAGGTTCTCTTAGTGTTTGCTCTTCGTCCTTCACAATTGGTTGGGACAGCCTGTATCTGCTGGCCGGACAGAAAATAAGCTTTTTGCAAAAGAGAGCTGTGACTAAGAATTTTAGAATGTTTGGAGATACCTACACGTGTGCAATTCTCTGCGCACAAGCCCCAATCCTTCACCATTACGACACCCACTGACACACCCATTTCCAAAATGTTTTTCTCCTTCTCCTAAGTTGGTTGTAGCAGAGTACATGTCTTATTGTGGAGGGTTGAGTGGCTGTTGTGAAGGAGGGAGAGCAGAGACAAATAGCACCTAAATCACCATTAAGATCATTTTGCATTTGTCGTCCTGCTCGCCCTCCTTCCCAAATGTTAGGAGTCACATTAACAAGCCTTTGAATGAACATGGTGGAGGAGACAGCATATATCAGAAAACTTAAAGCAAATAGAATGCAAAACACCTCTTGGCCAAAAGAAGCATCACTTCTGGAAGAAGCATCTAAAGAGTAATGCTTGCAAAATGCAAGCAGATTATCTTAAGTGGTGGCCCTACAGATTTCTGAGATAGGGACATGCCTTATAAAGGCCACTGATGCTGCATTGGCTCTGGTAAACAGGACCCAAATTCTCTGAGGAACCTCAAGCACCAACAACTCATGTGTTATGCATGAGGCCGCTCACCTACCAATAGTGCCCTAGCTGCCTTACTGCCAGGTGAAAGGCTACCATAAGTGATGAACAACTGGTCTGTTCTCCCGAACGGTTTCGTACGTTCAATGTAAAATTGTAGAGCACTGGAGACATCCAAATTGTGTAAAGCCTTGTGTACAAGTGAGGCCTAGGATGGGAAGGAGAGCATTTTTGAAAGAACCACCTTGTCTTTAGGAAAAACTGTTGGATTCCTTAGAAGGAGCCTGAAGCTCTCCAACTCTCCTTGCTGACGTGATTGCCACCAAAAAGGCACTTTTCCAGGACACCAAATACATATCTCCCATAGCCATAGGTTTGAATGTTTTTGCATAAGTGCGGTTACAACCAAATTAAGATTCCACTGAGACAGAGGCTCCATTGGTTGGATTCAAGCAAGTCGGCCTTCAAAATGATGCTTAATGGCCTCACTAGATAAAGAGATGTCTGCTCTCTATTTAGATAAGCACCTTATCTTTACACATGTCGATCTTAACACCAGTCTATGCTAACAAAGTGATGAAAGACATGACATTATTTGCAAACACCAGAATAAGGTTTATATTCTGGTCGAGAGCCACCCAATAACAAAAACGCAACCTCTTGCTCTCGAATTACTTTCTTGAGGACTCTTTTTTGAAGATTTTCATATTTTGTTCTGAGATATGCAGATGAGCAAAGGCTAGTTCCTGAGGAACAAGGCTTTCAAGTTCAGCAATTGAGGGGAGGGATGCAGCACTTTACCCTTCTGCTGGTGTAAAAGGTCTCCCATTAAAGGCAGATCCAATGGAGTCAGGACTGCCAATCCTAGGAGATCGAAAACCATATGTGGCCTGGCCAAAACGGACCCATCGAATCACTGTTGGGTTCTGTACTGACCTGAATCTCATTAGAGGTTTTGTTCGACCAGCCCAAAAAAAAGACAGTGTCCCAGAGAGTGACTTCCCCACCCCCTCCATGATGCACAATGAGGTTAGAGGACACTGAACTGAGTCGCAGACAAAGAGTTAGAGTGTTAAGAAATGGCCCTGAGTTCCAGGACATTTATGTGATCTTTTATATCATGCTCTGACCATTGACCGTAAGTTGCTAAATGAAGACAGTGGGCTCCCCTGCCATTATCTTAAACGTCCATTGGTATGGTATTGTTTATTTGTAAAACGCCTATGCACAAAGCAAGTGTTTCAAGGAGCTCAAGGAGGGAGGGAACAAGGGGAAAAAACAAGTAATTCAGAGCCCTTGAATTTCTGAATGATACAAGTCTGCACGGGCAGAGTGGGTGCATGGAACAAGTGCATATAGTACAATTAACGGTGTAGATAACAGCAAATAGGTCCGACAACGATTCTGCAATTTTTCCAAGTGCATTGATGCGCCACCATGCAAGGAGGGGAGACAGATAGATGATCTTCAAGGCATGGTGCATTCAGAACATGCAAGTGGGCACGCTCTGGTCAATGTCAATGTAATTTCGGCAGAGGTTGCCAGAATTTAAAGCCAATGAGGGGATTTTTCGACTCCCTCCACCACCTCAGCATGCCTCTGACATGCTCTGGAGCAGATATTATCTTGCTCTGAAGGTCTGATAACTGAATCCAACTGCTGGCAAGATTCCATTGCAGAATCTACATTCACAGCCATTCCAAAGATATCAGGTAGATAAATGATGCCATTAGTCCTAGGATCCTCTGAACCCACCATGCCAACATGTATTGATGGTTCAAAAGGTTCAAGTTACTTACCTGTAACTATTGGATTCACATGCTCATGAATATTCCCTGTCATCAGGCTGGGAATCCTTGGTAAAAAGAAAAAACTGTTTCACTTTC
This sequence comes from Ambystoma mexicanum, assembly GCF_040938575.1. NCBI lineage: Eukaryota > Metazoa > Chordata > Amphibia > Caudata > Ambystomatidae > Ambystoma > Ambystoma mexicanum. The sequence continues at coordinate 1,301,756,543 of NC_090923.1, read as the reverse complement.
ACTTTAAAACTGTATTTCTCCTCTAAACCAATCACTGTCCTCTGGATCATGCTGCCCCCATCCAATGACAGCCCTCATCCTAATCCTCTCCTCTGGCAGCCATCTTCAGATTTGGTAAGCAGGTAAAGTGACAGTATGCCCAAGAAGAGCCTCAGAGGGACCAGAGGGAGGGTCTGCATGTGAATCCATGCCAGACCCATGCTGGAGAACAATAGTTACAGGTAAGCAACTTTAACCTTCTCCAGCATGGGGTCTGGCATGGATTCACATGCTCATGAATAACAAATATATAGCAGTACAACATTACACAACCACAGGAGGTGGCAAGGCTCAACAGAAGCAATGAACTCTTACCTCTGGAACAGGCTCACCTCAAGCAAACAGGTTGCGTAGCACTGCTTGGCAGATTCTGGACTCCTCCCTAGAATCCCTGTCGACGCAGTAGAACTTCGTAAAGGTGTGAGTGGACCTCCATGTAGCAGCCCTGCAGATGTCCAGCATGGGCACACCAGACAGGAATGCCGTAGTCGCAGAGATTGTTCTGGTAGAGTAGGCTCTTGGAGAGTCGGGCAGCGGTCGGTTCGCCAACTGATGACAGTGTGTGATACTGCCAGAGAGCCATCTTGAAATGGAAGCCTTGGACAAAGCCTTCCCATGGTCCACAGGACCAAAGTTCACAAACAGTTGAGAAGTCTTGCGAAAACTTTTGTGCGTGTCCCGTAGAACTTCAGGGCATGAGCACCGTCCAGAAAGTGCAAGGCCCTTTCTGCTGTCAACGATGGTTTTGGAAGAAAACAGGTAACACCAAAGGCTCATTGAGGTGGAATTCCGATGGAACCTTCGGCATGAAAGAGGGGTGCATACCATCCATTGATTTGTGGAAAGTCAGGTACGGTTGCTTGCAGGATAGGGCCTGGATCACACCTACACGTCTGGCAGAGGTGATGGCCACAAGGAAAGGCGTCTTCCAAGAGAGAAACCTGAGTGGGGCCTGATGCATAGGCTCGAAGGGGGCTCCCATGAGCCTTGTCAGAACCATGTTGAGTTCCCACGCGGGGCAGGAGCCTTTACCGGCAGGAAAGATCTGAAAAGTCCTTTGAGAAATTCCTTGACAAGTCTGTGGGACCAGAGCGAGGATCTTCCTGGGGATCTGGTGTAGCGGGAGATAGCCGTCAGATGCACCTTGATGGAGGCGTGTGCCAGACCAGCCTTTGCCAAGGATAGCAAGTATGAAAGGATCTGTGGAGCCGTGACCCTCAGAGGGGTAATCTTCTGCGACCGACACCACGTAGCAAAACGCTGGCCGTAGCCCTTTAAGGTTGACAACGCCCTGGCCTTGGTGAGGACCTCCCTGTAGTCAACTGGCAATTCATAACCTCCAAAGCCAAGCCATCAGGTTCAGAGATTCTGGGTCGTGATAAAGGATTGTGCTTCCCTCTTTGGTGAGAAGATCCGGAACCACTGGCAACTTGATTGGAGGTGCTGCTGACAGGCTGAGAAGGTACAGGTACCAAATTTGCCTCGGCCATGCCGGGGTGATGAGTATCATCTTGCATTGTTACTGTCTGAGTGTGCTGATGACTCATAGCAGGAGAGGGAATGGGGAACGCGTACAGAAACAGCCCTTCAAACAGGAAGGAGAACGGGTCCCCCAAGCTCCTAAGCTGGTGGAACCTGCTGGTGAACTTCTGGCATTTGGAGTTTGCTGCTGTCGCAAACAGATCGATTTGGGGTCTGACCGATTCGGCGAACAGGCGTCTACCTGGTCCTGATGAAGATCCCACTCGTGGCAGGGGCGGAGTTCCCTGCTGAGGGAGTCTGCAATGGCTTTCTTGACTCCCACCAGGTGAAGAGGGACGAGGAACATGCCCTGTCCGGCAGCCCAGTGCCACAATTCTTGGTGAAATTCATGCTGAATTTCTGGGGCATGAAGTATTTGTTCAGACGTCCCAGGTCCAGTATGGGCCTCCAGCCCCCTGTCTTCTTAGAAAGTATCTGGAATAAACTCTGGAGTCCCGGAGTCGTTGGGGAACTAGCTCTATCGCACGTTTTCGTAGCATGGCTCGTACCTCTTCCAGAAGCTGAGGCATGTGCTGCTCCAGCCGGGGAACAGCAGATTACGAGGACACTTGCGTTGGAACTCCAAGGTGTGCCCCTGGGCGAGAGCATCCAGCACCCGTCTGTCAATGGTGATCTTTCTCCATTTGCTGCCGAACCTCATCAGCCGGCCTCCGACCGGGGTGCATGAGAGGGTGCCTGACATCTTGGCCGATTCAGACTTGCTTGGGCGCCGGCGCCCTGCTCTGTGGGCAGGCAACGCTGTCCTCCGCTACCATAGGCTTGGGAGTGGCCTCTGTAGGATTCTTGCGTTGTGGATCGGAAAGGCTATCTGTACGACATGGAAAACCCTTTTGATGACCTGCTCCATTTTCCCCTGGAGGTGCGAAAAGAAGACAAGCGGTGCTGCTAGAGAGTGCTGAGGTAGCGAGCCATCTCCATTTCCGCTTTGATCGCCTGGAGGGACTCGTAGACGGCCTTGCCAAACAGATTTTACCCATCGTAGGGCAAGTCCAGCACCTTCGCTTGCACCTCTTGATGGAAGTTAGTGCCCTTTATCCATCCCTGCCGACGAAGGTAGACACTGTTTCCCATTCACCAAAAAACCCTGTGTCGGCAACATGCACTGCCACCATGATGGCGTGGTCCAATGCCACTTCTTCCTGGAAGAGGGCGAGGTCCTCCATCTTCTTATCAAGAAGGAACTCCAGGATCTGTCCTAGTTTGTACCACAACTCCCGGTCATACTCGTCTAGGATCGCCAGTGCGTTGGCCGCCTTGATTGTGGACGCTGCGATGTAAATCGCCTTCTTCCCCATGGCGTCCTTCCTTTCCCCCTCACTGCCCAGAGGGACCGAAGATTGGCTGGATCTGTGCAAGGGTTCTTCATGAGGGCAATGCCATTTTCCTAAATATCGTCCA